>NC_054085.1:18523221-18874054 GCF_017562075.2 Anopheles merus
CTGATCTTGGACCGGAGCGAATACCTGGAACTGACCACTTTTACTTTGACTATCTTTTTGATTTCAACTCCTCTCTTAACTATTTCCGTAACCGTATTTTTTCTTTTATTTCTCTTTAATTATTCTTCTTATTTTTCATTTACTCTCTTTTTTCTTTAAATTTATGATAGTCTCTACGCTCTACCTAGGTTTTTTGTTATTTTATTTTTTGCTATGCCAAGAGTAGTTTAGTTAAGCTTAGTTTTTCTCGAATTATTTTTTTTATTTGTTAGTGTTTAATTTAGTTTTAAGTATGTTTTATTTAGCCTTGATGGAGGATATTGGATTGAATATGAAAATGAAATATATGAAATGAAATGAAATAAACTAAAAATTGCATTTTTCCTGAAACCGAACCCAGATCTGCACCACTTTCGAACTGAACTCGGTTTTATAACTGTTCCTGTTTCCTAAAACTGAACCTGAAGCTACGTGGGTTGTATTATTTATCCAGAACTTAGTTGGTTCTGCACTACCTTTTCCTGAAACCGAACCAAATGCTACTACGGTTTCGTAAGTGCAGCCTGGACCTGGTCTTATTATTGATTCCGAACCGCCATCAGATCGATTTTACTAATATTGCTATTGTACAAATTTAACAACAATATATGCCGCTGTTGTATCCCTCCAGAAGTCATTTAATGTGTGTGTTGTACTGCAAAAGGATTCATTTGAACAAATTCTCATTCCCTGGGTGCATGGGTTCACGGAGAAAAAAAACCCCATCCCCCCAACATATTTGTGGTTCAATCACATCCTGTCAATCCTTTGCTTCTCCTCCATCTGACCACACCGCGGACGATAATGAAGCCTACCCCATCAACATTCCCCTTTGATTTCATCTCCATGTCTCTGCCCTCCATGCGCCACTCCTCCAATCAAACCAACCACCAGGCGTCTCCATCAGCCAGCGGGCAAAACGTGCATAATGGCGCAACAGAGGCCCACTCAGCGGCGAAAACAAAACCAAAAAAAACGAGGTGCAAAGTGACAAACAAATTCGATTATCGAACCCGGTTCACAATTTGCCCCCGTTGGCGCATGATTATGTCCCCACAAATTCCCAACGGGACAGACAGCACACTGGATGCCTGATGCAGCCGTAGCACTGCAAGCAATCATCATGCCGAAAACACACACACACACACACACACACACACACACACACACACACACACACACACACACACACACACACACACACACACAAACACACACCAAGCCAGACCAAGCCGGTCTTGATAAATGATGCAATAAATTTAAAGCCTCACGCTTTCGTCGATCATGATATGGGGTTGTGTGGCCCATCTGAGCGCACTTTTGGCTCTTTGATAGTGTCCGTCAGCCCCGCGCAACGATTGGAGTAAAACGCACACTCCTAGCCTACTTGTGGGGAGGCTCTTTTGTTTTACTAAAAATTAAACCGTTGCTGCGGGGTTGATCGAATTGTCGTGTACGACACTGCGGCCTACAAGTGCCAATAAGTGCCATAATCTGCCCTGGCATTAATTGGTTTTATTTGTTGTTGTATGGGCACTTCAGCAATGGGTGTGCTGTCCATTTTTTTTTTTGCTTTGAGGTACCACACACACACACATTGTTCGCCGACCCATCGCGATCTGTCAGGTGCACTACAACCGCGCCCCATACGCGCTTGATAGGCCCATAGAGCCGTAGGGATTAAGTGGCAGTCTCCCGGTAGGATCGCTAAAAAAAAACAAAAGGAGGAACGCTCTTCAACACTAAAAGGGTTCTCGCGACAGTGGTCCATTATCGCCCTGGGTATGAGAGCACAATCGGGGGACGTATTGCACACATTGCTGACCGCTTTGTTTTCAAACCCGCAGTTCCGGCCACCCACATTATCTATTCCAATTGGCAATGTTAAATTATGCATGATTGGCACACGGGATGGGGCCACAATAAATTTTCACCTGATGCGTGCAAACGGGGGGGGGAATTGGGAAATGCTGTTTTTGGTTTGTTTTTGTTGTTGCTACTTTGAAAGCTTCAACACTACACTAGCAAAAAGCTTTCCTGTCACACGCGGGGCTGAATAATTCAAAAACCCGCGCCGCAAATTCAAATGCATTCCACGTCGGCTTAATAGTGTTTGCGTAGCCGGCAATGTAAGCCAATTCAGAACGCTCCATCACCATTACGGGGTCAATGTTTTGTTAACGCCTGAAGTGGCAAGGCACGTGCGCCACTGGCTGTGCGAATTACAGAAAGCACTCATGGCGGAATAATGAGGTTATTTTGAAACGTTGCTTTGCCATTTTAATAAAATATCTAATTAACTTTAACAAAAACACACACACACACACACACACACACACACACACAAAACAACACAAATAAATCCCTCCGGGCTTGTAAAGCATTCCTACACATTAATTGGATCTTATTTTTTCATCCCATAAAAAGTAACATCACTCTAAAATCGATTTTATTGCCCCTTTTTTCCTCGAGCGCAGAATAGTGCACTAATGCATCAACCAGCATCGCATTGCTCATGCTTCAACAGTTTTTTCAACAGCAACAAGCAGCAGCAACATTCAACATTAGCACGCGCAGTATCACCCATTTGCCACCCAACCAGCCGTCTCTTGCTTTGTCCGGATGTTTTATCTCGATTCCCAATCGGCACTCGATAAGTGTACGAGCGCACGGGACCGTTTGGGCCCGGTGCCAATAATTGTAATTATTTTCCAATTGGTGACATTATTAACATTCCAAAATCACTGACCTGACACCGATGCATCGATACTGTCAGCGAGGGTGGTAGCGATTGTGGCACCGGCCCACGTTTCACCAAGGTTTCGGTTTTGGGCATGCGAATCGCTTGCGGGCGTTTGCGCTTTCCTATAGATCGAGTCGCGCTCGCGTGTTAGGTTCCATATTCTCTCACATGCAAAATAATTATTACCCATCATCGCAAGTTCAGCCGTATCTGTGCCCTGCTGCCACCGACACATTTTCGGGCAACCGGCCAATAACTTACGGCTAGTGTGGCGTGTGGCGTTGCATAAATTGTAAAATACAACCCCCACCGTCGAGGGCCGATGCGCTTCACCGTGTGGGGTGTATCGCACCGACCGCAAACTTTCGGTCGAATTAACAACGCTGCTGGTGCTGCTAGTGCCGCGATCTTTGTGCAACAAACGTTGTGCCCCGTTTGGGAGTGCGTTCGGGAACTTTTAGCCGGATCGGCGTACTGACACACACACACACACACGCACAAACCCACGTGGCGTACGTACACGCATTGCTGCGTGTACGCCACGCGAAGCAAACCTCATAAAGCTGGAACGCTGGACCGCGTGTAACACATAATCGTTAACCGCACTAACCCGATAACTAACCCCACACCGCTGATGGGTGGGTTGGTGGGCGCCCATTTTGGGAGAGTGTTTAAATTCCCAAAAGTGGAATGGAATGTTATCGCGCATTTCGGTGCAGTCAAGTGGAATCTTTAATATTTAAGGTTTTTTTACGCATCGGCGTTGAATGGTAACATATTAAAATTAAATGTAAACATTTTAACAGAAATGTGAGGGTACTAGGAATTTAATATTAAAAATAAATAGTTGGTAGAATGAATGCTCAAATTGATTTCATTATCATTTTATTTCAGTTTTACAGTCTCCTCTGTAATTTCCTTTTTACCACCAAGGTGACTATGGATTATGGGGTGTGAATTTGGTTTTATAAGTGGGCATGGGAGTATTGAAAGCTGTTTTTGTCATGAAATTAGGTTAGAATTTGATGAAAATTTTGTTTGACAGTAGAATACAGTAGAACGTTGAAGATCCGTGCGAAACAATTTAGCAGCTGTTCAATCGTTTCGAATATTTGCAGCGATTGGGATCTAGAGCAGCGGTTGGCAAAGTCAGGCATCAAATCAGATGATGGATGAAGAGTTTGATGGATTTTAAATGACGGTAAGAAACTATTCGTATAAAATTACTGAACATCTTTCTAGCAAGGCAATTCATACGAAGAACAGTACTTCAATTTTCCAACTTTGATTATCGTAATAGGGATAGACCGACCAATTATTACAGGGGTTTTCAGGAGTTCTCATAATCTGGGCTTTTTTACCTTCCTGGAAATAAATTTGCGACTGGCGTGCGCTTTCAGCAGCTGACAACCCGTCTACCAATACAATTACTTTTGATAATAGGAATTACCTATATTTCAAAAAATCAATCAAAGTACAGTCTGAATTCAATAGTAGAACGTTTTTTAGTCGGTGTGTTCACGAAGTTCAACCAGTGAGTTCGGATTGTACAAAATTAACTGAGCCGCGGATCTCTATCATTGGAGCCCTTCACGATTGTAGTTAGTTTTTTTTTGTATGAAATTTGACAGTTGGAGTTGATTTAAACCATGTAAACACTCCATACAAAACCACACACAAAACTATCCTGTAATTTTCAGTCTAGATTATTCTAGCCTCAAAACTAGAATTAGATACGAGTACCTGCTCGAAAAATGGCAAAACAAGGTGGTGTTTACATTTATCCCAAGGCGAATTAAAAAAGCAGGTGATGGAATCTAGAATCAAAGTGTATGTAGTCCATGTAGTCTCAGAGCATGTTTTTATAACCAAATTTGAATAACACTTTTTGACAGGATGGGCAAAAACTTTTGTTCAAACAAGCGTTCTGGAGGCTTGACGAATACACAAATCACTCTTAAAATCTTCATTCAGAAACAGAAGCGATAAAAATCAGCCTTCTAAATTAATTCACCTTGGGATAAGCCCACCTGTATATTATACCTACTTAGATAGCTGCTCGAAAACTGCTATACTATGCAAACAGCAGACAAGCTGAAATTTCAACCTACTAACTTAAAACCCATTTACTAAATTTGGTCAATAACTGCGAAATATTGGTTACAGCTGCTCTCGTGGCATATTCAAACATTGATTTTGTTCAAGAAGAACTATTAAGCCTATAGTTTTTGTTTAAAAATATTACCATTATCTCTCTCTCTCTCTCTCTCTCTCTTTCTCTCTCTTTCTCTCTTGTTAGCCTGCTCACAAACGACCACGTCGGTGTGACATGGCCCGGTCAACAATCATTCTCCATCCCATTTCCATCCATGTAAACACCCGTTCTCAGACATTAAAAATATTATACTAACATTGATAAATTGTTAACATTAATAACATTGCAGTGTATCTCATAATTTTAGATTACTTATAGCTAGTAAGTAGAGAACGTACTACATTTGCTAATTGTCGTTTCATATTATTATTTATTATTTATCTATTTTCAAAACTATTTTAATTCTTACATAATGAGTATTTTATTGAAGCAAGTATTTTATTGAAGTTCGCCAATTACGCATCACTTTCTTGACTGCAATTTCTTCATTAAAGCAAACATTGCCTGAAACATGTGCTGTCGGTTTGCAAATGCATACAAATTAATTCGATAAACACACACGTTGGTGTGGTCTCTACAAACACAATCAAACCCATTTCCCTTTCCATTGTTATTACCATTTGGTATCATTTATTTAAATAAAAAAAAACAACAACAACAAACGAACCAACTCATCAATCAAACAATAACTGAATCATAAATAGCCCTCTCGATCCCGCGTCTCCTTACAATGGCGAAAAGAATGGGGAGGCACTTGCACCATTCACCACAGCCGACACCAGCTGGCATCGGTCGATCGGTCGAGACCGCTAGCCTCCGAAGGGGGACTGCCTACTGGCGCGCGCAACAGGAGCGACCAAATATTTGATAAATACGATGTTTAATGATACTTCAATAATTGATTTATTGAACCACGCTCCAATTAAAGTTTTAATGAGTGCCAATCGCTCAAACACATTGGCCATAAATGAATTAAATGAAGCTACACCCCTTTCCACTCCAGCCCCGCTCGGCCCGACGCACTTGACTGGGCCCTCTTGAAACGGCACGTCACAGCCGTGTTTCCCCGTGCGGCTTGGAGGAACACAGCGAGGGAGAAGAGGATGGCCAGTGAATGTCGTGACTATCGTCACGATGAGGATGAAATAAATCGCCCGGGCCCCGATCAAGCGCTCAGCGGTCCCGATTGAAATATGATCCAATTGCTGCGGCTTCTACGATCAATTGCATGCGTGGAGGCACCGGGTTTGACCAGAGATGCAAACACGCCCACTGATTCGAAATCGTTAAGGCCGGTGCGTTTGTTTGACTTTCAGCTACAAGCTTGTGGATGGCAATTTGTTCGGTCCTGCGAGCGGTGCCGCTGTTTGTGCGTACAGCAGCAGATTGATTGATTTTTATTTCGCACAATTTTCCGCTGCATAAAAATGAGATGCACAACAATCAGAACGAATTTATGCAAAATGCATCAAATCGTAAAAATGCTGCGTTTGTTTGAAGGACTGCATTTTTTGGCTTTTACTTATTTCTTCAAACATGTTAATTAACAAACGAGAGAAAAAAACATGTGTTGCAAAACAAATGGCAGAAATGGGCACAAAATGCACCAGCGCTTTTGTTTCAATTTGATATGCAAAGCAAATACTAAAAAACTATAACGCAAATAGAGCAAACCAAAATCAAGCTAAAAAACAACACAGCAATGGAGTTTGCACAAATCAGATTTTATTCTTCAGTCAGTGTAAATCATCACGGTAAAAGCAGTACAGCAAATAGAAAAGAAAAATAGCAAATGATACAACGCAACCAGAATGTGTGATCGAGGAAAATTATTCAATTATGTAAAAGCAAAACTTTTAAAATGAAAGTACAAAACAATTCATAAACCTTCTTTTTATGGAAAGCTTTCCCATTAACAAGTTAAAAAACAGTATCAATATCATGCAAACTCGCAAATGAAACGATAAAGCAGGGATAAACTGATCCAAATTGTAGGGCAAAAAAAACAAATCACCTTTTCCGACGGACCGAACCAAACCGGTCGATGAACATCAAACAAAACGCCCCAAACTTATTCATTCCCATAACGCCCGATATTTATACAATAAATCATTCGGATGAAAATCTTGCTCCATCCACCCACATCACACCGAAGCGGTGCACACAAAGCTTTGCAAGCGGGATCAAAACATTCGACAAAAAAAAAACCCGGACCAGCTCGGTTGCATGTTCGTGCACGTGGGCCATCATGTGTGCTTCAATCCGAACAGTCCGAACAGCAAGATTTGCGGTCTCTGAAAGCCAACTCTCAGCCTCACCGGTGTGATTGTGTGTGTGTGTGTGTGTGTGTGTGTGTGGGAGTGGTGTGTACAACAACAGCAACACACGCACACACACACACAGAAAAAAGTAGCCCCAAACCCAAACACCGTTCGCGAAGGGATCATGACGACTTATGACGACCGAAAGCCAACATTTCGCCGTCAACGGATGGTCGACAATAATATCCTGGGCTCTCGGCCCTCACCGATGCCAGCAGCTCCCAATATCCTGTCAGCGCAGCACAATCCCTCCCCCTCCCCTTCCCTCCCCTCCCCTTCCCATCGCTTCCAACGCAACGATCATCCTGTCAGCGGGATGGTATCTACCGTCCCGCCACCACCGGTCGGATAAACGTAAATAAATAAACAGGGTGAAAATGAGTAAATGAGTCACTGGCTGCAACGCGGCCGAAAAGGAAGGAACGGGTTCAGAGGGAAAAAGAGTTTCGCTCGGCGCACAGGCTATTGTTATTTTTAATTTATGCTGCTGCACGTGAGCAACGCGGGTAACGCGCGTACCCGATGGGGCACGGGCGGCACGTTGTTTTCGCCGTCCCGCCGTGATGCTGTCCGCCGCCGCCGCCACCGCAATCGCTTTTAGCCGAGGCCGAAGCTCATGTTTGCTCTGTGCTCAGTTGTTTGTAGCAAATGCGACACCAACGCATGGATTATTACTTTATGGGTTTACAGAAAGGGGATGAACAGGCTGGTTGCAGGTGCACCGGCCCCGTCCTTATTAAGCTCCCGGTGGAAGGTGAGTGGCAGACAGAGGGCAGCTGGAGGTATTTGCGAGGGGTGGGGGAAATTACTGTCCGGATTGCCGACGGCTCATTTCACTATATCATTTTTGCGAGAAAATTGTTTTATGACTTTTTATTACCTGCTTACGTGCTGTCATTCCGGAATAATTAGCACCGCAATTGCTGCAGCCTACCGGCAGCACTGCACTTCCGGGCCCACTACGTGTGTGTGTGTGTTTTTGTAGAAGAAAAATGCTTTTGTCCTATTTTTTTATGCTCCTCATTTTCCCTTGCCCGTTCCCATTTCGCGTGCATTTGTTCTGCACTAAACTGCTAGCGCAAAATAATTAGTCGCTTTAAAATGAACTCCCGCCCGGCTTCCTGTAAGAGCGGGATATAAATTATCCTTCCGTTTCCTGCCTTTTCAGCAGCATCTGGTCGTCATGAGGGGAAGGAAGAAAAATGAGGCAAATGACACAAATTAAATGACAGCGTTTTTTTTCTCAAATAAAAATTCATTGTTGCCGTACCGTTTTGCTCAATAAAGGTGGAATAAATACCACACATTCCGGTCATGGAAATATACTCTACCATGTGATTAGAACAGGGGGAAAACCACACATCAATTTAATGTGTGGCTTTTTTGTAATGATTTTAATTTAATGCACGTTTCCCACGGTTTCAGTTTAATTGTGTACGCGAGTGCAAATGATTTACACCAAAGGTAATGAGCTTTAGCATTACATATTAATTCTTGTGGATTTAAATGCAGCTTTAATTAATTTAATTAATTCTTGTGGATTTAAATGCAGCTGTGGATTTTCACAATCTGATTTTGTTGTCAATTCTGGTTAATATTTTATATGAACAATACAAAAAAAATAGAGATTCAAATCCCATCAAGCGGATTATAAAGCGCCTGAAAGTATGCTACATTGGAATAATTACATCGTTTTACTAGTGATGAAGTAAACTAGAAAAACTTGTGGCACACCTCCCTGGCTATACTGTATTAATTAAAAATTCGTATCCGTTTTCTGTTATCTATGATGTTTTCCAACAATAATTACAGTTCTCATCTTTTTTCTCATTTGATAGACAGTTTTCACTCGCTGATCCAGACTGGATTTGAACTCATTATCTTTGATGTGTGAGACTAAACGTTTAACATAACACCATGGAATCCCTCTGATCTACCTGTCGTTAATAGAGCCTTTTATTTAGCTCTCTTCTCCCTCCTTTGAATTCAGCTAACCACTTTAAATCAGAACGTTAACGTTTAAGTATCCAACCGTGGTGTAGCTTCTTAAACCGAATTTAACTTTTCCCTCACCGAAAACCCGATTCGACCTAAATAATGTCTACCAATCGTTCACCCTTCGCGTTAAAGCTGTCTCAGTAATAATCCCACCAATATGGGCAACGTTTATCAATTCCGCTGCAATACCTTCTTAAGTTAATCACATTCTCCCTACTCACAAACACACATGCATGTCCATCCGGTACGGCCGCTGTCCGTTGTCACATAACCGCAAACATTATACGCAATTGATAAACTGTGCTGCTGCTGCTGCTGCTGGTGCCACCACCACCACCGCAAAACCGGGAAGTTGTTGAGTGCTGCGCAGTCCACCACCGGTCCGACACCGGGTGGACAGTCATTTAGTCGAAACATTTAGCTTCACTACATAAATCATGAAATGACGAGAAAATTCAATTATCCCCCCATACTTCCGACACAACACAGGCTCTCGTGCGCGCCGGGGTGGAAGCATTTTCGCTCAAACGCCTTCTCGCAGCCGCCACCAGCACCAGGATGATAAGATAGTGGCGCGGTATGAAGCATTAGACAGGGGGGGGGGGTTGCTCCAAAACAAAACAACTCAATTTATCGTAAATAATTGATGATTTATTCGCTCACTCTTTGTCTCGCACGAAGCAATGGTTCGTGGGAATGTTGGTGGTAGTGGTGGTGGCACTGTCAGGAAGGTGTCTTCCTGAGACTGTCTTTAGGCCCGTCCACCAAATTGGTCGCGACCGAAAGATCCGCCGGACTGCGGGCTCCGGAAGCCGCCACCGATCGATCGAAAACCCGTCGTCGGCAGCACACCATGTTGGGGTGAAATGGTTTAACAATAAATTGGAATTAATCTATCTTAATAAAGCCCTGCCCAGTGTGTGTGTGTGTGAGAGGAGAAAAGCACATTGGCCTCGTTATAGATCAACAGCAATTTCGTCACCCCCCTGGTGGACTGCCAGAAGTGTTTCTCCAATCGTATAGGTTCGCATTGGCCCTTTAAAACCCAAACAGATGATGGACAAAATTGGCTGAAATGAAACACAAAGTACCACCACCACCACCCATCATCATAATACTCATCGTCATCATCATCATCATCGCCATCAGCATCGTTGGTGTGTGGCAATTTTCCATTCTCGCCTGTTTGCAAGCTTGTTTTCAGTTGTTAATATTTTATGCAAACGCACCGACAAACAGCGCTCGCTTCACGGCCATGGGCGGAAGTGAGCCGTTTGTGCTTGCGAGCCGTTGGTTTCTATTTCTCTCGTACGATGCACACGTACCAATACGCCGCACGCTGAAGATTGCCCCATGAAAACGCTGTAGTCTGTTGTGTTCCTGCCAATGAGCATTTCTTCGCTTTACAGCCACGTGTATTTCTCGTTTTTTTTTAACTTCAAAGCGGAGAAAACATGGCACTAAACAGAGGTATACAGGTCGAGCAGAACGGAACCGATGGGCGGGAGATGAGCAAATGGGCTACAACAAGTTTAGCGCACCGGGAAGTAATGAGCGCGATGTCTACCCGTTTACCATCCAATCACGTCCGACGAGCATTCGAATACGCGCGAGCTCTATGATGCGCTCCACCGCACCGCAGCGCAGAAAAAATCTATATGCAAATTTACTAATAATCGTAAAAAATTATTTAACTTACACAGCAGCAAACGGAAAAGCTCTCTACCCAGGACAACCTCGACAGGAAGCAGCTTGGTGGAGTAGAATGTGTGGTATGGGTTTTCTTTTGCGCTTTCCTTTCCATTTGCTAGAAAACGGCCAAACCGCTCGGAAATAAATTCCCCCTAAATTGGGATCTGTAATGCTCAATTGAAGTGAACGGTGTAGACACGCTGGACAACAGCCGACTTCTAGACTTCTGGCTGGCAAGCAAATGAAGGCAAAAGAACGAAACCAACTGACGGCTCGTGCGGAAAGTTTAGACCGGAGTCAACGGGCAGGCTGATCCGAAAAATACCCGCGCAAAGATGTTACGTGCATAATTTAGAGCAAGTGTTTTATTATTAACGGTGGACGATAGACACGATCGTTTTGCGTTACCGTTTTACCACTGCCAACCGGGGGACGACGGGGCAATTGGTTTCCCGGTTTTGTAAAAGGTAGCCATGGCCAAGGTAACCACTTACCAACTTGCCTCTTAAACTAAGGGGGGGGGGAGGGACTCATAATCATTACGCCGTGATCGTTGTGCCTATTTTGTTTTGCTATTACTGTTACACGCTGGCGAGTGTTACGCAGTACCATTTGCGCGTGTAACCATTTGTGTACGAGGAGTGATTTTCCTGGAGCTAGGAAATGATGGTAGCTAGAAGGGTCCTACAGTGTTACAATTAGTGTTTGTGGATTGCTTGGAAATCGTTATCTTGCATGTTTTTAAAAGATTATTCATCGTTTTTAAAATTAGACACAACTTTTTCAATCTCCTTGGCATCCCATTTTACACGCCTGCAAGTATGCAATATTAAACATTGACTGTTTTTTTGGCAAAGTAAACATTTTCGACGAACTCAACTAATCTAACTACCTTGACGTATGCAATATATTGATTTTTATTAGTGTAGCAAATATGAATTTGTTTGTTTGTGGAGGTAGAAAAAGCCCTATATCCAACTACCGTACTGTTTCGAATTACGGACAAATAAGGCATTTTTGGAATGTAATAATTTCTCATTAATTCATATTTAATTCGTCATTCCCCAGCATAACTCAATTTACTGAAGTAAACCTTCTAAAAATGAGAATCAAATTAACATTTCCAATAATTTTACTCGAAACACTGCAAAAACTCTGCAACGATATTTTGATTCATATTGCGGACAGTTTCGAGCTCATGCTTCAAACTACGGACGTTTTGATTCATAATCCGGCCAGCCTCAAAATTTCATTTATAATTTTCACATTTTTAGACACACACTAAACCTTTTTTTGTCTTTAACTTAAAATTACGTCCGGATAACAAATTCCGAGGGTCATTGTCCTCCTGGATCGATAGGACGACAGTCTTACTGACAATCGGATTTGCGTGCGGTTTTCCTCTTGCATTGAACCGAAGTACTGCTGCGCAATTCAAAGATCGTTCCTGTACGGCCACAAAGCATTGGGCACATTACTCTTCAAATATCGTTGTTTTAATATTATCCCTGAATCTTTGTTCTTGTTATTATCACTGTCAAAAAACGTATTTTTAAGCAATTAATCACAATTTACTTCGGCTGTACGGAACTAAAATCAAGATAAACAATATTGCTCCGAATTCAGGACAGTATTAAACATGAGGTTGGTTTAAGAGGCAAAAGAACTCCGTTGGAGCCAAAGCCTCTATAAACTATACCAACAACAACAACAACAACATGAGTTTGGCTGAAATTCATAGGACAATTTGATAAAACATCGTTATTTACACGTTTATAACCACTTCCGCAATTATTCTATGCACTTGGACATGATTAATAGGAATTGTCGAAGAAATAACACTGGCGTGGGTTTGAAGCAAAACTGCTAAGAAAGCCTCTGGTGGTGAACTGACCGACGGAAAATATTTATCTACTGTGGCATCAGGGCATACCAGGGGTCAGACACATTTTTAATTGATTCTAGTTAATCATAGAAATAATTTATCCTTAAAACAGAAGTATGATCAGTGACTGAATATCAAGATATTTAATAAAAACATGGCGAATGTCCGGAATTTTAAGCTGTCCGTAATTTTATGGTTACTCCTCGACGACAAGACAGTCGTTTTTTATTATTTGTTTCAGAAAGAACAGTCATAAAAAACCGTGATAATCAGCTAAGTTTATACCAAAATTAGTGTAATACAGTACAATTGTTTGCCATATTGTATACCTTCAGGTGCTTTGTAAGGCATTCGAGAGATTGTCCTTGCATTTGAACTCCTAAAAGTATGCAAAATGATTATTTTATTTTATATCTATTATTTTTATTTTCTATTATATTTTATATTTTTAAATACTATAAAAAAATTTCGTTTGCTTTTTTTTATTTTTAATTGTATAACACTAAAATTATATGGTCGAGCGATAAATAGGTACAATAAATTATTTCAAAAAAAAAACAAAAGCAATTTATTTCATGAAAATTGTGTTTTTAACACAACACATCGAGTAGAGTGGTTCAAACACCTTTGAAAAAATCGTTTAATTTTACATAGAGGTATATTCTCAAGAAACAGGAGCTGCTTGAAACCCTTTAAATCGTCATACACCTTTCCTGTATCCCGCCAACCAATCGTATCTTCGTGCTTGCCCCCTATCCTCGAAACGAACGAATCTTCACCCCACATTCCAAACACTGTTATTATCACTTGTAATACCACTATTACTCAGTGCTTCCCTCACCTCCAGGCCTGGGAAACGAATAAATTTGCTCCAAATGAACAAACGAACCGTTTGCACCTCGTCCACCGCCCGGTGTGGCACTGGCGGGGCCAACATTGGCGCCCAGTGGCACTAAGCGTTTGTTACTTCGGCCACACTGAAACACTCCCAAAGACCGGGACCGGAAAAAAACGAACGAACGAAAGTAGATAAATTAAAATTGTAAAACCGCTTCGCACTATCCCGCAGTGACAGCCGCGTGCAGGGTGCACCGCCATCCGCCGGAAGGAAATCGGCATGGAAACATACCACCGATGCGCACCAAACGGACACGAACGAACCGGCGGAAGGTGGTTGCACGGAAGGTAGAGTTGCAAAAGTTTTCGCAGATTAGCATCTTGAGAGCCGCACAAAGATCAGACTGGCTGAGAGAAAACACAAGCGACGCCAAGCGAGCTTGCTGGACTGTCTTTGGACCGGATGCCGGGTGCTCACTTCGTTCCTGGGACGCTCTTCAGTAGAAGGAACACTTTCGCGAAGGATACTTTTTAACTTCCTCGCTTAAGAGTGCGGGATTGCGTTTATCATTGGAGCAAACAAGCTGAAACGGTTTCTGTACGGCTTTCTAACTGTCTGCTCCACTCGACAGAGAGGGTGTAAAGTATCTGCTTTCTAGAGCCAGAGCGAGGAAAAGCGAGGGACAGTGCCAGAAGCGCGTAAATTTTATCTCCAAAACCCGGGGAATTATTCGCATAATTTTTCTTCACTTTATCGGCCATGTTGCGCCCGGGTCGAGATGGATTGCTTGTGGAGCAGGGCGGCGCACCGATAAAGGGCACGCCGTCACGAATTTCGCCGTAGTTAAGTCCCTTGCTGTGGTGGGGAAGTAAAAGTACAACCTAAAGCAAGTGTACATCCCGATGGAAAGGACGGGAATGCAGGGACGGAGAGACAAATGTCCAGCGTTACAGCTGAGCCGGGGGAGGGGCCGGAACTAATCCCGGAGTTTGCTTGTTAGAATAGAGTGATGAAATTTATTGCATTCCCAGGCGAGATTAAGGACCGTGGCCGTTGCGCTACGGTCGCTGGATCGGGAAGAAACGCGTTTGCGTGCAGATAATGAGGATTTATCGCAGAGTTTTGCAAACCATGCCAAATGTTGGTTTTAATTGATCGAAATAATTTGGCAGACATGAGAGCTGAGCGGGAGGAGCTTTTGTGCTTGAAGAAGGTTTTGATCGTCTTGAAAGCGAGACAACGCGTCAGGTTAGCTGTGATGGTGATGGTGAACGCAAGTAAAGTAATCCCAAATGAAAATGGTTTTTTTTATTATCAAGCAAACAAGACCCAACTAAACCTCCCGGATCATCATTCTTGTGTATGCCAACCCTGTGTAAGATGATTTGTACTTGTGCCATACTATGGCTTTAGTGTCCTCAGCATTATTGTAACGTGCATTGAGATTTGCGTGGAAGCACGCATTATACCACCACGCTCCTCCGCAATCCTCGGCACAGTTTTTACTTGTATAGCCATCATTGTCCCGATCTTTCGTTGAAAATTTCATACCCTTGTGGTAAGTCAATCCATCCTTTGCCGTTCCCGTATAAGTTCCCAGCTTCTTTAGGGGATACTGTTCCGCCTCACTGCCAATCTCGAACTCACTGTACCGCGCGTAAATGTAGTTTCCTTCGAAATCTTTCAACTCTATCAACAGCTCGTGCGATCTTGTCGACGTCACGCGATGTAAATGCTCCAGCCCGAGCCAAAACTCTGCATCGACGCTTCCGAACCCGTTCCGGTACTCGATCCAGTTGCGGTAGAAGTCCACCGATCCGTTAAACCGATGCTGGAACACAAGCCAACCTCCACCGAAAGCAGTCTGCTCACAGTAACCCAGGAATGGTTCGTCGTTCGCAGTAGGTTGAATTAGATACTTTCCCGATTCTTTCGATGGCTCTTCCTTGCACGCACGGTAAGAGGTTTGCATCTTAGTGAACGGTGAACTGGCCCTGAAATGATCTCGATCCTTCTTTGGAGCTAGCGTTTGGATCTCCCTTCGCATCTGTTCGTGGTTGGCGCAGGCCATCTGCTGGGAGAGCACTTTATTCGACTGTGTCTGCAGTGTGGTCAGATTGTGGCCGATCGTTTGGGTCAGCTGACTGATGGCTCCAGACAGCTTTTGGTCGATGGCCCACTATAAACCATTCGAAAGAGATTTCTGCTCCGACAGCTTCTGTTCGATAGCCTCTCGATCTTCCTTCATGGTGTAATCCATTTCGATCAGCTTGTACTGAATGTATTCCAGCTTCGCCGTTAATAATTCGTACCCGTACCCGGTGAGGGAAGAAGTTGTCTCATTTTGCTCGAATCCGCGCACTGTCGGCGCAGCAAACAAAACGACTACAAAGCACCAAAACACTGTAGCAACGTTCATGGTCAGCTAGAATGAATTACTACCATGAAATGATACTGAACAGGCAATGCAAATGTAGCTTCATTTTATAGTGCTGCTTTATGCTAAGTTATCTGTTTGGCGAACAGCGTAAACCCCATGAAAGCAACGATCGGATGCGGTTACAGCAAGTGTGATAACGTATGTAAAATTATGCGGTCGTAGCCTTATCTGTTTCACTTCACAGCCGTCAAATCTAAAGTTTCAAGGTAAATGAGGTCAATTGTGACTGTAACAATAGTAACACTTTTCTACAAACGTTTCATATCTGTGGTAAATGTAAATATTAAGAATCGATGGTTCTCTTCTTATCTTGGATTGGATTTAAATTCGATTCAAAAATTGTAATCTAATGATATACTGCAAACATTTTTATCGATTTATTGAAATTAAAATATACTTTATTATCCGCGCTACAACCTTGAAAATCGCAACCTAAACTTCGAGCCTAGTCTGTTAATAATACTTGCAAAGTCAAAATACGAAACAAAACTGTTAACACTACCAAACTTGCCTCTTTTTTATGCATACTGGGCTGAAACGATGATGGCAGTTGGGTTTATTATGTTTTTTAACGAAAACAGTTAAACGATAGAAACAAAGAAATAGCCGTCAGTAAAACCAATCTGACCTCATAATAGACATATATGATGTGTAAAGATATTTGTTTATTGAAATATTGTGGAGTCTTTAGTTAAATTTCACGAATCAACATTCTTGTGTATCTCAAACTCGTAGTTGGGAACCATAAAATAGCTTTAAAATATTCATCAGCCTCATAAAGCCCATTAAGATTAGAAAAGCAAATGTTACTATACCACCACGCTCCTTGGCACGCAAGATTAGATGGTATCATTGAGATTTCATCGGTGCTCCAATGTTTGGTTTTAAACTTCTTACCCTCATGGTACGTCAATGAGTCTCCTGCCGTTCCTGTGTACGATCCCAACGTCTTTAACTCATATTGTTCCTCCTCATTTCCGATCTCGAACTTACTATACCGTGCGTAAATGTACTTTCCATCTGAATCTTTCAGCTCCACTAGCAGCTCATGCTTTCGTGCCGAAGTAATCTGATGCAACTTTCCCAAGCCGAGCCAAAACTCTCCATCGACGCTTCCGAAACCGTTCCGATACTCTGTCCAATTGCGGTAAAAGTCCACCGATCCGTCGTAACGATGCTGGACCACAAGCCAACCTCCCCCGAAAGCAGTCTGCTCACAATATCCCAGGAATGGTTCATCA
This sequence comes from Anopheles merus, assembly GCF_017562075.2. NCBI lineage: Eukaryota > Metazoa > Arthropoda > Insecta > Diptera > Culicidae > Anopheles > Anopheles merus. Next base: position 18,540,574 of record NC_054085.1, read on the forward strand.
TTTTCGGAAGGTTGTATCAAATACTTGCCCCATCGCTTCGATGGATTTTTCTTGCACGATCTTAACGAAACACTCCGAAGATTTAGGCCAGAAGCAGTCATAAATAGTGCGAAGTCTTGCTTCGATAGAAGCATTCGAATCTCATTTCGCATCCGTTCGTGATGGGTGTTGGCCGTCTCCTCAGTGAGCATTTTATTCGTTTGTGTGTTTAGTGCGGTCAGATTCTGGCCAATCATTTGGCTCATCTGACTGATGGCTCCAGACAGCTTCTGTTCGATTGTCTCTCGATCTTCCTTCATGGCAGATTCCATCCCGAACAGCTTGTACTGGAGGTAGTCCAACTTGGCCATTATTATTTCGAACCCGAACCCGGTGAAGGAAGGTTTTGTGTCATTTTGCTCGACCCCACACACTTTCGGTGCAGCAAACAAAACTACCACAAGGCACAAGAACACTTTAGTTACAATCATGGCCAGCTAGAACCTAAGAACCGAGGAATGGAGTGAAACTGAGCAGGCAAAGCATATGTAGCTTCCTTTTATAATGCTGATCTCTGAGTTCTAGACGGGGTGCACTAGTACCCCGAAAAGTGCATACAATGCCCACGGCTAGAACTTCAGCACATGCAGATTATTTTATTGGCATCCTCTCTTTTCTGCTTTGTTTTCATGAGTGTGGTCTTACAAAGTGCGATAACATATGCACAATGCCAATTTATGCGGTTCTCCGTATCGGTCATTTAGGGTGCCGTTTTTGGGTGTGTGGTTTTATCTGAAGTTGCAGGGTCATGGATGTAGCGTGACGCAGTTAGCTGTTACTGTAATTAAGACCTCCCAAATTACAATTAAGTCCCAATAAAGATGGTCCATATAAATCATTGAAAGTAAACCGTCGTGCGTGGGACACATTTATCCGTTGCGGTTAGGTAAAAGATATACCAAACCAGAACCAAATTTCGGAGGTAATTACGTCTTTTTATTTGTACTTGAAATATAAAGAAAAACGTATCTACTTATTTACAAATAAGTCAACGATATCAAACAATTTAGTTTTGCAAAAATCTTTCCATCTGCATACTAAATTGAAGCAATCCTGTTAATCGCTGTATGGAGGCGTGTTTATTTTACTTTATTGATATAAACTGCGTTACTTTTCGAGAATCAACATTCTTGAATACGCTAAACCCATAAAGGTTGAATTGTAGTCATACCAGTTCATAGATTTTGCATCTGTACTACTCATATAAACACTATTTAGATTTGAATAGTAACAATGTCCATACCACCATGCACCTTCATAATTCTCAGCACAGTTTTTGCTTCTACTTTCATCATTGTCTCGATCTTTAGTCGAAAATTTCATACCCTTATGGTACGTCAATGAGTCTCTTGTCGTTCCTGTTTACGTTTCCAGCTTCTTTAACTGGTATTTTTCTCCCTCACTGCCGATCTCGAACTCACTATACCGTGCGTACTTATAGTTTCCTTCGAAATCTTTCAGCTCCACCAACAGTTCGTGTTTCCGGGCTCGAGTAATCCGATGCAAGTGCTCCAAGCCGAGCCAAAATTCTCCATCCACACTGCCCAACCCATCTCGATACTTGACCCAGTCGCGGTAAAAATCTAGCGATCCGTTAAACCGATACTGAAACAGAAGCCATCCACCTCCGAAACTAGTCTGTTCGCAATATCCTATGAATGGCTCATCGTTTTCAGTAGGTTGAATTAGATACTTTCCCGATACTTTCGATGGGTTCTTCTTGCACGATTGAAACGAAACACTGCGAAGATTAAAGCCTGAACTGATCATAAACTGAGCGAGGTCGTGGTTTGACAGGAGCATTTGAACATCCTTCCGCAGCCGTTCGGAAATTAGCGTTGGCGATCTGCACTGTGAGCATTTCATTCGACTGAATATGCAAAGCCATGAAATTGCTAACCATCCTCTGGTTTAGTGTACTGATGGCCCCCGTAACTTCGGATAGATTATGACGAAGCGTTTGGCTCTGCTGGTTCATGGCCGACAGTATCCATGCCGACACGTTCTTCTGATGTGCTGGCTTCTCGTCGGTGGCCTTTCGTTCCTCCTTTATCGCAAAGTCCATCTCGGTAAGATTGTGCTGCAAATAGTCCAGTTTTGCTGTTAAGGTTTGATATTCAAACCCTTCGAGGGTCTCATCTAGTTCGTCACCGTGCACCGTGGGGGAAAACACTATCAAAGCTAGGCACAACGTCACTTTAAAAACAAACATGATGATGATGATGATGATAATCCCACCTCTTTCCCCAACATAGGTTTGAGAAAGACGGAAGTATCTTTACGATAATATTACTCTGATAGGTATATTAAAATATTTTGTACGAGCAAGTGGTGGCATCGGAAAACTCTCAGAGGAACTGTTCGATTCATACACACACCTAAGATGACCAACATAGTTTCATCAAGAAAAAACGGGTCATACTCCATCGAATACAATGGTATTCCCTAGCATCCTTTACGTAGCCCGCCAAGAACCAATAAATGGATCTGGCGCACCACTTATCAGGACACAACTGCGACATGCATATGGCCAGTTCCACTAGTGCCAACCGCTGGCCCCAGGGTCTCTGGCACCAATGGCAGGCTCCAGGGCACTACCTTCCGAAGCAGGAGAATCTAATGTATCCCTTACGTAGCTCGCCAAGAACCAACTAATGGATCCGGCGCACTACTTATCAGAACACAACTGCAACATGCATATGGCCAGTTCCACTAGTGCCAATGATTGGCTCTAGGGCACTACCTTCCGAAGCAGGTGAACCTAATTTATTGTATGTGGAATTTGCCACTTACAATCATCAATGAGTGAATCCTGTTGTGACCTCCCAGACCGTGTGCAAACTGTTAATTACCCCAAATAGATCCCGAATATCCACTTGTACGCGCGCGTGTCTCAAACCTATGTTGACTCTTTCTTATATTTTTTCTAATTTTAATTATAGTATATAAAGAAAAATCTTATCATCATCATAGAGATCGTGATGAAAACTGCAGTTACACATTTAATAATGACATGGGACATCTACACATATTTCACATTATACAGTTTGTTCAACATATATGACGCACTTACGTTTGAAATCCGGCAAGTTTCTCGCATTCTTAATCTCATCTGGTATACTGTTGTACCGTTGAATCCCTTTGAAAAACAAAGAGTTTCTGGCACTTAGGGAATGCAAGTTAGGTACCCTTGGCTCATTTGCCCTGCGTTTGTGGTGCCGATGGATATCGGACCCCCGAACTATGCTCTTCCCCAGTTACCCAGGCAACAGGCCCTTTAACATTTTATATATAAAAGTCATGGTCTGGTACACAATTCGCTGCTCTACTGACATCCATTGAAGAATATTCAGCATAACCGCGGACGGTGTACGTCGACCGCACCCCAGAATTAACCTCATAATCCGGTTTTGCAACCTTTGAAGTCTTTTGATTTGACCTTTGTTGCCAAGAAACAAAATGGATGAGCAGAAGTCAAAGTGTGGCGAGATCAATGATTTGTAGAGATGAACTTTCCCAAAAAAAATCGAGACCCTTCGCCAATCTACTTATCACTCCACACTTCTTTGCCACTTTAGCGATGACCCAGTCAATGTGATCGTGGAACTTCAACCTGTCGTCTAGGATAACTCCCAGGTATTTAGCCTGTCTAACTCTTTCGATTAGTTCCGAATTTATTAATTAATTAATTAAATTTATTAATCATGAAATTATGAATTAACATGATGGAATAATGCTAAACAGTGACAAATGCAGCTCCGTTTTATACTATTCTAGTGGAGAAGAAACAGAACTTCGAGCAAGATATAGGAAGTAGGAAACTTATCGCCATTACAATGTTTCGTCGTACGATGGGTTCAGCGAGGTTAATTATAAATCTAAAAAAGCCTTCACGCCTCATGCTTCACATGCTTCGCTAATAATAATGTGTTGCATATAGAACAGAAATCCCCTACAAGAACTAGAACACGCGCATGACCAGCGTATCAATCTAATGATTGCAGCTCACCCAGTTTTGTTTCAACGGCTAAAGGGAATCCCAAAAAAGTGTGAGAATCACAACTTCTCAACGTCACCACCCTTTTCGATAGTGAAGTTGTCGCTTGTCACTGCACATGTTATCTCGCGGTTCGGGAGCACAACTCGTTCGTGGCAGACTTTTTTATTATTTTTCTTGCAGCACCGAATGATATCGTACCAACAAGCAAGTGAAGAAAGAAGGCAACTCTTGTACCGTATCTCTTCCATCCACAAACACACAGCAGGGACGGGAATTGCAGTGAGAGATTGCCTTTCTTTAGCTGCAGCACGCACGTGGGCGCTTCAGGGTGCATCCACACACACACACACACGCATCGCCGTCGGTGTACGGATTCCGTTGCCAAAAGGTACCGTATGAGCGGTGGTCGGTTGACGATATCAAGAAATCGTCACGCTCAGGAAACTCATATCAACGATAGTGGGTACGCAAAAAAGAAAGAAAAAATATTGCATCTCTGCTTCTTGAACGTCGTGCAGCAAAAGCCCACGATAGACTCGAATCGGCCTATCGGACTGGTAGCATCACACACCCGATCTGGTGTGATGCGTGCGTAGGCTGCAGAACTGGTATCGTACGGTGAGCTAATCCCACCGGTGGCGAAGATGGCTCTCCATATCGACCAAACCCAGTCTGCTGTCAGTTGCGGACACTTGTCAGCACGTTTATCGATGGGATGAAATCGGAACAGTTCCCGGTTTATGGGATGTTTTTGTATGGGAAGCAATGCAATCTTTGCTCTTCTTTGTGACAATTTCTTCCTCTTTTAGCTCTTAGATGGCAGTCTTGGCGATGGTCATGGAGGCTAAAGTCCGATGCGTTGCAATAAATGAAAGAGTTTGATTCGCGTTTGCATCGTCATTCAGTTTGAATCCAAAATACAGTGTCTCACCAAATTTATGTATTTTTGCAGTTGTTTGTTTTTTTTTCAAATTCTAAAATTAAACGATTATTATTGATACCATACCATAGAAAATCTTTATATGTATATATAGATTATCATAATAGACAAAGATTAAATTTTAGTAAATTAAAAAAAATCGACATGATTCGAGTTCTGCAGTTTAGTTGTCATAAGCAAGAAGGTCCATTGGCCTTCTTCACTTCCACAAATTCAAATGAACAATGCAAGTTATCTAATAATTATAATCTTCTTGTAGATGTACGTTCAATCAAGTGAGCCACGTCGTGGTTAAAGCGCCACCGAAGGCATCAGTGAACATTCGCGTAAGTTCCGTTTCAGACCGTAAATGAATTAATTAATGTGCTTCGGGCAGAAAATACGCAATTGTTTTTCAACTTTTTAGTGAAATTTGGTACAATGGAAATTTTAGTGTACTGATCGCTCACTTTGAATTCATTAATCGATGTATGGAATCAGAAGAATTTGACCCTATCTCTAGAATTCTTGACTCTCCAAATTTGCGTAACTCGGGAGCAGACTGTCCTGCCAACATCACTTCTTCTAAATTAATCCAGTTGTTCTATCTTATTTTGTGTAATCTCTCCCTTTTGAAGTAAGGCTTAAAGCTATTCAAACAATAAATAATTTACTCCAAATGCTACACAACAAACCATATCTCCTTTATGCTTCACACCACCTTTCAAGCCACCAAATTGTCCACTCTAATCTCTCGGGATTAACAAGTGCCATTTCCCTCCGATTGCAAAACACTTTGATGCTATTACACTTCATCGTGCCAAAACAAAACATGGAGAAAGAAACATGGCTTATCGTGCACAAAGACACAAACCAACTTCTTTTGATGCTAGCGGCACATGCTGCTGATGATGATGATGATGATGATGCACCAACGGTGGTGCACCGTTTCGAGTGGCACAGTGGAAGAAACAAAAAACCATTCATCACTTATTCATCGCCAGCACCAGGGTGTGGTGGGTCGGCGAGGCGAGCGTGATGCCCCATTTCCACTACGGATGCTGCCCACCGTACCGGGTCGCACCTTACAGAGTGGTCGTTGTTGCGTTGTTGCTGTCGTGGTTTTTGGGGGGGGGCGGCAGAAAATTAAATGATTGCTTCGTACCCGACACCTTGCGATGCTTTGCGTTAGCTTATGGTTGGCTTAAGACGCCAGAACACACACACACACAAACTTCGGGAATGCGAATGGTTTGCTAGAGAGAACGGGATTTCCCCTATCCCTTACACCGCTCGTTAAGGGCTGCTCGCCCGGGTACCAACTAGCAGCAACGAACCCTTTCATTAAGGATTTCCGTTTCCCATTTTCGGGTGCTTGACTACTGATTACGGTCCCTTCAGGTCAAGTGTGCCATTTTGGCGTGTGCGGGTGTGAAAACCCGGTGAGGAATGATGTGGAAGCGAGGATAGGGATTTTAATTCCAAAGCATGCATTCCCTCCCTAAGTCAATCCGTGATGCGTCTCCCAAAGTTCTCGCTCCCTTTTCGTAGGTCCTTCCTTTGCCACCTTCCCAAAAACCGCACAGTCAGTCCGGTCGGACGGTCGGTAATCTCGCACAGCCGGGGAATGTGTTGGTAGAGAAAAAGAAAACACTTCCCTCGCAGCGGCCGACCACAACGAAGACAACCGGTCAGCCAGCTCCGTTCCTCTTCCTGCGATTGGAAAAGCCGGTCCTTAAGGGTAAGATAATTTTCTCTTCGGGATTTCTATTATTTTCCTTTTACCCTTCCCTCTCTCCTACTTCGGCTTCGAAAGACTTGCTTAATCGACTCCAACAGCCGCCACCACTCGCAGCAGCAAACCATATGGAGCGGATAGTGTTACAAGCATCATCACGGGCCCCCTCCCTAGATACTACTGCGGACACGACAGGAATTTAATCCGATTTGCTTCGATTCCAATCGTACCACCAATACGGGGAGAGAGTTTCTTACGACCAAGGGCTTAGCTAAGCCGTAAACCGAAACGGGGAGTGCGTGGGGACCGATGAATTGTGTACTATTTAATTTACTGAGCGCATTGCCCACTAGATGCAGCACGGAATGGCTCAGGAGGACCGTACCGAAGAAAACAAAGCAAATTATTTTGGTGAGATTGCATTCCATTGTGGCTTGTGGAAACTCTTTTTTGCTTTAAAAATGTTGAGAGTTGATGCGCGAGTTTATTTTATTTTTATTTTTAAGGCCGCTATCCGCCAATGGGCTTTGTGAAACATTGCATGCCAAATTCCATGTGCACATGTTGGTTCGTTTTTTACACTCTCGTACTAAATCGTCTCCATTGAACCATTTGTATGGAGCAGTTGATTCGTTGCCGGCTCTAAAGTTGATGCCCGACATTAGAAGGAACCCTCAGAAATCAGAGTCGGCTGGAGTCGAAGTAGGCCGGAGTCAGAGTTAGAAGAAGATATTGGGCGTCAGCTTCGGCTGGAGTCGAAATTGGTCGGAATTATCTGGAGCAGGCGGGAATCGAAGTTGATTGGAGTAGGCTGAACCCGTCTAGAACAGACCAGTGATCTGCTTATAACAGCTCATAAGCCACTTTACTGCCAACATTGTAGTGTTTGTCGCCATTTTCATCAAAAAACATTTTCCACGTTGCATCAGCTCCGAATCCACCTGGTACCGACCGATTCCAATACCGATAGATTATGATTCGGATATGTCTCAGCACAGTTATGATCGAAGCTATCCTCTGGAATCGGATCCAATGTTCTTTTTAGCCGGATGGGATTCAACTCCGGATTTTCTTTATACTTTGCCCATCACTACATTGCACGTGGCATAGCGGTGTCCGTGCCCTAAACAAGACTTGATAATTATTATTTTACATCAACATAGTTCACATGGCATAGTTTAATTCGATGTGATTTTATTTGTCCCGTTTCATCGCATAATCTGGTAGCAAACGAGAAAACCAGTCACTTTTCCCTCGAAAATCGAACCAAAACAACAACTTTCCAACTGAACAATTGAATTGATGCCCAAACGACGGATGTCACACGCGCGCTTGTCGCCCGAAGAGCAGCCATTTTGAGCAGTGCGCAAACATCGCAAAGCATCACTACCAAAACATTCCAGCGAAAAACTCTCGACGCGTCGGATGTGATAAAAAACGGCTCTCTGGTAAGAAAACAATCTTATTAGCACAAAAGCCTATATCCGGGATGTAGTGATCGATTCTAATTTGTTTTTTTTTATATATCTACAGAGAGCTCCTCCGTTTTTTAATGGCCAATAAATACTTACTTATGGAAGGTGTGCATATGCCCACCGTCACTGGCCTGTTCCAGGAAATGTGGGAAAGCACGATCAAGGACAAGCTGGAAGCGGCGGATAAAAAAAAGTCGAACAATAATTACAGTGTGGTACAGCTGCTGATTCACGAAATCGGCACCTACCTGCGGTCCCACCCGTACCGCGAGCGGCTTTTTCTGCACCCCGACCTGAAGCACGAAGCCCATGCGGCGTTCCTGCGTGCCAAGGGGAACGAGCTGTTCCACAAGCGGGCGCGAAAGTACATCGCTGCCACCGTCTACTACAACGAAAGCATTGCGCACTCGCCGAAGGGCTCGGAAGTGCGAGCGATCGGGTACGGCAACCGGGCGGCCGTCTGCCTGCAGCTGGGCCGGTATGAAGATTGTCTGGCCAACATACGGCTTGCGCGCGACTCAAACTACCCGGCTGCGCTGATGGGCAAGCTGACGATGCGTGAAGTCGCGGCCCAGAGTATGCAAGCGAGTGCCGAAGCAGCGCGCCGGTTTGCAGACGACCCCATGGAACCGGAGGACCAGCACGCGCAGGAGTTGAAGCTAAGCTACCCAGCTCACCCGACGGTGCCCCAGCGGGTAGCGGATCTGATGCTGTGCAACAACCAGCAGTACGGTCGGCATGTGGTGGCTACCCGCCAGCTTCGGGTAGGCGATGTGGTAATGGTCGAAAAGCCGTACGCAACGGTGCTGAGCGACCACATGAAGCGCGTCCGGTGCGCCTTCTGCCACGCCGAGGAACCGTTTCTGCTCATCCCGTGCGAAGAGTGCACGATCGCCATGTACTGCAGCCAGAAGTGTTTGCGCGCGGCCTGGCAACAGTACCACCGGTACGAATGTCCCATCCTGAACGACATGCGCACCATCGGCACGGAGTATCTAGCGCTGGCGGTGCGCACCGTTGCGATAGCGCTGGCCAGCTTCGACCACGATCTGGAGGCGCTGCGGGCACATTTGAGCCAACTGGACGTGTCCAAAGTGAACGCGTTCGAGATGGACTGGCGCGCAGCGTCACCGAAGACCGTCTACGAAACGGTCTACAGCCTAGCCACCAACCAGCGGAAGCGTGGCCGGAAAGATTTCGCCCTGAACGTGCTGGTGGCAATGATCACGCACGATCTGCTGCTCAAGCGCACCCCGGTGGCGCAGGTGTGCGGTGCGGATCCGATCCTGCACAAGGCACTGCTCAATCTGTTGCTACATCATCTGCAAAGCACGATCGTGAATCATCAGTTCCTGCACTACATGGACTACCTGGCGGAGCAGGACGTTTACGAGCCGGATGAGTATGCCATCGCCTGCTTTCCGCTGCTGAGCATGCTGAACCATTCCTGCGCACCGAACGTGAAGCGCATCACGATGCGCGACGGACGGTGCGCGCTGCTCGTGACGCGACAGATCGCCGACGGTGGGCAGCTTTTTGACCATTACGAGTAAGTTCCGGTTCGTGGTGGGGTTGATAGCAATTATGTTTTAACGGTTTCCACCATACAAAACTAACCATCTTTCAGCGTGCACCACTGGATGATACCGCGCAAGGAGCGGCAGAAAATCTTGAAGCAGCTGTACAAATTCACCTGCGAGTGCGAAGCCTGCGTAAAGGACTATGATTCGTTGCTAGGCTTCGTTGATAAGCACGCCACCCCGATAGAGTTCGTGCTAACGGGCAGCATAAACGCTAGGTTGGTGGTGCACAGTGAGGAAGAGGCATTCAAATGGTTGCCAATGCTGCGGGACTACATGAACTCGGCGGGGCGCCACTATCCGGCCAGTCTTAGCGTCGTCTCGATGAGCCAGATGATACGCTGCTATCAGATACTTCACACCTACACATCGTGGATACCGATGCACCGGTATGGGCTTTAATGTTGTGTAGTGAAAGGAGGGTTAAAATAGAGAGAGATAGAGAGAGCAGCTTTGCTGTAGAATTGCAGCATGATCGAAGGAGGAAAATGCAGCAGAAAGAACGAGGCCTTTTTAGAAGGTTGAGTTATAATTTGTTTTCAAACGTAACAATTGGGCTCCATAGCAGGGACGTCTGGCGTAAACATTAATAGGTTACTTCATTTAGAAATTTCGTATCGACACAAGATGAAATCTTACGAAAAAGGGAGTACAAATAACCCGTTAGGATTAATTTGATTTTTTTTTTACGAATAGAAATAAATATTAATTCTCCATCGAACTTATCTTAAACCTCTGTCTTGACACTTTTATCGTGTTCATAGATAACGAAGTAGTACGGCCTTTTTCAACTTATCCCATCTACTGTTGTGTTTTTAGAAGCTCGCTATTGCATCAAGACTGCCATCTTTGGCGCGTTTGCTGAAAGGTTTGCAAAGTTGATTCTATGACAATCTTCAAAATGTAGACAGGATCCATCAATCCAACCTGAGGTACCGCTAGAATACAAACAAAGTGGGAAAAACGATGGATAAGAATAAATTTACTTGCAAAAGAATTTCTGTACCAAGTTCCTCCATTTTTCCATGCTCTGATTCCATAAGACCTGGAATTTGGGATATAATTGATCATCTGTGGATGCACTTTTGAAATAAATCCCACTTACCACCATCTGCTCCAAAATCAAAGCAAAAAGCTACAAAATCTGGAAAAGAACTATGCAACCGCCCTGGACGCGCCGCCAGCGTAACGGACAATTTGAATGCTGTCAAACGGGCGTCCGAGAAACGTCAACATTGCAATGACGCAGTATAATCCGGTATTTTGAGCGTTCAAAAGCACTCCTCCATCAAATGTGGCCATGCTTTGAGCGTTTGAGTGAAACTGATGAAATCGGTGCTCTAAAATCACTCGTTTTGTGCAATTAGCGTACGGTAAGTGCATTTTTTGAAGTCTAAATACGGCCACTGGGTATGAACAGTGTGGAAAGAAAACACTTACCAACCTTCCCTTTGCCTGCTTCCTTTCACTTCAGGTGGTGCCTCCTTCCCCACACCAAGCGCCATGGATCTTAAGCTGGCCGGAAAATGCAATCTGCTCGCGCCGTTCGAAAAACTGTGGCAAAGCAAAATAAAGTACCTCGCCGAGCATGCGTTGAACAGCTGTTTGGCCAGCTGCCCCACCAGCAGGGACGCGCAGCGCGTGCGGGAGCGTTTTGTCGACCAAATCATTATCCTGGTGCGCAGCGGTGGCATCCGCGACCAGCTGAATCTGGCGCCCGACGTGAAGGGGCACGTGGCGGCCCTGGCGTACCGCGCGCAAGGTACCGCCCTGTACCACCCGCGGGTGTGCAATTACATCGAGGCGCTGAAGTACTTCAACGCAAGCATCGCCCACACGGAGCTGAACTCGGTCGACCGGGGCATAGCGTACGCGAACCGGTCGATCGTCTGCATGGAGCTGCACCAGTACGAGGACTGCGTGGTGAACGTGCGCCTGGCCCGCGCGTCCAACTATCCGGTCCGCTTTCTGCCGAAGCTGGCGGCGCGTGAAGCACGCGCCCAGCATGCGCTGCAGCGCATCCGAACGATCAACGCGTGGAAGCAAAAGAACGGCCACTGGTCCGCCGACCGCAACTGGCAGCAGCAGGAGAAGAAACCGCTGGCAGCAGCAAACGGCGCGGAGGAACTGTCGACGAAGCTGGGCCCGCATCTGCACGGGCTGGCCGTGGTCGAGTACGAGCATCTGTACGCGCGGTGCAACTATTGCCACAGCCGGCGGCTGTTCACCTTCATCCCGTGCGAAGGCTGCACGGTGGCCATGTTCTGCTCGGTGGCGTGCTTGACCGAGGCGTACCGGAAGTACCACCGGTACGAGTGCGGCTTGGTGCGCGATCTTTGGAGGATCGGTGGCGCCGGAGCGGTTACAGCATTCCGGCGGGTCGCGGCCGAGCTCGCATCCTTCCCCGATGTGCCGTCGTCCGCCGAGTATCTGGAGCTGTTCGTCGCTATGAAGGGGTACTGTGCGGTGGCGGATGGATTGGAAGGACCAACGGTGCAGGAGCACGACCATCGCCAGCTACCGTACCGAATTTTCCTCACCGACATCATCCATCAGCTGATGGTGGAGCGTACGGTGCTGGGATTTTGCTGCATCGAGGACCCGCGAATTAGCCGATTGTTGTTTGAATTGATCCTTTACTATCTGACTAGCTGTACAGGTAAATATAGCGCAGTGAAATGCTCTAATCGTAGAGTGTTACGCATTTCTCTCTCTATTTTCTCATTAGATTAACGCTAATTAGAATGTTGTACGCCGAGTATCGTACGCGAAGGCGTCAAACGTTTTTCACCATTCACCATGCAAAGGAACAGTGGTACAGGTACCACACACACCCACCTTAATTGCTCAAAAACCACTCAGCAATGGTGATGAAGGAATCTGCCTTAAGCTATCTAGAGCAGAAGTATTCTGCCTTTTTATTCTATAAAAGACGTTACGGACGATACAGTCATTAATGATAGGGGGAAAATGAGCTTTCCACATAGCTCTAGAAAAGTGTTTAGATGTAAGTTTTGCCAATATGCCTTGCGTAGTTAGTTTACAAATTCCAAATCTCAAGTCATTCCATTGTTGCACTCGAAACAGTTGCTCCAAAAAGTAGATTTTATTCTCAACAGTTCATTGCATACGCTTGGACGCGATTCGTAAACCAACAGTGGAATTAAATGATCTCTGTTGCACTAGCACTTTTTTTTTCTAATTGCAATAACTTGCCATAAATCCATCAAGTCCTCTGTGTACGTGTAATGAGACTTCCCTGACCAATAGGATTTAATTTCTGCCGAGCAGGAGGCACAAAAGACAGGGTTTTCGTGATAAGATTGCTAAGTAGATAAAAGGGGGGCAAAGCTACTTCAAAATCACAATACTTAATGTATGCTCTGGTATGAATATAAATGTTCTAATACACTTACCTAGGAGGGGTTTTAATATATATAGTTCTCAGCAATTTTGCTTTAAAAAAAGGAGCTACATACTTCTACCCGTTGGAGACGCTCCACAGCCATGTTCACCTCCAAGATACCTAAATTGAAAGAGTTTTGATATGACCATCACGACGCTCATCTAGGTGTGCCATGTGTTTCACAAGTTCCTAACCTAAAAAGCCAAGAAAATCTTTCGTCCACCTGCTAAAAAGAAGACATTACAGCAAGATGAGGGGGGTTTCGACTGACCCTTCCTTTTTTGGAAACATTTGGAGGACACTGAAATGGTCGAAGAGGGAAACCAACACACAGGTGTGCAAATAGAGAGCAATAGAGAAGGAAATGCTAAACGGAAGTTGGCAAGAAGCTTGCACATAGCGGGAATAAGTTAAACACTACTTGAACGGAACGGACAATGCGGATTTCTTTCACGAGGACGAGGATTTGTGTGTGTGTGTGTGTGTGTGTGTGTGTGTGTGTGTGTGTGTGTGTGTGTGTGTGTGTGTGTGTGTGGGGGGGGGGGGGGGGTCGATATCATCATGGCACCGCTGTCACCCGCCACTTGGATCCTCCGTACGAAAGAAGACATTTTGGACATGGCTGCCCCATCCGAGCAACCCGAATTCGTTGATGTTGGGTATGTGTGCTCAGCTCGAAAGGTTGGTTTTGGAGACTTTTAATATTCTCTTTTTCCGTTCCATCCTCAGGTATCGTCCGACGAATCATTTCGAAACTCTCAAATGTTATATAGTGACACTTATAGTCGTCGACGTCACTCACTCCGATGTTTGCGTTTGCCTAGTGTCTGGACGCAGTGGAGAAGCATATTTGTTCGTACTCCCAATGTGGTACGGCGAAAGACAAAGAGACTAGCTCAAGAAATCTCTTTGAAGATAATGGAGCTGCTGGAAGGTGTGTGCACAGTGACAGCACAGCTTGAAGTCCGACAAAGGTAGGATATTGTTGCAACAAAACTTTCCTACTTGTACCAGCATCATCAACAACCCTCCTCAACCCGTACCATATAATTGAATCAACAGGGTCATAGCTACTTCAAACACTTTTGTGATACTTCCGCACAAATTCGATTTATTGTTGGTTGTTTTGTGCACGTTTTGTGTTGAGAATTGTTGTTTAGTTCGCAACAAACACCACCCCACACGTGGAGAAGAGATCGTATGACAACAAAGCCCGACCGCATACACCCACACTTAACCGCCGTTGTGTGGTGTGCGAATAAAAATGCATCAACTATTGTGCACCATCGCCTTTGGAGATGGGATGCACTTTAGATGAGATCACGATTTCAAGCCAACGAGACCGGTACGAATGAAGGCAGCTGAATAGCTAAGCAGCATCAGGAGTTACTGTTCGGAGCACAGTGGGCAATGATTTCTCCCATCTAGAACCGGCTGTGGTGGTGGTGGACGATGTTGGAATTGCTAATACTGGTGTAAAGCTTTCCCACACACATCACTGTTGATGGATGATGTCCTTAAGTAGGAGAATTGGAGAAAAAAGGTGAATGAAAAGGCACTACTGGCTCGGCTTTGACTTGTCGTAAAATCTCTCTCACCCCTCGTAAAGCATTTTTATTTCTATTTTCAAACCAACTGCTATGGAAGTGCATTTTGAGTTTCTCGGGAAGGGGTTGGTCAGGTGAGGCGATGAGGTAAAAGCATCCGAAATGGCAATGCACCGAGAAAACCCGGGGTGGACTGATGTGCAGAGAAAATCCGACCCGATTCCGAGGCATCTTTTCAAAGGTGATCTCTTGCGAAAGGATGTTAGACGTGTGTGTGTGTGTCTTTGTTGTACGTGTGAGACGGAATCGTACGGAGGTCCTGTACCGGGGACCGTTCAATGAGCTATTGTCAGGATAAGAAGGTTTGCCATCTCTCCTCCACCCTTTGTTGGTTCTTTGTTCGGCTAAGCTCCTTTTGGCGTAGAATTTCTTTCTCTCTGTGTGGGTTTTTGTGTGTGTGTGTGTGTGTGTGTGTGTGTGTGTGTGTGTGTGTGTGTGTGTGTGTGTGTGTTGCTGTCATGTTGATACTTATCGATAAACTTGTTCCGCAATCAAACTTTGTTGACCTGCTTTTATGAAAAGACCAGAGCCATACCCATGAAGCATACGATGCTTGCTCGTCGGAGAGATTATTCTAAGTACGAAATTGACACCGAGCAATTCACAATTGGAATCAAACTGAAGAGCGTGGGAATGATCCTATTAGAAGAAAAACGCACTTGTTTAAACAAATTTTCCAAATATCCTAATTTTTATATATATTTCCACACAAGTACGGAGCTCCAACGCTCGAAACTTCATGTGAACGCAGCGTCGTGTGTTTGAAGTGTGCAAACAAATAAGTGCCAAAAACTGTCGAAAATGGAATCTAAACGTCCCTGCAAGAGAAGCAGAAAAACGAAATGCAATGGAGATGAGCGAGTTTGAGTAAATTGAGTCAAATCGTTTTCCTTGCCTTGCCATCGCCTTGGCACACTAATGCAGTTTGGGGTTTGCTTTCTTTTTAGGACAGAACCGACTGGTGGCTGGTTGACTGGTGACATCGGTTGCCCCGAAGAAGGACAATTCTTGTGCGTTTCCTTCGTATTTTCGGAGGTGCCGTCACCAGGTGCAGCAATGTGCGGGGCAGGAGATGATGCACGTAGTACGCTTTTGCCAGTGTGCAATGCGCTATCAGCCAGTCAATCCAGTGTCAACCACTGCCAAGACAAACATATTCCCTTTCCTTTCTCCTCGGTGACTCTAAAACCAGGGCTTCTCGTAAGAGTGTGAAGAGGGTTGTGGTTTTGTTTGATTTGTTTTGTTTTTGACTGCATATCGTATAAGTAGGGAATAAGTAGCATTACCGCCATATCGCTGTAGCTGCCGTTTTGGTGACAGGAGTGTAATGGTGGACCGATTTGCCTGTGGTACATTAAGTAGAGCAAGTCAGCGCAATTCGATGTGTGTAAATATTATCCTTCCGGTCGGAATCGTTTTCCCCGAACTGCTCTCAATTGCGGAGGAATAGAAGCAGAATAGAAGATGTGTTTTTTTATTATTTCGATGTCATTTAGTGCTCAATAGAGTATTTTCAACATTTAAAATTGATATGCAAATTCGTGAGATAAATCAAAACGCCACTCCACTAAGCCAATAGGACAGAGCACGCCAACGCGTCCGTACGCTCTTACAACCCACAATTTTTATAAACAAAATTCTTAAATTAAACCAAAGTAAAACCACGCTCCTTTCACAGTCCTTCACAGAAAGCAGAACAGCATTCCCCCCAACCTAATCTGGGAATGTTTTTCGAAATTCAAAATTAAAATAGATGTGCTCTGCCCCAAAAGTACATTTCTTTCTACTGGTTTGACGAAACGGTACAAAATTCGACGAAAGAGGGAACATTTCGCTCGTTGAAAGGCAAATCATTTAACTTGTCTGTCTTTACCGTGGGTGGGTGCATTTTTTTTTTCTGTTTAATTTGCATCTGTGCAAACAATCCGACACGAACGAACGGACGTCATTCGTTGCCTTCTGGTGCCGGGTGATTCAGGGTAGAATCCCAACAAATTGAGGGAGATAGGAGGTCGCCATAGAGGTCGAATAGAATGTATTTGATGAGACAAGGGCACATTCTGTCGTAGAATAGAGCAATCACTTTGTGATTTCCTCCAACGAGTCCTTACACATTGCTAGTGTAGATTCTTTTTGCTCCAAGAGAATGGAAAAGCGAATTAGTCTAATATCGAATTCTCGCTCTGTATTGTTGGCGAATTTCTGGCCACGTGGGTCCTCCTTTCCTCTCGTAACTGCTCCCATTCCGGAACTTCCGGCAGACTATTGCATCCGGTCGCGTTCGCGCGACTCGAAAGTGGAATTGAAACACTTTCCCTTTGTTTTCCCACCCCAACGTTGCGGTTTATCTCGGTCGTCGCTTTCGCTGGAATGTCTGGAAAGTTTTGGCGGCGCTGCATCAAATCAAACCACCTTGCCACCCTTCATTGACACTGACGCCGAAATCAGCCGTTTAAGCATTAGTAATTAAAGGCGACGCGGGGCCTCTCTTGTTGGATTGCCCATTGATGGCATCCCGTTCTGAATCTTCGCACGATTTTGCTCATCGCATCAGAATTTTACTAATTGTGTATGTGTGTGTGTCGTTATTTCAATTGAAGCGCCTTCCTACTGCCGAACATCTACTCAAAGACGATACTAAGGTAAAGCGCGGCAGCGCGCAGTACGCAGCCATTCAGCAGCCGGTTCAGCAATGGCTGCGTGCTAGCGTAAAACGTGATTTGAAATTGCTCCGGAGGATGGAAATTTCCGCACGTGTTTGAGTGGGGAGGGGGTTGTAGGTATGTGTGGATGGCAAGATTTCACACTTCATCGAACGGTATAATCACCTGATGCGGGGAAGCGCCAGACACTGGCGTCACACAAAGTTGGGGCTGCAAATTAATGTTACTTTGCCCCCGTCCAATGCGAAGAAGCTAGGGTGAAGATGGTAAGGACTTGTTGTTGGCCCTTCCAATACAGTGCAGATAGTTATTGGGCGTCTTATTGCGAGGTTGTAACGGCACAGGGGGACGTTTGAAGTTGGAGTTTGGATAAGCAAGTCACCGTACCACTGCTTTGTTCTCGGGGCTATGCATATATCGGGATGATGGTCCTCCCCTTCGTGGAACGGTTAAACTCGATCGGACACGACACGATGCAGCAGCTGATGGTGTAAAGTTTACAGCATTAGTCCGATAAACTTCATCCTCAACGAAGGCTGGATTGGATGCGATGAGTCTTCCTCCTCACTGGATGAAATGCACAAAATATTGTCATTCATTAGTGAACTTTTCGTACTGCTTAAGGTGTCCATTTTGAAGCAGACGAAGAAATTCAAAAAAGATTCCTTTTTTTCTGCTTTAAAAAAAAGCTGAATGAAAAACGATTATTCAGCATTTAAAGTAACGCTTCCACCCTTAACGCCATGAAAGACGTGTCCCGTACGTTTTCTTTGGAAACCGTGTCATCCATTCATCAGGAAAAGGCACAGAAGAAGTGCCGTTTCGCATAATTTACGATGTGGTTCGAAAGATCCCACCCTCAGAGCAAACATAATTAGATCCCGATGGGTATCCGCTTTCCTTTTTTTGTGTGTTTGCCCACCATCTATTCCGGTGAACCGTTTGCGAGAAGAGTCCGCGCGCGCAGTGAATTTGCGGGTGCTGACTGGCCACCGCTCCACTATCCCTGTGGTCAAGCTCAGCACACTGTACAGCCTCGGTCAGTCAGGTCGGTGTCATCGGTTGTGATAAGATTTTAATTTATGACCGTACAAAACACACACACACACACAAGCCGTCCCGGGGATGTCCCTTAGTCCTTAGTTGAATGAATTCGGGGCACGCCGGAGCTCCGGTGTAGGTTCCTGTTGAATAGCTCCGGTCTGTGGGCTCTGTCTAGTATCGGATCTCGCGCCTGCCAGGGCAAAACAATGGCCGGCAAACGATGTGATGGAGCGGGTTGTGGCGGGCCAGCGCGCTAGATGAATCCATTGCCAACACACCGCCTGTATGTATGCGCCCGGAAACGGAAGAGATTTTGCACATTTGTCAAAAGGATGCAACGAATCGGAATGACGATGCAAGCAGCGGGCTGCCATTTTCCACACTCAATCGGTAAAGTAGTAAAGGATCGGAGAAGTAGAGAGGAAAGGGTGAAAGTGATAGCGGGGAGTTGTGGGTTGATAAATTACTGCAGACCAAGTGAGACCGCAATTAATTATAAACCGAACAGTCGGGCGTCACAGTTCCGTGAAGTCGCCTTCCGCGTGCTTGGTGGAAAGAGAGAAGGGAGCCTTTGGATATGCAGAGCCTTGCATCCTACCTAGGCCTGAGAAAAGGGGGGAGTGGTTTTGATGAGGATGCCATAGCGAGCTAAAGACCTCTCCCAACCCTGGAATGAGCCCATAAGTCAGGCAAACGGATCCGGTGGTATTACTACTCATCGAAGCTCATCGAGGCGCTAAACGATGACAACACAGTTCGAATCGTCGTGTTGCCGAGAGAATGTATTGGCCAGCAAAAGGGGCTGAGGCGGGTAGGATTCCAATTTCCTCGGAGTTCTTGCCCCCGGAGAACGGTGCACACAAATTGATTGTTTGCTCTGAATGCTGTGGCCCCGCATCGTGTCTCCCCCGGTGACTTTCGGTCTGAAGAACTCTTTCAAGTAGACGAAGATCGTTAACGGACCTACAGCGATGTGTTGGGGTGGTGTCCGATGTCCAACAGAATGGATTCTTAAAGTCTGGAGATGCTCGTCTTTAGTACGTTTAGGCGTTAAGTATAGATTGTTTGAACTCAATGTTCAGAAATAACAAATCTTCAAACTTCTTTATGGATAGGAAGCGGAAGCTAGCAGAAGTACTTCCCACAGCCCACGATTGTTTCACGTCCCTTTCTTTTATGTTTGCACTTTTACACATTTATTAACCGAATTAAATAATACCAAACACAATATATTGATGTCTGGGGCCGCGCGCACGAGCCGCACCGTGAGCACTACCGGGAGCCCTGCTCGACCGGTAGCCTGTTACACACTCCTGCGTTAGGTGCGCTCTGCACACACTTAGCGCGCATCGCTAAGTGCGGCGTATTAGTGTGCGTGAGCGCAGTGTCGATTCCTGGATGTCGACCAGCAGCAGCGCAACTGCTACGGCGAATCCAGAGCTCGGCACGTCTATCCACAACATCTCCCCCTTTTAATAACCGAAGGGTCGAACCGACGCGGGTGATATTCCACAACGGAATACCAGCGTGGTGACACCCTTCGACCGATGGTACGTAGTGGGGCCCGTGATGCTGCTGCGCTCATGTTCCCGGGCGGCGGCGATGATGCCGCGTTCGCGTTCCTCGGGTTGCGGCTGTTGTTTCTGGAGCGGCGGCGATGAAGCCGCGTTCGCTGTCCTCGGGTCGCGTCTGCGATGATGACCTGTTGTCCCGGGGCGGCGGCGATGATGCCGCGTTCGCTTTCCTCGGGAGCGTCTGCTATGGTGCACCGTTGTCCCGGGCGGCGGCGATGATGCCGCGTTCGCGTCCTCGGATTGTAGCGTCGCTGCTACGCCTGCCGGGAGGTGAGGGTGGTGCCGCGATGAAACCTTGCACCGGCAGGGCCATGACCGGCGACAGCAATGGCCGGCCACAGCGATGGCGTCTCTGGCTGGACGTGCTGGGTTTGCTGCAGGTGAGGCGGAATGTGTCGTCGCCTATGATGCGAGGCTGCTGCGTTGCAGCAGAGGCGACTTACGTGTCGCCGTTGGTGATGCGGGGCTCGAGCCGCGGCGGGAATGCGACCTCGCCGATGACGTGCTGCCGTGCTGCAGTCAAGGCAACCTGCGGGTTGCCGATGATGAGGCGGACTCGAGCCTTGGCGGGATTGCGACCTCGCCGATGATGTGCTGAGGTGCGGCAGCCGAAGCAACTTGCGCGTTGCTGTTGGTGATGCGGGGCTCGAGCTACGGCGGGATTGCTGCTTCACCGATGACGTGCTGCAGGGCTCGAGCCGCGGCGGGAATGCGACCTCGCCGATGACGTGCTGCAGTGCTGCAGCCGAAGCAACTTGCGCGTTGCTGTTGGTGTTGCTGGGCTCGAGCTGCGGCGGGATAGCTGCTTCGCCGATGACGTGCTGCAGGGCTCGAGCCGGGGCGGAATGTGCCGTCGCCCTTGATATGCGGCTGCAGTGGGTGGTGTGTAGCCGGCTGCCCATTGCAGTGGTCGCCAGTGATGGGACAGCAGCCGGGGCCACGGTGTCTGCGGTGGCGGCGGCCCGATGTTCCGCGGTATCCAAAGGCACAGGGAACCGTGCCATCGCGATGGCCGCTGCACTGACGCTGCAGAAAGGCCAGACGAAACGCGATGGCTGCCGCGGGTTCTGTAGGATCCTCCTTGCGCAAGAGGATCCCATCCTCGTCGCCACTTTTATGTTTGAACTATTTACACCTTTATTACACATATTAAATGATACAAAACACAATACAATGATGTATGGGGCCGCGCGCACGAGCCGCACCGTGAGCCCTACCGGGAGCCCTGCTCGACCGGTAGCCTGTTACACACTCCTGCGTTAGGTGCGCTCTGCACACACTTAGCGCGCATCGCTAAGTGCGGCGTATTAGTGTGCGTGAGCGCAGTGTCGATTCCTGGATGTCGACCAGCAGCAGCGCAACTGCTACGGCGAATCCAGAGCTCGGCACGTCTATCCACAACACTTTCTATGCTCCACACACCGACTGGGGTTATGATTTATGAAATGCGGCCAACATATGCCGTCCACAAATTAGGGATCCGTACGTGAAATTGGCGTTAAGTAAACGGTACCACACCATCCACCGATGATGAAAGGTTTTCCGCATGTCGTAATTTTGGACAACATGCGACGCTTCAAACATTGACCAACTATGCTATCCCTGGCAAGTGGAGAGTGGTGATGGTTGAGTTCTTGCACCTAAATAAACACCTCTCGCGCCCATCCGCCAAGATGGCCACCATATGTCAGGACGTCGTTCTCGGTGCGAACAACCCATCGGGAAGGAAGCCGGGACTCTCTTCAAATACACCATCGTAACCGATAAATCTGATTATGTCAAACTTATTAAACGTTCCGCCAATTTGTTTGCCACCATCAAATAAAACGTAAAATTTCATTATTCGCCTGGGAAAAAGCGCCTGTGCCTTGCGTAAAGCGGAAGGAACGCGCACGAACACCTAACACGTGCCTCGGCAGAGCTCAGGCAAAGCAGCGAACTCCTCGTATATTTGTTTTTTTTTTTACTGAGTTTGTTCATTTTATCCTAGAACTACTAGCAAGTATCGAGTTTCGTGTGCTAATAATTCTCTACCTCTTCGATTACTACCCTTTTCATTGGCGCGCCCGCTCGCTCGCTCCATATGTGTGGTAAGTCACCGTGAAAAGGTTCTTGTCAGGTTCAATACGGCTGCGGCTTGGGATCGGTTGCTGGTAGCAAAATTTTTTTTATATATTTTACGCTTCCCACACACTCTCTCTCTCTCTAGTGAACTCCATTCTAGGGTAGGGATGAGTACCTTTCAGCCCCATTCCTCCCAGAAAAAGGTGTGTTATACCGTTTGCTAATGTTTTTACCGCATCAAAGCGGGCTTCAGCTTCGGTAAAACTTTCCACCCTGCTACCCTTTTATGAGGCTGGTGGCAGAAGCACACACACACACACATATTTGGAATCACAATAGTGGCATCGCATGTGGGTGACTTTGTGCGTACCGAAGAACCCTGTAGCCTCCCCATGCGTTGGAATCCATTTTTCCAGTTGGAAAACTTTCCACAACCAATCGATCGACCTTTTGGGCGATACCTTGGTGATTCCACTTCTAGCGTCCTGACACTTCACCACCTGGTGCCGTTTCTCAGATTGCCGGTGACTTTTGGCAGTGGTCCGTAAAGGGTGAAAGCCTTAACGCTTTCGCACACGTTCGAAATGGTACGCAAAAATAAGCTTAACAAGTATGAAGCGTACACGAACGAGAGCGAAATTCCAATTCTTGCGCATCGTGCCTCACACCACGCATGGGTGGGGATATAGGAATAGGCGTTGATGATTTTGCTACAATTAAACAGAATTAGGAAATGTACAGCTTATTTTTTTGAAAACGGAATATTTATTCAAGAGTAAATAAATTCTTACACTTCGTTTGCTAATTATGCTTTTCAAGAAGCCACTGCAAACCGTTCGAGATTCGCGCTTCTCCTCTGCATGTTAACAATTCAATAACACCCGGAGTGCGATGGGAATGCTTCATTTGGTATCAGAGCAAAAGTGTAGCTTCCCCCCTTTTTCCTGTGCGTGTTCGTTATTCGTTCCGCGCACACTCTACCAAGCGTTTCTTCGAATTGTTCGATAATCAAACAGTAAAAATGCTGGCAAAAATTCAAATAAATTTAATGCAATGCTTGCACATTAAAAAAAAAAAGGTGCAACAGAGGAGTTCACAAACTCCAGCTCATTAACCTGCCAGTAGTGAAAAAGAACAGTAGTGTTGGCTCTTTTGAAGAGAGGTGATAAAAAGCATCGCTCGGTTTGCTCAACCACAGAAAAATCGCATCATTTGCTGCACAGTGGTTTCCCAGCTCTTCTTGCTTAGCTCCCCAGTAAGGGTGAACATATCATCGTCCGGCGCGTAACCGTACAACTTGCGCATGGTATGGGCCAGCAACAGCTCCGTACCCGTTATCACGCTCTGCAGGTGGCCCCGTTCCGCCTGATTCATGTAATCTACCAGCATGTGCACTTCCTGCTGCCAGTCCCAGTCTTTCAGACTCAGCCGCCGAAAGAAGAACTGCTCCTCCAGCAGCTTGACACGACTGAAACCGACGACCCGCGATTGGCACGATGCGCAGCGACACTTGAAAAAGTGGGAAAGCTGCAGTGCATGTCTTCTGGCCGAATGGTCGGGATCGAAGGTCGAGAAGCTGGAAGGACATGTAAAGCAGACACACTCAGTGAGCCACTTGTTCTTGCAATTCGTACACATAGACACACTTACCCGTTGCTATTGTACAGCTGCTCGCCGGCAGCGATCGGTCGGGTTGCTACCATAGCCAAGCGGCCATCGAGCAGATGGATTGGGGCCACGTTCGGTATGCAGCTATGGTTCACCATGCTAAACAAGGGGTAAATGGCAATCGCATGCGTTCGCTCCTCGTGGTGCACGTTCCTCGGACTCTTCCGATCGTCACTATTGTTGTTATCGTCAGAAGAATCATCCTCGCTCTCGTCCTCCTCCACACGGTCATCTTCAAGCTTTACGCGTTCCATGTGGTAAACATCATTCTTACTGGTCAGCGCCGTTTGCGTGTGCCGTAGCAGCAGTTCGAACAGGAGCTTGCGTCTTGACGAGCACGGCCTGCAAAGCGGTCCGAGCTCGGTGCGGTCCAGCAGTAACCCCTGCACGAAGTAGGCGAAAAATATGAGCGACGCTAGCTGTTTGTGATCGCGCCGGTTCTGGTTCGTGGCGAGCACGTGCACCGTGTCGTAGAAATCGCGGACCGTTGCTTTGTTCCAGTCCACCGTGAATGCATTCACCTTCGTTTCGTCCAGCGTGTCCATACGATAGATCCATTGCCCTAGAGACTGGTCGAAGGACGCAAAAGCCGTGGCAACCGTACGCAATCCCAACAACATCTCAACCGGGAAGCCAACAACGCGCCAACAGTCACGCAGCACGGCACACTCGTACCGATGGTACTGCTTGTGGGCTTTGTCGCGACATTCTTCCGAGCAGTACATCGCCACGGTGCATCCCTCGCAAGGAATCAGCGTAAACGTGTCCTCGTTGTGGCAGAAAGCGCAACGCTTGTACTGGTCTCTTTCGCAGAGTAGGGATGCGTACGGCTTCTCGATCATTAAAACATCGCCTGCCTTTAAATGCTGCGTCGTCACAAGATGACGACCGAATTCACTGTTCTGGCGCAGCTCCACACATTTCACCAGGTGAGGGATGTTCCGGTGCGCCTCGTAGCTCAGCTGCAGTGCCGGACGGCCCGTGTCACGTGGGCGATATTTTCCAGGTGTGCGTCTTGCCGGATCCGGAAAGATGGGAGGAAGCTGGTTTAGGCATTTCTTAGCGTACTGTTCCCGCTCGCTCAGCTGATTCGCCAATCGTGCCGGGTAGTTCGAGGCCCGCGCTAGGCGTATGTTTTCCAAACACTCTTTAAACAGGTTAAACTTTAGACAGACCACCGAGCGGTCACCGTACGCAAGCGCTCGTGCTTCTGAACCTGGCTCCGAGTACGCGATGCTCTCGTTGTAGTGCTGGAGCGCCTCCAAGTCCTTTCCTAGCTTCGGAACGAACAGTTCATTGCCACGATTGCGGGCCGCAAGCGCTTTCGCATTGTCCTTTGTGTCGGGTTGCAGCTGCAGCCTTTCGCGCAACAGGGACGTGCGCAGATAGTCTTCAATTTCGCGCCTAATAATCGCTTCTGCCATCTCTGGCCGGGCTTGGGTAGCTTCGCTGATTCGCGGTTCGAACCACATCTCCCACAGTTGAAGAAAGTACTGTACCAAATCGAAATTGCTGTCGCCCGGCATGAGAGACATGTTCACGTCCTGGCTCTTGGGTTAAGCTCTTGTCTAAAAATTACAATCAAAACAGTGACAACAACTAGTCCACACCAGGAAAGATTACAAAACTCACGCAAAAACAAAATGGAGTCGAGTGGGAGTGGGATACGAGTGGAATACAACTGCACAACTGTCGGGCTTAGTTTTCGGTCGGCGGCAATGTCGGTTACGTTGAAAATGAACAAGAGGGAACATGTTTGCCGCCGCAGGAAAAAAATGACATTTCTCTATTTTACCCAAGCAACAAAAACGTACAGCCCTCTAAGCAAGGTGACCAGAACTAACGACTAGTGGGTTAGAGATCAGATAAGGGTTCAAGATCGGATCCAGGATTAGTATGGGTTCAATTCCAGTTCTAGGACCGGTATAGACTTGTGTTCGCTTCGCAGGACCGGAATTGCTTCAGCTTTTGTACCAGAGTCGCTGTGGGCTGGTGATCGGTTCCGATAAACCTGCAGGAATTTCACGTCTGGCTTGGACTCACTATCAGTTCTAGTACCGGTAAGGTTTCTGTATCAGTTCCAGGACTGGTATAGATTCAGGAACAATTTTAAATTATGGGATCAGTTCCAGGATCAGTATAGTTTCAGGGCCGGAATAGCTTAGGGTTCATTTGATGGACCGGTTAAGATGCAGCCAATACCGATATGGGTTCAGGATCACTTCTTGTTTCCGTGAATGCCCAGAATAAGGTTATTATTTATACGGATTAGATTTATTTCAATTTTAAGGAGCCTTTCGGGCCAATAGGCTTTTAGTCTGTGGCAGCGATTGATAGACGATGTAAAGTGTACTAATAAAGAGTTCCTTTTCTAATAAAGATAAAAATAAAATGATGTAAAAATAACAATCGGATTACGCAAATAGAGCATTTATTCGGAATAAACAAATTCTTAATGTCTATAATAGCAAACAATACTTTTAAGTAGATGACGATTCCAGTTTACTTATAAACCATAAACAAAAGAATCGGTGCCGTATCCTCTGCTTGTTAACAATTTGATGGCACTGCCATGGAAATGATTCGTTTGGTGGTAACATCCTAGAATTATTTTTTTATTTCCTTCCGGCACCTGATTGGAATATTTTTTTTTTTTTTTCATTATTATCAGCTTAACACCGGGCTAATAAGCTCTCTGCTTGCAATACTTAAAATATAGTTTTTCTTGATTGTTTTGATGATGTAAAATGAAAATTCCCAAAACTTCCCCAAAAAGAAACACTAACGCTTACAGCATAAACAATGAAACAGAGAGAGCGAGATTCAGTATTCAGGTAGGGCGAATGAGATCAGTAACAGCGAAATCCACACTATCTGAAGTTCCTTATCAAAATTCGCTTAAAAATAGCTTCCAAACCAATCTCAGCAATACCCTCCATCTCGTTGAGCATATCATCCACCGGCGAGTAGCTGTGAATCATGCGCAGGGTATGCGACAGTATCACCTCCGCGGCCGTAATCTGATGCTTCGGATAGTGCCGCCCGGCCTGGTTCATGTACTCTACCAGCCGTGGCAGTCCCTGCACCACGTTATCCATCTCACGCAGCAGTAGGAGAAAAAGTTCTTCCGCTGGGCTCTTATTACAGAAAGGCATGGGCCAACCAGATTGGCATGCCGGGCAGCGACAGTTGAAAAAGTACGATTGCTTCAGACAATATCTTCGGAACGAGGGGTCGAACTCCATTGTAGCGAAGCTGAAAAGAGTTTGTTTTTAAAAGAGATTTTAGTGAGAAAACTCTGCTCCACAAATCCCACAAATCTTACACTTACTCATAGACGTCGAACAGCTGCTCTCCGGCAGCGATCGGTCGGCAGGCTACAAAGGCACACCGGCCATCGAGCAGATGGATCGGGGCCACGTTCGGTATGCAGCTATGGTTCACCATGCTAAACAAGGGGTAAACGGCAATTGCATGCGTTTCCTCCCCGTAGTCCGTGTATTCCTGTTCCTCCTCATCGTCCCTATCGTACCCGAAATAATTGTCCTCATACTCGTCTTCCTCCTCATCGTCCTTCGAGCGTGTCATGTGATATACACCCTTCTTGTTGATCAGGGACGTTTGCACGTGACGAAGCAGCAGATCGAACAGAAGTTTGCTTCTTGCCGGGTTTGACTCGCACAACGGTCCGAGCTCGGTGCGTTCCAGCAGTAGTAGGTGCACGATGGAGGTGAAAAATATGAGTTTCGACAGCTCTTTGCGACCTCGACGTTTCTGGTTCGTGGCGAGCACGTGTACCGTGTCGTAGATATCGCTGACCGTTGCTTTGTTCCAGTCCACCGTGAATGCATTCACCTTCGTTTCGTCCAGCGTATTCAGATGATCATTCCATCCCTCGAGATCCTGGTCGAAGGATGCGATGGCCGTGGCAACCGTACGCAATCCCACCATGCCCCCCAACAAGTGGCCAACAATGCGCCAACAGTCACGCAGCACGCCACACTCGTACCGATGGTACTGCTTGTGCGCTTGGTCCATACATTCCTTCGAGCAGTACATCGCCACGGTGCATCCCTCGCAAGGAATGAGCGTAAACGTGTCCTCATTGTGACAAAAAGCGCAACGTTTGTACCGTTCTGTGTCACATAGCAAGTTTGCGTACGGCTTCTCAATCAAAAACACGTCCCCTGCCTTTAGATGCTGCGTCGTCACCATATGACGACCGTATTGGCTGTTCTGGCGCAACTCCACACATTTCGCCAGGTGGGGGATGTTTGCATGCGTCTCATAGCTCAATTGCAGTGCCGGACAGCCCGTTTCACGTGCCCAATACTTTCCAGGCGTATGCGTCACTCTGCGCGGAATGATTTGAGCATCATTTTCGATACTTCGCTTCACGTGCTGCTCGCGCTTGTTCAGCTTGTCCGTCAATCGCGCCGGGTAGTTCGAGGCCCGCGCTAGGCGTATGTTTTCCAAACACTCTTGGGACAGGCCTAACTTCAGACAGACCACCGACCGGTTGCCGTACGCAAGCGCTCTTGCTTCTGAACCTGGCTCGGAGTACGCGATGCTCTCGTTGTAGTGCTGGAGCGACTCCAAGTACTTTCCTTGCATTGGGACGAACAGTTCATTGCCACGATTGCGGGCCGCAAGCGCTTTCGCATTGTCCTTTGTGTCGGGTTGCAGCTTAAGCCGGTCACGAAACGGGAACGTGCGCAGAAAGTCATCGGTCTTGCGCTTAATGAGCTCTGCTAACTTATCCTTATCCGGCTGGTTCTGGATCAGTATGGCGACGCGGTGCTGGTTCGCTTCTTTCCAAAGTGTATCAAACAGCTTCGTCACATCGCACTTCTTGTTACTGAGCCGCTTAGACATGTTCATGTGTATATTGGAGTTGCTTTCCGGTTAACACCGTCTAAAATTATGTGTTAAACGCCGGACGAGTAAGAAAAGTCTAGAATAGAAATGAAAGCAGTGACCAAAGGCGGATTTAACCAGGCCTCACTCACGCAAAACAAAATGGAGCTAAGCGTTCTGGATAGATACGTGAATAAATAACTGCGTACAAACTCTGCTTTGTTTTTCCGTCGGCAGCAATGTCGGTTGCCGTGAGAACGGACACAAAAGAACAGTTTTGCCGCGCTTGCTGCAGCTGGATAAAAATGACATTTCTCTGATGTTTACCCAAATAGCAAAATAAAAAAAGATAAAGGTAGATAAACAGACCTCTGCGTTACGTGGCGTTACACTGCTTCTAGACGACCCACAAATTGCCGCATCAAATTTTAGGCAAAAGTAAGGTGGCACGCCCTAAGTAAGCGTGACAGGCAGATAGGTGAACGCACTTTTTAAGTCGTCCCAAATTTCACCTATCTGGGTTCAAAGGTCAGCAACGACAACAGCATGGAAGCTGAGTTGCGCGCAAGGATACTGACTGCCACCCGGTCATTCTACAGCCTGAGAAATAAGTTCACCTCACGGCATCTGTCACGGCGGACGAAGTTGGGACTATATCGCACATATATTGTACCGGGACTCACATACAAGCCCACTTAACCCCGTTCGAGAGGAAGATGCTCAGAAGGATCATTGGTCCCGTATGTGTGGAAGGACAATGGAGGAACCGCTATAATGACGAGCTATACGAGATGTACGGCGACCTCACTGTTGTACAGCGTATCAAGCTCGCCAGGCTTCGGTGGGCTGGCCATGTTGTACGCATGGCAACGGACGTTCCAGCTGGTGCAGTCTTTTTAGGCCGTCCACAGAGGACAGAGCCGATGGCGTGGTAGGCCTAAATGGAGGTGGCAGAATGGCGCGGAGACGTTCGCCATTAAGGCCTAGATAACAGATTGGCAGACGAAGGCGCGAGACCGTGAGCGGTTTCGGTCACTCCTGAGACAGGCCAAGACCGCAAAGCGGTTATAGCGCCGGATAAGTAAGTATATAAGCAAGGTGGCGCTCTGGCACCAATAGAACAAAACATCAGACTCGGACAAACGTACATGGCCGCAAACAGCCGGAACGAAAAAAAGAAGACAGATGAAGTAGCAAGCACTGTAACGCTTCTTTTTACGGTCGACCGATTTCGGTCTACCCGTCGGTGCAACTGATGTCCAAAAAAGCAGTGTAACGGTGGTTTTTTTTTTTCGCTGTCTGCCAGCGGCCTCACATTTCCAATCCAAGACAATTTAAATAGGTGTTCAGCAAAAATGGTGGTTGGGTTTAGGATAAACAACCGTTACCTGTAACGCTAACGTAACGTAGAGGGCGGATCTGTTTGCGATAAAGTTTTGAAAATTAGAAAAATAATGAAAAATACAAAAACTGGCGGATATATTCTCTCGCCAAATGTGTACGACATGAAAAAAATAGCCAAAGCCTAAGTTTAACATAAAAATACCACAGGAAGATGATAGTGTTTTTCTTCGTCTAATAATCCTATATCAAACGTACGAGCGATTACTGCTACCTTAGCTATTCGTTCGTGCTAAAAAAACACATAAACAAAGGAAAATTATTAAGCCATCGGGACGCTGTGTTACATAACAGGAAAATCGTTGTTGATAAAACCAGAATCCGTAGATAAAAAAAAAACAACTAAATAAGCATTAGTAGTAAAAATAATCAAAAAAGTATATTTTTCATGCAACAAAAACAAAATCACGGAAATTCGATAACATTCTAATATATAAAGAAACGATGACATTTCTGTTCAGTACATTACTTCTCCCCATGCGAAGGTGAACTAAATCAAGCAGAAGGCAAACTCCGCCACATAATCAGCTATCAGGAATTCGTAACACAACATCGATTCAAAGAGGCTGCCCCAAACCTGGTACACCAAAGTACCCAAACTCGTTTTCCACATCATCCTCCAGCGAGTAGCTGTGAATGATGCGCAAGCTACGCACCAGCATCACTTCCGCGGCCGTATACTGATGCTTCGGATAACGCCTTCCCACCTCGTTCATGTACTCTATCAGCTTCGGCAGATGCTTCTCCACCTGCATCGAATCACTCAGCGCCCGGAGAAACTTTTCTTCCTCTTGGTTCATATTGCGCACACTGACGTACGAAAATGATCCGCACACTGCGCAGCGACACTTGAAGTTGTAGCATTGTTCCAGGCAAAGTAAACGGAACGAACGGTCGAACTCCATTGTAGCGAAGCTGAAAGGAGATTGTGAAGAGGTTTTTGTGAGCAATCTTTATTCAACCCCTTTTCATTTCCCATCGGTCAGACTTACCCATAGACGTCGAAGAGCTGCTCTCCGGCAGCGATCGGTCGGCTGGCTACAAAAGCGCACCGGCCATCGAGCAGATGGATCGGGGCCACGTTCGGTATGCAGCTATGGTTCACCATGCTAAACAGCGGGTAAACTGCAATCGCGTGCGTTCGCTCTTCGTATTGCTCCTCGTCGTCGCTATCGTACCCAAAATAATTAAACTCATACTCGTCTTCCTGATCGATCTCACAACTCTTCATATGTGACACCTGCTTCTTGTTGATCAGGGACGTTTGCACGTGACGAAGCAGCAGATCGAACAGAAGTTTGCTTCTTGCCGGGTTTGACTCACACAACGTTCCGAGCTCAGTACGCTCCAGCAGCAGTCGGTGCACGATTGAAGCGAAAAATATGAGCATCGCCAGATCTTTGCAACTCCGCCGTTTCTGGTTCGTGGCGAGCACGTGTACCGTGTCGTACATATCGCTGTCTGTTACCTCGTTCCAGTCCACCGTGAATGCATTCACCTTCGCCTCGTCCAGCGTGTTCAGGTGATCGATCCATCCCTCGAGATCCTGGTCGAAGGATGCGATGGCCTTGGCAACCGTACGCAATCCCACCATTCCCCCCAGCAAGGAGCCAACAATGCGCCAACAGTCACGCAGCACGCCACACTCGTACCGATGATACTGCCTGTGCGCTTTGTCACGGCATTCCTCTGAACAGTACATCGTCACGGTGCATCCCTCGCAAGGAATGAGCGTAAACCTGTCCTCATTGTGACAGAAAGCACAACGCTTGTACCGTTCCTGATCATTCAGCATGCTAGCGTAAGGTTTCTCAATCAACAGGACATCTCCCACCTTTAGTTTCTGCGTCGTCACCAAATGACGACCGTATTGGCTGTCCTGACGCAGCTCCACACATTTCACCAGCTGGGGGACGTTTGCGTGTGCCTCGTAGCTTAACTTCAGTACCGGATAGCCCATGTAACGTGACCGATGCTTGCCAACCTCGATTGGTTCTCCATCGGAAAGTTCTGCATCCATTTCCTCGATGCATCGCTTCACGTGCTGTTCGCGCTTGTTCAGCTTGTCCGCCAATCGCGCCGGGTAGTTCGAGGCCCGCGCTAGGCGTATGCTTTCCAAACACTCCTCGTACATGTCAAACCTTAGACAGACCGCCGACCGGTTGCCGTACGCAAGCGCTCTGGTTTCCGAACCTGGCTCCGAGTACGCGATGCTCTCGTTGTAGTGCTGGAGCGACTTCAAGTACTCACCTTCTGCGGCGAACAGTTCATTGCCACGGTTACGGGCCGCAAGCGCTTTCGCGTTGTCCTTCGTGTCGGGTTGCAGCTTAAGCCGGTCGTGAAACGGGTACGTGCGCAAAAACTCATCGATTTCGCGCTTAATAATCATTGGAATCTTATCCATGTCCGGCTGGTTCTGGGTAGGCTCGATGATGCGCTCCTTGAGCGATTTCTCCCATAGTTGATCGAACAGCTTTACCACATCGTACGCGTTTTCCTGGAGCCGCTCGGACATGCTCACGGCTGTGTTTGGTTTGTTTTCGTGTTAGTCCCGAAATTAAAATTAAAACATGAACAACAAAACGTTACACCACGATTGACGAACGAACTTACGTGAAGCAAAATGGAGATGTGTGTTTCAGGTGAAAGAAAACAGCTTACCAAACTTGCTTTGTTTTCTATCGGCGTTAGTTCAGTTATGATGAAAACGAACATGAAGGAACAGGTTTGCCGCGCTTGTTCAAGGCAGAAGAAGTGACATTTCTCCGGCGATTGGTTTACCCAAGTAACAAAAACGACAAAAAGCCTGCGGCCGCTATAGCTATATTTTATAAAACGAAAAAAACTAATGCATTGTAACGCTTCTTCTTTCGGTCGAACCAACCACCCTTGTTGCTGTTAGTATCGTTCTGCAGCGCATGTTACGCGTGCGATTATTCAAAAAGTTTCAAACTGTAATTTCGCATGGTGCGCGATCACCTTAAACTAGAAAAGGAATACGCTACGTGTAAAAGCGGAATAAACATGCGTCACAAACACTAACACACGGCACTCACGCGTACGTACACTTATGTAATAATTATCCTCGGAAAGGATACACTAACACCCTAAAAAATGTATGGGCTTCCGGGGGTATAAAAGGGACTACACTTCGAATAAAGAACCATTCGGATTTTGCAACTCTAAGAAACTTCGGCTTTTTTAATTTTGCATATTCGGATCAGAAAGAAATCTCTCATCCCTCTTCACCCCCTTCTGCGGCATAGGCTCCTCAAATTACTTGAGAGAGCAACTAGCGGGAAGGTTGATTACTGGTGTCGAACGGTTGAGAAGATCGCTGTTACCCGAGCGGGTTTGACTAACAAGGCCGCATCCTTCGCGTGGCCCACAGATCCGTTCGCCGTCGTAACATTTGGTGGCTCCAGAGAGGAATCTTCCTCACATTTGCTTTGTAGAGAGATTTGCCCGTTGGATGCAAGCTTCCGCAAATTCTCTAGCCCTCCACATTCTCACCGTGGAGAATTTGCTTCGCTCCTAGACGAACCTATCCTCGCTCCAGAGGAAGCACTCACACTAGGAGGAAGACAGCATCGCTTCCGATAGGATTGCTTCCGCTCTCCATCTACGCTTGTGCACTCACGTATACGGCTCCACTTACACGTGTACAGCTCCAGCGAGCTGCGTATGCGATAGCGTGAGAGAGCACTAAGAGAGAGCTCTAAGGGAGAGCCCTTGCGCACCGTTGAACCAGTGCGACATCGCACACTCATACCACTAATTAAGAATCCGTGCACCATACACGCACACGAATCCGATTAGCTACGTCATGACTACCAAGAGAAATCTTACCCCGTTCGTGGATAACGACAATGGTAGCTGTCGCTTATGCAGCCGGGATGATGATCCCAATATGGTCCAATGCGACGAATGCGATCGCTGGTTCCATATGGCATGTGCCAAACTGAGCCGGTTGCCTAAAGCGGACGAACCATTCTTGTGCATTAAATGCACGAAGGATTATGCAAAAATTAAGGCTCCAACGCCGACGGGCTCCGGCCAAGACACGGCTATCGCAGCCCTTATCGAAGCGTTGAAGGGTAGTAGCATTGACACTAATACCTATTTAAAACGAACGACACTAAACCAGCTTCCTCCGTTCGATGGCAAGGCAGGAGAATGGCCCAAGTTTAAGCGCGCGTTCGATGAAAGCACAGAAGAAGCAAAATTTTCCAACGTCGAAAATATGAACCGTCTCCAGCATGCGCTCAAAGGGGAAGCCGAGAAACATGTTCGCCGACTATTCTTAGAACCGGCAAACGTTCCCGAAATAATCTCCAAATTGGAGGAACAATTCGGTAGAGCGGACCTTGTGTACGATGAACACCTAAAAGACGTGCTAAAAATCAAAATTGATAATCAGCACAAGATTCCTGAACTATCCGACGCGATTCAGGATATGATTACCAACCTCAAAGCAATAAACAAAGCTGCATACTTGCAAGACCATCGGTTGGTAAACGAATTGGCTTGCAAATTACCCACTGATCGACATATAAAATGGATCGAGTACAAAGCATCCAGCATAAAGCCGGGCGAGCTTCCATCGCTAGAAGACTTTGGAAAATGGTTGCTCCCTCAAGCAAAAGTCTTGAAGGAATTGCCAAAGCGGGCGGAACGCGCAAAACAATTATTGAATGTACACCAGCCTCCAGCAAGAACCACCGAAGGGCCGCGTAGAAACCATCGCTTCACTAACGCACGCAACGCACACGGCTCAGCCACTAACACAAATACTGCTCGACCATTTACACACACTGCATCACGACAATGGAACCAAACTTTTTCTTGCCCGTGTTGTCACGGAAGCCACGCACTATACCGATGTGATATATTTAAACGGAGACCGGCACAAGAACGCGTAGAAATCGCACATAGAGGAGAACAATGCTTCGCCTGCCTATCCGGTAATGATCACCGCGCACGAAACTGTAGAGCAGCAAGAGAATGCGGCATACAAGGGTGCAAGGAAATGCACCATCAATTGCTACACTTACCTGTCGCATCCAATACAAACTATCACCAGGCACAGCAAAACATATTCTATCAAATTGTGCCAATTGTTCTGCGAAACGGAGACAAAACGCAGGCCACATTTGCATTTCTAGACGCAGGATCGTCGGTAACATTGATCGAGGAGAAGATTGCAAATGAGCTTCAATTAGAAGGACCGATCGATCCCCTCACGATGACATGGACACAGAATTTGTCCATCCGAGAGGACGAGAGCAAGAGAGTAAGCTGCCTCGTAAGAGGAGAAAAGGAGAAGAGAGAGCATCTCCTAGAGAAGATGAGAACCGTAAAAACGCTCCAGCTCCCGAGCCAATCCATCGACTGCGGTGATCTCGCAGAGAAATATCCTCATCTGAGAGGAATCGAAGTAGGCGAATATAAGAGAGCGAAGCCAACCGTTCTAATTGGCCTTAACCATAGTCATCTACTAATACCATTAGGACGAAAAATGGGCCGAAGTGATGAGCCAATGGCGATTAAGACGAAGTTGGGATGGGTTATCTTCGGGATGGACACCAAACTTCGCGAAGCCTCCGAACATTTTCTGATGATCCACTACGAGGAAAATGCCATGAATAGCATGATGCGAAGCTACTTCAGTACCGAAGACTTTGGAGTGAAACCAGTAGCAACAATAAAGTCGAGCGAGATGGAACGTGCCGAGAAAATCATTGCCAACACCCTGGTGAAATCACAGGGACGTTACGAGATAGGTCTATTATGGAAGACCGACGAAGTGAAGTTTCCGGACAGCTACCAAGCTGCTTTACGACGTCTAGAGAGTCAGGAAAAGCAGCTGAAAAGGAACCCTGAAATGCAGACTTGGTTGTGTGAAACCTTCAAGGAGTACGAGAAGAAGGGATATGTAAGAAAGCTCTCACGGGAAGAAGCAGCACTGCACGGGCCGCGTACCTTTTATTTGCCGCACTTCGTGGTCGTGAATAAAAACAAGCCGGTGCTTAAACCGAGGCTAGTGTTCGACGCTGCCGCAAGGGTTAAGGACGTTTCCTTAAACTCCCAGCTCCTCACTGGACCTGACGAAGTGCCGTCACTGTTCGGCATACTGTTGAGATTCCGTGAAGGGAATATCTGCGTTAGTGGAGACATCAAGGAGATGTTCCACCAAGTGAAAATAAGGAAGGAGGACCAGAACGCACAGCGCATACTGTGGCGTGAAGGAAACGCAGCTCGGCGGCCAGATACGTATGTCATGCAGGTCATGACGTTTGGTGCAACGTGCTCGCCATCATGTGCTCAAGCGGTAAAAAATCGAAACGCCGAAGAGCATCAACTTACTCACCCGCTGGCCCTTAGACCCATCACTCGTCAGCATTATGTGGACGACTACTTGGACAGCTTTTTCTCGCTGGAAGAAGCTATCGAAACGGTGGAACAGGTGAGAAAGGTTCACGCGATGGGTGGATTCCTCATAAGGAATTTTGTGTCGAATAATTCAAAGTTGAGACAAACAATACCGGAAGAACATCAACTCCACCAAAGTCTAGTGGACATCAAGGAAAAAAACCAATGCGTCGAAAAAATATTGGGTGTGCAGTGGAATACGCAGCTGGACACGTTTGGTTATAGAGTGAATATAGCAAGAGCTCGCACCGATGTCGGCGGAGAACTACCCACCAAACGAGAGGTGTTGAGTTTCGTCATGTGTATATATGATCCCCTCGGTCTCATCAGCCACCTTACAATTCAAGGGAGGATTATCATGCAAGCTGTCCACATAGCCGTTGAGGACTGGGACGCAAAGATTCCCGACAATCTCGCAGCAAAGTGGCATGAATGGACGACAACCATCAGTGAAGCAAAGGATCTAGCCATTCCTAGACCAATCACCGCGGCAGGAAATGCGCCGATCGATATCCACACCTTTGTGGACGCATCCCTAGATGCATTTGCAGCATGCGTGTACGCAAGAAGCTGCTTTAAAGGGTGCTATGTCGTGAGGCTTGTCGCTGCCAAGGCTCGAGTGGCTCCAATCCATGCACTAACGATTCCAAAGCTCGAGTTGCAAGCCGCCATTTTGGGAGCGAGGCTCACCGAAACCGTTGCAAAAGAGCTCAGACTGCCAATCCACCGCACCACGTTCTGGACTGATTCACGAACAGTATTGTCGTGGATCAATAGCGAGCATCGGAAATTCAAACAATTTGTGGCGCACCGAGTAAGCGAAATTTTGGACACGAGCAGCGCCAGCCAATGGAGGTGGGTCCCTTCAAAGGAAAATCCAGCCGATGCCGCCACCAAGGTAACCAACGCAAGCATGTGGTTTAATGGTCCAGCATTTCTATTATCAAAAGAGTGTGATTGGCCCGAGCAGCAGCCTGTCTCAGACACAGAGGAGGAGAAGCGTGTCGCCGCAAATCTAGTGCTTCACCATCACGAGACAGTGGTTCCCGAGCTAAATTATTCAACATGGGACCGCCTGCTTCGCCATCACACATTTTTAAAGAAATTTGTGGATTTTTTGAAAGACCGGAAGGCGTTCAACAAGATGATTGGACGCGAGGACGTAGAACACGCCAAATACGCCTTGTTACGCAAGGCGCAATGGGAAGGGTTCCCGGATGAAATGGAGGCCCTAACGAGGGGGCAGGAAATATCCAGCAAGAGCAGTATCAAAACATTGTTGCCTTATTTAGATCAGTACAATCTCCTGAGGTCGCGAAGCCGTTTAGAGAACGCAACGGCGCTACCAAAAAGCGCGCGCTCACCAATACTTCTGCCGCAAAAACCGCGCATCGTGAAGCTTCTCGTGCGGAACTACCACGAGAAGTATCATCATCAGGCCGACAATGTCGTAATCGGTACCTTGCGACAAACCTACTGGATCGTGCAGCTGCGGAACGTTTTGAAAGCTGTTAAAGGTTGCTGCCAGAGATGTATCCTCAACACCGCTACCCCGCAAACCCCTTTGATGGCACCCCTGCCATCTTTCAGGACACACCCTCACAATCCGCCATTCCTACACTCGGGAGTGGATTATTTTGGGCCCCTCGACGTTACCGTGAAGCGGTCCATCGAGAAACGATGGGGGGCAATATTCACTTGCATGAGCACGCGGGCCGTACACATCGAACTGGCCGAGAAGTTGGACGTCGATAGCTTCTTAATATGCCTGAAGAATTTCACGAACCGACGAGGCAAGATCACCCACTTATACAGCGACAACGGGACCAACTTCATAGGCGCGGATAGGCTGATGAAGAAGTTGGTGGAAGAGATCGGAGAGAGAATGGGAAGAGAAGCCGCCCTGAGACACCAGATTGAATGGAAATTCAATCCGCCGTCCGCTCCCCACTTCGGAGGATCGTGGGAGCGGCTTATTCAAATAGTGAAGAAAGCGCTACACCACATGGCGACTGAGTGGAAGACGCGACACCCCTACCCGGAAACGTTGCGAGCGGCGTTAATAGAGATAGAGGCTATGATCAATTCGCGGCCATTGACGCACATACCATTGTCTAACGAGGAAGACGAGGTTCTAACGCCGTTCCACTTCCTTATTGGACGAGGCGTTGAGAGCCTGCCGCCGGACAGTCTGGACACATCCTATGTATCCAGGCAGCAGTTTAAAGTGGCCCAGCATAACGCCAAGGTTTTCTGGGATCGCTGGAAGAAGGAGTATCTGCCTACACTCATCAAGCGGAACAAGTGGACCAACAAGGCAGAACCAGTGAAGGTGGGCGATGTAGTGGTGCTCACGAACGACAACGCACCCGCGGGACAATGGCTGAAGGGCAAGGTGCTGGAAGTGCACCCAGCTGCGGATGGGCAAGTTCGCGTCGTGTCCGTGAAGACGGCTACCGGAATCCTGAAGCGACCGGCCGTCAAGGTAGCAGTAGTGGACGTGAAGCCCAAGGAGCATCTACTCGTCGTGAAGCAACCGCCATCCAAGACGACCAAGCGGGTGCTGGAAGATGACGTGACTTTGAGGGAGGCCCCGTCAACCAAGCGGATCATCACAGCTGGCGACTGGATAACCAGATTGCTTGCGGACAATTCAGATCGCGAATGAAGAATCGTCACCCGTCTTTTTTTTTCTTTTGGGTAATTGACCGCGGTAAATTACGAGGAGGAGGATGTTACGCGTGCGATTATTCAAAAAGTTTCAAACTGTAATTTCGCATGGTGCGCGATCACCTTAAACTAGAAAAGGAATACGCTACGTGTAAAAGCGGAATAAACATGCGTCACAAACACTAACACACGGCACTCACGCGTACGTACACTTATGTAATAATTATCCTCGGAAAGGATACACTAACACCCTAAAAAATGTATGGGCTTCCGGGGGTATAAAAGGGACTACACTTCGAATAAAGAACCATTCGGATTTTGCAACTCTAAGAAACTTCGGCTTTTTTAATTTTGCATATTCGGATCAGAAAGAAATCTCTCATCCCTCTTCACCCCCTTCTGCGGCATAGGCTCCTCAAATTACTTGAGAGAGCAACTAGCGGGAAGGTTGATTACTGGTGTCGAACGGTTGAGAAGATCGCTGTTACCCGAGCGGGTTTGACTAACAAGGCCGCATCCTTCGCGTGGCCCACAGATCCGTTCGCCGTCGTAACAGCGCATACCAACAATTTAACACAAATTAAACTTAAGTATACCTGTTATTCTCATAAAAAATGAAGAAAACAAAACTCACTTTTTATTTGATTTATTTGCGAAACAAGCGTTACTATTTGGTTGCCTTACTTTTTCGTTACGGTAGTTTTTTCAATTGTCTGGAAGCGGCCTAACGCATTGTAACGCTTCTTTCTATCGGTGGTTCACCCGAAGACACAACGAAATCCAAACGAAATTGATGTTAGTTTGCCTCTGCCGTCCAAACCAATAATTGAATACAAATTTAACTTATGTTTTCCTATTGTTATTAAAACTGTGAAAATTTCGTTTACACAAACATGCGTTATTTGTTGGTTGTCATACCGTTTTCATTCCGGTCGTTTTTGCACCCTGTTGATTATAAGGCCGAAACCATACAAATTATGTAAATGTAACGCTTCGTTTTTCGGAACGAAATTCAAACGAAATTGCTGTTTGTTTTTTTCTACAGCGCAAACCTTGAATTGTATGACGCTATCCATACTTGAGATTTCTTTTTAAGATTTCCTTGTTTAGTTTGGTAATGAAAAGGAAAAAACGCTAATAATTCAAATCATTTATATTATTGTTGTAGTAGGAACAGCATAAAAGTTCGATTAGATTCTAATAGTAAAACAGAACATAATAATGGCATTCTTCTTCAGTAGATTAGTACTCCTCTTTGAAGGTGAACGAAATCAACGCACACAAAAACTGCGCAATTTGCTCAGCTATATCTGACTCGCCAGTAGAATTCGACTCAAAGTAGCTACCAAACCCGTGTCGTCGACCTCCCGAATCGGGTTGCGTATATCATCATCCTTGCAGTAGCCGTGCCTCATGCGGAAGGCATGCGGCAGCAGCAGCTCGGTAGCCATTAAATAATGCTTAGGATAGTGCCGCTTCGCATGGTTCAAGTACTGCACCAGGAACGGTATTTTATGCTCCACCTTATCCAGCACGCGCAGCAGCAGAGTATAGTTGGGATCCGCTCGGACGACACTGTCGAGGGTGACGTGCACATTTTGTTGGCATGCCGCGCAGTGACACTTGAAAAAGAAGGTGCGTTTCAGGCAATATTTTCTGAGCGACCAGTGGTAATTGATCGAGGAGACACTGGAAAGAAATAGTTAACAGAGATCTGAGTGAGAAACACACCTTCCCGTGAATAGCGCGGCGCACACACTTACTCGTAAAGATCGAACAGCTGCTCTCCGGCAGCGATCGGTCGACCGGCTATGTAAGCACACCGGCCATCGAGCAAATTGATCGGGGCCACGTTCGGTACGCAGCTGTGGTTGAGCATGCTGGACAGCGGGTAAACGGCAATCGCATGCGTTTGCTCTGAGTGGTTAATCTTTTTCGCTTCGTCAACGCTATCGCCAAAGCCGAAATAATTGTCCTCCTCCTCCTCATCGTCCTCCTCGCGTTCCATGTGCAGCACCCGCTTCTTGTTGATCAGGGAAATCTGCACGTGGCGAAGCAGCAGATCGAACAGAAGCTTGCTTCTTGTCTGGCTCGATTCGCACAACGGTCCAAAGTCTGTACGTTCCAGCAGCAGTCGGTGCACGATGGAGGCGAAAAATATTAGCTCCGCCAGATCTTTACGACTCCGCCGTTTCTGGTTTGTGGCGAGCACGTGTACCGTGTCGTAGATATCGCTGACCGTTGCTTTGTTCCAGTCCACCGTGAATGCATTCACCTTCGTTTCGTCCAGCGTATTCAGATGATCATTCCATCCCTCGAGATCCTGGTCGAAGGATGCAAAAGCCGTGGCAACCGTACGCAATCCCACCATGCCCTTCACGAAAAGGCCAACAATGCGCCAACAGTCACGCAGCACGCCACATTCATAACGATGGTACTGCTTGTGCGCTTGGTCCATACATTCCTTCGAGCAGTACATCGCCACGGTGCATCCCTCGCAAGGAATCAGCGTAAATCTGTCATCATTCTGACAACACGCGCAACGTTTGTACCGTTCTGTGTCGCAGAGTAAGTTTGCGTACGGCTTTTCAATCAAAAACACGTCTCCTGCCTTCAGATTCTGCGTCGTCACCAAATGACGACCGAATTCCTTATTCTGACGCAGCTCCACACATTTCACCAGCTGGGGAACGTTAAAATGTGCCTCGTAACTCAACTTCAGTGCCGGATGGCCCGAGTCACGTGGCCGATACTTTCCAGGCGTATGTTTAACCCTGTCCGGAAATACACCAGCATCTTTATCGATGCAACGCTTCACGTGCTGCTCGCGCTTCTTCAACTTGTACGCCAATCGTGCCGGGTACTTCGAGGCCCTTGCTAGGCGTATGTTTTCCAAGCACTCTTCGTACAGGCCAAACTTCAGACAGACCGCGGACCGGTTACCGTACGCGAGCGCTCTTGCTTCTGAACCTGGCTCCGAGTACGCGATACTTTCGTTGTAGTGCTGGAGCGACTCCAAGTACTCCCCGATCAAAGGGATGAACAGTTCATTGCCACGGTTACGGGCCGCAACCGCTTTCGCGTTGTCCTTTGCGTCGGGTTGCAGCTTAAACCGATCCCGAAACGGGAACGTGCGCAGAAACTCATCGATTTCGCGCTTAATAATCTCGGCTATCTTTTCTTAATCCTGCTGGTCTTTGGTGGATTCGATGATGCGCTGCTTGAGTGATTCTCGCCATAGTTTATCAAACAGCTTCGTCACATTGCATTTGTCGTCACTGAGCTTCTCCGACATATTTGGGTTTGAGTTTTTCAGGCGGTTAACCAAGCCTGAAATGGAAATTAAAACATGAACAACACATGGCTGGACTAGGATATATGATACAACTCACGAGAAACAATTGGGAGCAGAGCGTGGCAGGGACATTCGCCGGCAAATTATTGCGCACCTAGATTGCCTTGTTTTCGGTAGACTGTAATGTTAGTTATGATGAATCTGTACAGGAAGGAACTAGTTTGCCGCGCTTGCTGCAGCAGGAACCAACTGACATTGATCTGATGTTGAGCGTACCCAAATAACAATAATGCCAACAAGGATCCCAGCCCAAGTGACATTTGATCGAAAATGTTTTGCCATATCTGCTCGACTAGAGCTCGATACGCCTGAAATTGTGATTTTGTGTGTGATCAACTGTGTTGAAACCGAAAATATTCTGTTTATCCGTAAATTAGACGTTCTTCTCTCCATACACAATAACGTTCAGCTCATTTTACATTTATAGCTTTTGTAAACACAGTTTTGAGAGCGAGAGCGAACAGCCACAAGGCGAAACTTTTAGTTTTAACTATTTATTCTCCTGAAGACAAATACAAATAAATCCAAATAAAATAGCAAATAACTTTAAAACGGTGTCACCTGCTGCTCGCTTCGTTCGCTACTGCCCTGAAGCGCGTGCAACCGTTTCTCTGTCATTTCAACTGTCACTTTCCTTAGCTGTCATTTCACTTCATTTCGTTTATACGTCCGGGTTGGACTCATCTATAGCACTGCCTTTCCTAACAGCTTTGGTTATCGATAAAGAATGCAAGCAAATTTTGTGAAAATTTGGCGTCTTTAAGTATTGCGTTTTATTTTCAAGCAAGCGTCATCGATGAAATAAACAACATGATTTGTTTTGTTTATGTGCATCTGTATATGTTTTAAATCCTTAATATTCATAAATTACTCGGAACGTATTACAATTTACTGCACAATCACAATCATTTCACTCAAAGGCCCTTATTCAACGAAATAATCTAACTTGTGCAGCAGCATTGAGATAATTGACGGCGTCAGTCTTTGACAATTTGACAAGAGCCACCTTGTACCGATGTCATGCATTAAAAAGCTATAAAGTTCCATAAAGTTCGGTACGCTTTCTTAACAAGTGCTAATCAGCCGCAAGGTTCCAAAGAGTACCGAATGCTAGTTAAAAAGCGGCATAGTTTCGCAAAGTACTTTTTAAAAAGCCTCAAATCAGCTATAGAGTTCGAGCTGGTTATTAGGGACTATATTCCCTTAAACTGGTGCAGTTTAATGAGAAGTTAAAGGCGCCAAGGGAAATAACTAAAATTCTCAATAATCCATACTCGTAAATGGCAATTGACATTTTCGTGCTCGAAAATCGGGGTTTCGAGCAATTTCCCTTGAACTGACACCTTAAACTTCCCTTAATCTGAACCAGTTTAAGGGACTTTTAGAACAAGCCCTTTTGTGATGTAGCCTTTTCGTTGCTTTCTTCTCTAGCCTTTGGGAAAAAACGTTTCCAATTTTATATTAAAAACCACCAAATTTTCACCAAACAACGAAATGTGCTTTCTTTTTTCGCCAAATATTAGGGTAAATTGGGCCGGTCTGGTGGTACAGTCGTCAACTCACACGACGTAACAACATGCCCGTAATGGATTCAAGTCCCGAATAGACCGTGCCCCCATACGTAGGACAGACTATCCTTCTATGGTAACAATAAGTCACTGAAAGCCAAGCTCTTTTCACTAGTAGGGTTCAAAGGTAGGCCTTGACCGACAGCGGTTGTTGTGCCAAAGAAGAAGATATTAGGGTAAATTAATCTAAAACGAATTAGATGCCATCATTATCCAATAGAAGAAAGTCATCTGCACGCACATACAAAATTTTGACGCTTTCTACACGGTTTATCACACATTAATCCACAATTTTGAGTGTCTCGAGCACCATTCGAGCAGATAATGGTTAAAAATTTAGAACAAATGTCACTTGGATAACGAACGCGTTCTCGAGAACACAAATTTAGTACAAACACTTGGGCTGTTGTGGGTTTTTTGTTAACTGGGTAAACCCCAGAACAATGCCAGTATTGTCCGCTGCAGCAGGCGCGGTAAACTTGTTCTTTCATGTTACTTTTCGCCCTAATGAACGATACTGCCGTTAAACAACAAAGCAGACGTGGTGCGCAGTTCTTTTTTTTTCTACGTATTTTCTTTAAACGTTGGATTCCTATTTGTTCCGCGTGAGTTTTATCATCTAGCTT
Source organism: Anopheles merus (assembly GCF_017562075.2). Taxonomy (NCBI): domain Eukaryota; kingdom Metazoa; phylum Arthropoda; class Insecta; order Diptera; family Culicidae; genus Anopheles; species Anopheles merus. Next base: position 18,585,260 of record NC_054085.1, read on the forward strand.
CGGATGCATATTGCCTTTGGTTACTGATTTAATTTCAATTTTATAATTTTTTTAACACATAAACCAGCCAAACACGGACGTGAGTATGTACGGACCGCTCAGTGACAAGCATTACGACGTAACCAAGCTGTTCGGTCAACTTTGGGAGGAAACGCTCCAGCAGCGCATCATCGAGTCCATCCAAAACCAGCCGGACAATGACAGGGTAGCCGCGATCATTAAGTGTAAGATCGATGACTTTCTGCGCAGGTTCCCGTTTCACGAACGGCTGAAGCTTCAGCCCGACGCAAAGGACAATGCGAAAGCGCTTGCGGACCGCAACTGTGGCAATGAACTGTTCGCACTGCCGATGGAAGGAAACTACCTACAGGCACTGCGACACTACAATGAAAGCATTTCATACTCGGTGCAGGGTTCCGAAGCAAGAGCGCTTGCGTACGGTAACCGGTCCGCGGTCTGTATTAAATTTGGCCTGTACCAGGAGTGTTTGGATAATATACGCCTAGCAAGGACTTCGAACTACCCGGCACGATTGGCGGACAAGCTGAACAAGCGCGAGCAGCACGTGAAGCGATGCATCCAACATGACCCTCCCGTCTTTCCGGACAGGGTTAAACATACGCCTGGAAAGTATCGGCCACGTGACTCGGGCCATCCGGCACTGAAGTTGAGTTACGAGGCACATTTTAACGTTCCCCAGCTGGTGAAATGTGTGGAGCTGCGTCAGAACAGGCAATTCGGTCGTCATTTGGTGACGACGCAGCATTTAAAGGCGGGAGACGTCCTGCTGATTGAGAAGCCGTACGCAAACTTACTCTGCGACACAGAACGGTACAAGCGTTGCGCGTTTTGTCAGAATGAGGACACGTTTACGCTGATTCCTTGCGAGGGATGCACCGTGACGATGTACTGTTCAGAGGAATGCCGTGACAAAGCGCACAAGCAGTACCATCGTTACGAGTGTGGTGTGCTGCGTGACTGTTGGCGCATGGTTGGACCTTTGCTGGGAGGAATGGTGGGAGTGCGTACGGTTGCCACGGCTTTTGCATCCTTCGATCAGGATCTCGAGGGATGGAATGATCAGCTGAACACGCTGAACGAAATGAATGTGAATGCATTTACGATGGATTGGAACAACGCAACGGTCAGAGATATGTACGACACGGTACACGTGCTCGCCACGAACCAGAAACGTCGAAGTCGCAAAGATCTGGCGGAGCTAATATTTTTCGCCTCCATCGTGCACCGACTTCTGTTGGAACGCACAGACTTTGGACCGTTGTGCGAATCGAGCCAGACAAGAAGCAAGCTTCTGTTCGATCTGCTGCTACGTCACGTGCAGATTTCCCTGATCAACAAGAAGCGGGTGCTTCATATGGAAGCAGTGGAGGTAAAAGATGAGGAGGATGAAGATACTAAGGAAAAGGTTGGGGATGAGTTAAACGATTATTTCGACTACGACAGTGAGGAAGGCAAACCGACACATTTTGAAGAGCGACCGCATGCGATTGCCGTTTACCCGCTGTCCAGCATGCTAAACCATAGCTGCGTACCGAACGTGGTCCCGATCAATTTGCTGGACGGACGGTGTGCTTTTGTGGCCATCCGGCCGATCGCTGCCGGAGAGCAGCTGTTCGACAACTACGGGTAAGTGTGGCCATTTAATCATAAATACAAATCATATTGCTCGTTCAAACTTTCCTCCTTAACGGGGTTTCCACTTTTTTCAGGACCTGTACGATCCGTTACGAACGGTCCGTCAGAGGGATATACCTGCAGGATTGCTACCTTTTCCAATGTAGCTGCGGGGCATGCCAACCACGCGCGGAGCATGCGTATACCGATCCGGAGGAAGCTAACTTGCTTCGGAATCTGGAATTGCTGCCTAAGGTGGAGACGAAATTGTTGATGCTGCTATGGCACATGAACCAGAAAGAACGGTACTACACGAGGCAGCAGCTGACGGCAATGCAGCTTAAGCTGGTGCATACCCTGCGCATGATGCACAGCTTTTCGCCGGACGATGAGCTGTTCCTTGTGGTTAGACAGGAAACGCTGCTCTTCTGAACGAGCCGAGAATATTATTTTTGTTGCCAATTTCACTGTTAAATTTCATTATTTTGACCGAATTAGCTTTATTTGTTCACCCTGATAACGGTACAATGAATTTGTTTCTCTATGTGCTAGTAACATGACAAAAATGTCACATGATACTCATTGTTTCTGCAAATTGCGGAAAGTTCGAATTAATTTAAAATTATTAATTTTCCATTCGCTCGCTTCTAATTTTTTATGGATTAAATTTTCAAACGAAATGCTTAACGAATTAATTGAACGCAATTAATTTATTTATTTCCTTTTTTTCATTTAATGTCCTTAATGACTCGAAGAGCATTCGTTACAAGCAAAAGGAACGTTTCTCTAATTTGTTTAACATGATATGTTTTTCGTGTTTTTGGTCAGGTCTCGTAATACTTAAAAACTATCTTCGTATCATTTTTGCTATTTCAACATATAAGAATTTATAAAATATTAACAAATGTTACAAAACATGCAAATGCATCAAAGTCGTACTTTTGAAAAAACCCTTAATTTTAAAGCAAATTTAACAAACCATTACTATCGACTTAACCAAAACGGCAACAAAACATCGTTAAAAAAAATAGAAACGCGAACAAGAAGAAGGTGTCGTATGTTTGGCTTAAAAAAAACAGCGGTTTAAAATGCAATTAAACCTAACGACGCCGAGCCCGCCGTGGTCGCGGTAAAGATGGCTGGAACGGTCCCAAACCGCCAGAAGTGTGAGTGTGTGTGTGTCCGATAGTACAATTTAAAATCTTCATAAAACGATTATCACAAACGGCGGGAAGATTTATCGTGAACTTGTCCTCCCGGGAGCGAAAGCCGTTCGTACGGACTCGCCCACTACGAAAACCACAATCATCCGACACAAGGAGGCTGCTGCTGCTGTTCCGTCGTTCTAGCCACCACTCGCTGTAACCAGTTTCCGACAAGCGTCCATTTTGCGAGCCAAAAAAGGGGAAAAACACCGCGCAAGTTCTGTTCTGCCGCACGCCAGAAGGGACACACCAAATAGCTCGCCTACTGCGTCCAGCGTCCATGGTAAGTGAAAGTAACAATTTATCGCCCGCCCCAACCCGCGTGGCAGTTAAACTTTAACCACGTTCGCGAGAATCAATAGACAGGGAGAGAGAGAGACAGAGAGCACCGTTCGTCGAGAGTAAAGGGGAAACCATTTCTTCACATTCACCGGTTACTGGTGTGGAAACCCGAGAGCCTCAGGGAAGGTAAGGAAAACATTGCATATTAAACGTATTGGAAGCGGAATGAAAAACTGCAACCATAGACAGTTTCGTTTAATCATGGCGGTCGTTTGCGTGCTGAAGGGGAAGGTCAAACCCTCCCTCGATTTCCTCGCGATTGATGAACAGTGGGAACGCACTTACACAGCGTGATTGGATCTCAGACATCCGTCCGAAAAAACCTTGCCGAACTTCATCAAAGTTGTGCAATTTAGTTTACAATATTGTGTGTGTGTGTGTGTGTGTGTGTGTGTGTGTGTGTGTGTGTGTGGGGGGGGGGGGGGGGAGGGGGGGGTTACAATATCCCATCTAAACGCCAAACTATTCCAATCATCTCCACGCGGTGGGTTCTTCACGCAACGGTGGGTGCGCAACTAAACGCGCAACGTGTCGTGTCCGTGTCGCTCGTCGCACGTCGAACCGGAGCAACGGGCACGGTGGATCCGTTCAGTATTGAATTAACCACACAGACAGTCATTTTTCAATTTCAACTGGAAACCCACAATTTATCTTGGGCGTGCGGCATTGCACTTCTACTCCCGAAAAAAGCGAGCTCTAGTGGTCGCAGGTGTAACGAATGCCGCATAAGCAAGAAGGATGAGCTAAGCTGTGGCGTGCGTTGGCAATTTTCCGGCGTATTGAGCGGTCCTCCATATGGTGCATACGGTGTTAAACGGAAGTACACAATTTAGTACGGCACGAGAAAAAATGGGTTGGAAAATGTACGTTAAGATACATCTAAAATGTGTCTCAAAATGGTAGCAGACAGACCTATCCAGTCCAGCTCTTCCTGACACTTGTGTCAAGGCATTCTTTGATGTCTTCAAGTGCAAAAGGATACCAGGTGTTAACAGCATCTGCAACCGTTTCGACGGTTTCCACGGCACTCTTGCCTCCCCCCGGAAGGGAAACTCCTTTGTGCAGTAGTTTTCTCGCATTTCTTCAGCCTGATAGCTTCTTAGCTAAAACTACCCCCCTCTCCTTGGGCATCGTTTCCAAACCGGTACCCAGAATTCGATTAGGCGAGCTCCCGAAGTATTGAAAAGTTAGATTTCCTTTTCCCTTTTACTTGGGTGGTCCCACTCGACGGCAAAACCTTGCCCTGCCACGGTGTGGTGTTGTATCGGAACAAAAGGAAAATACACAAAACGGCCGGGGTAAGCTGAAGACTTTTTGGCTTTGACCGGCGCTCTGCAGTCGTCGGCAGTAGGGTTTCCCCAAAATTGAGTGTCTAGCTTTTCCCACCTAATTTTCCAACCAATTTGCTGCTGCCCTGGCACACTATTCGCCGGAACCCCTAAAGCGTCCCGGGCCTTTCTCAGCCCTTTTCACCGCGCGGGGGGCGCACACCGATTCAATTATCAAACCGCAATCGAAAATAAAGTATCTTAATTTACTGTTTCCAATCTTTTGTCGCTGTCCAGCTGTCCGGCTTTGTCGTCCGAGGCCGAGGCTGTTGTTACGGTCCCCGCAAAAATCATGACCAAACCCCTCGCCCTCGTGGGTTTGACCCGTTGGTCGTCGCTCGCACCGGAACAGTAATCGGAAATAGTTCCAAAATGGACTTCTGGGAATGGGCGTTCGAATACTGGCAAAAGAATGCGGCAATATGCGAGGACGCAAGGACCAAGGAAACAGTACAGCAGGCCGTGAAGCTGTCATTCAGTCCAGGCGATTGCCAATGCGGGTGGAGCAGAGACTGTTCACACATTTCATTGGGGTTTTTTTTTTCTCTCTTCCTCATCTGCTCGTAATTGTTATTCCACAGTGCCATAGAGGAGGACCGAATACTGCCAGAAAATTGGATATTAGTTGCATATTAACTTTGGACTGCAAACAATAGGAAGTATTTGTAGCTTTAGGCTGCGCTACCATTAACTGAAATTTATCAGATGATACAAGTTTAGCAAACAATATGTGGATTAGACTGTAAAATCAACCAAGGTAATCCGTAACATGGTCACAACAAGGCATTATAATATTAGTACATCTTCAATAAATTATAACGATAAAACAGGTGAATTTTTAGCAGTGATGGGAAAAATTAAGATTTCGTCGGAATCGATTCTGGCTACCTCCGAAGTTGTCTGGAATCGATTCTGGGTAGTAGGTCCGGAATCATCTCCAGAATCGAAATCCAAATCGGCTCCAAAATTGGCTCCGGAATCGGGATTCCTATACCGGAGCAAATTGCGATTCCCAGGTCGAGTCCGATTCCGGAGCCGATTCTGATTCCATTTCGAATCGAATCGATTCCAGTATCGGATTTGGCTCCGGAATTGAATCCGAACACAAGCTCGCACCACTAATGCAAACAAATTTACATCGCAAGGGATTCGCTTCAAAGCTCCACGAAAATCATGGCGGAGTTTCTTTATGTAAAAGTTGCCTCGCTGGTTGGCATATCTGTCGAAATTCCTTGATGTTGTGACGTTGTCTGCGTAATATTATCATTAGCCAATATTATCATTGAATTATTTTAATTCACTAATTATCACTAATTATATTTGTGATTTATCAAAAGGTGGCTACAGGATGTTGTGGTAGATACTATGGCACTCATCAACTGTTGTTAAGTACCACGCAGTTGGATAGTGAGTCCTTGCTACGGGGGAAGGCTCTATTCAAGGCTCGAGCCCACAATTTGCTATGAAGACGTAGTCGTGGGAATCATCTGCACTTTTTAGAGTACTATAGCAGTCAGTTTTAAATAGTGGTGCTATAAAAGGAAGCTGCATGCAACATTGGTGAGAATTATTTCATAAATTATTGTATTACTTATGTCTAGCTGATCATGACCATTTACAGAGCGTTTTGGCTGAAATTCTACAGCAGCTGGGAACGATTTGGGAACAATTAATGAGAGTTTTTGATCGAGGTGGAACGATTGGAATCGACTGACGACATCGAGCTGATGGTAGAGCGGGAAGATTTCTTCGGGTACTCTGTGTACGCACAGTGTAAATTCCTTTGGTCCTCCTTTATGGGATTCCCTTTTGCTTCGGTTGCAAAACGGGTGAGCTGCAATCATTTGATTAACACGCGGGCTATACACAAGCGATGGGTATTGAAGGGGATTTTTGGTTTGCTGTGTGAAACACTTTTCGATAAGGAGGTTCTTCGACATTTAAATTCAACCTCACTCTGAACCCCCTTTTGTACGATACATATTGGCACATTGTAATGGTGATAAGCTTCATACCCCCTATCTTTTGTCCCCAAGTTATCGTAGTACTTCGCTAGAACAGTATAAAACGGAGCTGCATTTGCCACTGTTTAGCATTATTCCGTCATGTGCGTCTTTACAGTGCTGTTGTACTTAGTGTTTCTTGTGTTATCTCCAACAAAAGTTCAGGGCGATGAACAAAACGTCACCGAATTGTCCCTCGAGGGGTTTGAATATCAAACCTTAACAGCCAAACTGGATTATTTACAGCACAAGCTTACCGAGATGGACTTTGCGATAAAGGAGGATCGAAGGACCACCGATCAGAAGCTATCACAGCTGGGCCAAGTGATGGGTTACAATTTCACCACTTTGCAGAACCAGTTGAATAACATTCTGAACGAGCAGGCAGCCAAAGCCAATCAGGAACGGATGCGAAAGGAGATACAAACGCTAGTAACGAAGAAAGATGTAGCTCGATTTCTGATCAGTTCCGCATTGTATGCTCGAACAATCTCATTTCCATCGTGCAAAGAGAAGCCTTCGGAGTTGTCGGGCAAGTATCTAATACAACTTGCTGAAAATGAAGAGCCATTCCTGGGATACTGTGAGCAGACTGCTTTCGGTGGAGGTTGGCTTGTGGTCCAGCATCGTTACGACGGATCGGTGGACTTTTACCGCAATTGGACAGAGTATCGGAACGGGTTCGGAAGCGTCGATGGAGAGTCTTGGCTCGGCTTGGAGAAGTTGCACCAGATTACTTCGGCACGAAAGCATGAGCTGCTGGTGGAGCTGAAAGACTTTGAAGGAAACTACAAGTACACACGGTACGATGAGTTCGAGATTGGCAGTGAGGCGGAGCAATATTCGTTGAAGAAGCTGGGATCGTACACAGGAACGGCAGGTGACTCATTGACGCATCATAAAGGTATGAAGTTTACAACCAAAGATCGAGATAATGATGAAAGTAGAGGTATGAACTGTGCTAAGAATTATGAGGGAGCATGGTGGTACATGGAAATTCACCTGTCCAACCTTAATGGACGTTATACGAAATCTCTGGACCTAAAAAGTATGTTCTGGTTCACGTATAACTCAACATTTATAGGTTTGGCCTACTCAAGAATGTTGATTCGGGAAACATAACCGATAAGGCGCTGTTGTTAGAAACAATATTTTACAACAGTAAATCAGAAGCGTCTTTTGCAAAAGCAAAATGTTTGATTGCATGTATCAGTGAGAACATATATAATATATAATTGATTAACTCAACTAAGTTTGCATCTAACTTTACTTAACTTAAATTAACCTAATTCGCAACTGAAGGAATACTTGACCACTTGTCTTTGATTACATGGCTGCTTCGCCGTTCTTAATCAGTAAAGATGCGGTGAAAATGTGATTAGCTCGAGGAGTTGTTGCTATTTTTCGACCGTCAAATATCTTTTGGAGCACTTTCTTTTTGGTGTTTTTTACATAGATTTAGAACATAGATTGACATGGATTTAGAACATAGCACATGTTGTTGTAATTAATTTATATGCCAATTGTTGAAAGTGAAATGTTTGTAACATTTTAACAAGTAGCTCTCCGGGATGCTATTGATGATGTTAAAGAATTCAACAATTGATAATTGGTAGCTCGCTACTATAATAAGCAAATAACCGCAAACGATAGGAATCGTTAATAGAAACGGTCGCATTTACATTTACAATTAGCCTTACTGTCCCTAAAATTTGAGATAAAACGGCACAGCTAAAACAGCTAGCTAAGCGGCTGATAAGACTACGACCGCATAATTTTGCCTACGTTATCACATCTTTTGAGACCGCATCCGAACCGACCGTTGTATGTCTGAGAATAGAACAGATCACTAAACAGATAATTAACTAAAAACGTGGAACTATAAAAGGAAGTTACATACGCCGCTACTTGCTCAGTATCATTCCTCAAAATCATTCTAGTAATTGGTTCTAGCTCTGACCATGGACGTTAGTAAAGTGTTATTGTGCTTTGTGGTAGTTTTGTTTTCTGCACCGAAAGTGCGCGGTGTCGAGCAAAATGGCACAAATTCTTCCCTCACAGGGTATGGGTATGAAATCATAACGGCCAAGTTGGAATACCTCCAGTACAAGCTGATGGAGATAGGTTTCACCATGAAGGAAGATCGAGAGACGATCGAACAGAAGCTGTCGGAGCAAAAGATTCTCTCCGAAGGGCTACTGTGGGCCATCAATCAGCTCAGTCAAACGATTGGCCACAATCTGACCGTACTGCAAACGCAGTCTAATACAGTGCTCTCCCAGCAGACTGCCTGCGCCAACCATGAACTGATGCGAAAGCATATCCAAATGTTAGTGGCAAAAGAAGATCGTGCTCTGCTCAGGGACTATTCAGACACTATCGAGACGAAAAGCCCCATCAGTTCGTGCAAAGGCGTAACGGGAAAGCACTTCATACAACCTACCGCGAACGACGAACCCTTCCTGGCACTTTGCGAAGAGACCAGTTTCGGTGGAGGATGGTTAGTGATTCAGTATCGGTTTAACGGATCGCTAGACTTTTACCGCAACGGGGAAGCGTATCAGAACGGTTTCGGAAGTGTCGATGGAGAGTTTTGGCTCGGCTTGGAACACTTGCATCAGATTACTTCGGCACGAAAGCATGAGCTGCTGGTGGAGCTGAAAGATTTCAATGGAAACTACGTGTACGCACGGTACGATGAGTTCGAGATCGGCAGTGAGGAGGAAAAATATGAGTTAAAAAAGCTGGGATCGTACACAGGAACGGCAGGTGACTCATTGACGTACCATAAGGGTATGAAGTTTACAACCAAAGATCGAGACAATGATGAAAGTGGAAGCACAAACTGTGCTGTGAATTATGAGGGAGCATGGTGGTACAAGGAATGCCATCATGTGAATCTTAATGGACGTTACAAGAATACTGAGGACGCAAAAGCTATGGTGTGGTACCACTACAAATCGGCTCATACTGGTATGGCATACTCAAGAATGTTGATTCGAGAAGTTTGATGCGTGATCGCTTGTAATATGAATAAATGAATGAAAAAAAACCATCACACGTGTTCTGATGTTAAATGTTTGGTAGATGGTATGATTTCACACAGAGCAGAATTGCGAACACCTTCTTCTGTTTAATCATATACTGGTTGTACTACGCACACCGGATAAGCTCAACTGATAGCAGCATTTAAACTCTGCCGGCATGTAAAAGGGGAAAGAAAGGCTGCAATCCTTCATAGTGTGTTGAACAGTGGTGTTGTATTGAAGAACGAAGAGATCATTTTCCGTTAGTAAATTATTAATGTACATTAATGCGTTTTTTTTATCGATAGTAAATGGTCGGTGTTGGGGCCGGTCTGGTGGTACAGTCGTCAACTCGTACGACTTACAGTGTTTTCCACGATTTATTGGTTGGTTCGCATCAATTTTTGGTAAGTTCTCATTTTTTTTTTTTTTGTTGCGTTCCCACGATTTTTTTTGCCGTTTCCCAGAATCTTTTGGTCAAATTGTATTGATATCCAATCACGCTTTTTTTTGCCGTTTCCCAGAATCTTTTAGCCCAAATGTATTGGTATCCAATCGGAAAATACCAATAAATTATGGGAATGAACCAAAAATCTATGGGATACGATCAAAAAATCGTGGGAAAGCTCCAAAAAATTATGGGAACTGACCAATAAATCGTGGGAAACCCTGTAACTAACAACATGCTCGTCATGGGTTCAAGTCCCGAATGGACCGGGCCCCCATACGTAGGACGTATGGTAACAATAAGTCAAAGAAAACCACGCTTACTTCACTAGTGGGTACAGACAGGCCTTGATCGACAACGGTTGCTGTGCCAAATAAGAAGAAGAAGAAGAAATGGTCGGTGTCGGTAATTTCTCAGATTTATTCCACTCTAGCGATGGGTGATATATGTTAATAGTCAGGGATAGAATATCTTCAGTTGGAACAGTTTATCCAGATGGAGTTCGCCATGAAGGAAGATGATCGATCAGAAGCTGGCCGGAGTAACCGAAGCTATCAGCTTAGTAAGGCGATAACACACGATCACACCACTCTGCAATCTCAGACGAATCAAATGCTCTCTCAATTAGTGGTGGGAGCTCGGAATCGGACCTACCCGATTCCGATTCCGTGTTCAGAATCAACTCCAGAGCCGATTCCGATGCTGGAATCGATTCCGATGTCGGAGTCGATTTTGATTCCGGAATCAGTTCCGGAACCGTTTCCGATTTCAGAGCCAATTCCGATTCCGGAGCCAATTCCGATTCCGGAGCCAATTCCGATTCCCGAGCCGATTCCGATTCCTGAGCCGATTCCGGAACCAATTCCGGAGCCAATTCCGGAACCAATTCTGGAGCCGATTCCGGAACCAATTCCGGAGCCAATTCCGGAACCAATTCTGGAGCCGATTCCGGAATCGATTCCGGAAACTGATTCCGGACCTACTATCCGGAATCGATTCCAGAAAACTTCGGAGCTAGCCGGAATCGATTCCGACGAAATCTTCATTTTTCCCATCACTACTCTCAATAAAGGGTCAATGCAAACTACGAATAAACGCTAGAAGTATTAACAGAGAACGATCGGATTCAGATCAAAGTTAGCTTAGGATCAAGTCTGTAGTAGGCTATGACTACCAAACAGTGGATTTTGCCTCAGCAGAATTTCGCTTCCTAGGCATAGTAGCCTACGCCTTCTTTAGTAATAAATCAGTTCATAGTTAACCACCAAACGAGTAAGTTGGCTTTTATTTGCTCTCCGTATTGAACTGTAACAAAGTCCATAGTGTAGTCCATTTTGTTCGTGCAAAGAAGATGTATCGAATTTTTTCGGGAAAGTATCTAAAACAATCTCTCTGTAAATAACTATCCATTCGTTTGATATTGCGAGCTGACCCGATTTATATATTTATAGCAACAATCTTTACCAAGCCTATTCCTCTCAGCCTTTAGTCTTAATATTGACTTAATAGGAGCTACTGATGCAATAACTGTTTCTCAATCTCTTCTAGAAGATCCCTTTGGCTAGCCTTTGCCTACAACAAAATTAGAATCGGTTATCCTAATCAAGCGATTGCGGTACCCAGCAAAACTTTGGAACTATGCCAGATTTAATAAAAAAAAGAAAGTAAATCTTAAAATGACTTTGACACAGTTCACACTCTTCCAGCAATACGCCAGCGAGCAGTCGTACTGCGTTCTAAAGCTCGCCTAATTGACTCCCTTCGTTGGCACTCCCCGTCCCACTCTTGTGCGGCTTTTCCACTGCCAAACCAATGCGCTCATCCTTTACCAGTACACCATTCACGGTCAAACTTTAACCGCCTTTCGGTGCAAAGTTATCATCGTCTTGTCCGTGCGCTTCACCGAAAGTCACCGGGAGCAGCGCGCGTACCATATTAATCATTTCAGGTAATTAGAGTCTTCTTTCGGCTGCGGCACATACATACACACACAGACCGCTCCGTTCGTGGCATGATTCCAATTTTTATTTCCCTTCTCCGGAAAGCTTTCCACAGACTTGGTTTTCTGGCCCTTCTTTTTCGGGCAGCTTTGTTCGCTGGCTCGTCATTTGCAATGGCACCTGGGTGGTACGGTGGGTGCGCACAATGATTCCCTGGGCCGCGTTTGCTACTACTGCGTGGGGGGATCAGAATTTCGCAAAACTCATTTCAATATTTTAATTAGTATTTCATTCATCTAGTAGGTGGCGGCAAGATGGAAGTGATGGAGAGAAATCAACCACCAAAAAAAGAAAAAAAAAGGATAGGATAATGAATATTGTTTCCCATTCGCTTTCCTTTTTGGCTGCATTTTCAGGGAAGAAAAGTTACTGTACTTTTTAAGACTACATTTATATAGCTATGCATGAATTATAACACGCGTAATACCACGATTTAACATGTCAAATGTTTTAATTGAATGCAAACGGGATCAGCATAATTTGCATAAGGGATTTAGCGGTTGCTCGCACTGCTTGTAAAGTTTTCATTTGACAGATTACGACCTCGTTACCGATTGTAGAAATGTAACTTTTCCTAATTAGATTAATTTGTTCTAGTTTTTATTTCGTATTTTTCTGTATTTTTTTTTCACTGTAAGATGTTCGTGAATATATTTCTGAAAGCTTTCACTTTTCCTTATTGTTGATTGGTATTGATGTTATGGCACTAGCAACGGCGGTGCAATTTGCTTTAAAACTATTAACTTTAAGATGAGACCAACCCTAAGTGCCACAAATCCACCAAACGATCACTAAACGGGCTCTAAACGGCTCAAGCTCTCAAATTAATAAGAATCTAAAAAGGCTTCGTTTAGCATGCGGTAAACGACTGATGCATTCTAAAAATAGCAAAAAAAAGCAGGTGGCGCCATCTGTTTCTGGTGGAGCTTTCTTCGCTTAGAGAGCCTTCTCCTTCCCTCTATACTATTGTATAATTTTGCATTGAAGTTATGCATCTCTACAACTGGAACGGCTTAAATACTACACTCATACTACGATTGCTCAAATACTAAACTCCAATGATAACCATTTGTACTGAAGCAAGTGAGAATTGAGTAATGGTCCTGCGTATCTGACCACACGACCAATCATATAGATTTTTGCTCGGAAAGTTAGAAGGGTATATGTGCTATGATATTAGATGAAGCTAGGCAAAACACATTACAAGAAAAGGATAGCAATATAATGATGAGTTATAAAACGCCATCTATTGAGCAAACCAATGAAGTTAAGGAGCTTTCGTTTTTTTCTTCTATAGATATTTGATTTCGCAGTCGTTTAAGCCTAATCTGTAGCGCTTGGAAAGTAGATCAGCTTTGAGTTCAATCTACTTCGTTCTATTCTAATTTAGAAATACGTATTGCTATTCTTAAAATGAACAACAAAAAAACAGGCTTGTCATGGGTTCAAGCCTCGAATGGACCGTGCCCCCATACGTACCCTACCAGCATTAAACGGCTTTGAAGACATTCAGAAGGCATTTAAGGCCTTAGTCGCCTTAGAAGGCGAATAAAGATTTCAACCGAAACTTTCACGGCTGTAACGGGTTCTTTTCAAAATCTTTCAAATTTTTCATTCAACGAGAACAGATAGCTTGCCGCCATCTTAGCTTGTTTATATACTGGTTTTGCACCCTTATTACTGCCAAATAGAGCAATGACAACGCTTTTGGTTCCTAACCGAGAAAGCGTGTGTTGAAATCCTGATTTCTATGATCTTTTTCTCAGTTTATTTATTTTTAAATTAATATTTTCTTGCTATAAGAAGGCATTTAATGGAAATTTGCGGGTAGGGTAGGACTGACTATCAGGGGTAGGACCATAGCAAGTAAATCAATAAGTCACTGAAAGCCAAGCCCATTAGTGGTTACAGGCAGGCCTTGACCGACAACGTTTGTTGTGCAAAAAATATCTATATCAATTGCTATAAAAATCTTTAAATGAACTAAAATTCAATCAAACTAAGTCATTGAAAATACAATCTGTTCCCGAGTTACACGGTTCTCGGCTTACGCGGATTCGGAGATACGCGGTTTTCTGAATTTGACAGATTAAATGTCAAATCAGTACAATTTGCTTCAAGTTCGGTATAAATTGCATTTTTGCTAACAAATTGAAATCGCGTAAAAGCCAGAAATATTAGAATTTTCTGCACAAATCATATGAAATAAATGATCTACTTCTTCTTCTTTGGCTCAACAACCGATGCCGGTCAAGGCCTGCCAACCCACTTGTGGGGTTGGCTTTCAGTGACTTATTGATTTCCCCCCATAGCAGGATAGTCAGCCCTACGTATGGCGGCACGGTCTATTTGGGGCTTGAACCCATGACGGGCATGTTGTTAAGTCGTACGAGTTGACGACTGTACCATGAGACCGGCTCAATGAAATAAATGATAAAGTGTATAAAAGTACTAAGTTAAATAAAAAACTGCGTGTTGTGGGCAGCCGTGCCGACCCCTGGACTTGCCGTGGCAGTTGCGCTGCACCGGTCAACGTCCAGGAGGACGACAGTGTGTCACACACACTGTCGCACACACTAAGCAGCGCAAGGCTTAGTGTGTGCCGAGCGCACAGTTAGAGTGTGTTAGCGAGCCGATCGAGCAGGAGCTCTCGGCAGGGGCGCTCGGTGCGGCTGGTGCGCGGCCACCGCACTTGTTATTTTAAAGTGTGTTGTATCAGTTATGTTAATTGTGTTTTATTATTTATTTTGTATGAGTGTAAATAAAATATTTAAATACAAAAGTTCCAAACACAACAGTGGCGACGAGGATGGGATCCTCCTGCGTAAGGGGGATCCAACAAGAACCCGCGGGACGCCATCGCGATCGGGCCCATCTCGTTTTTGCTGCATCATCGCAGCGGCCATCGCGTTGGCACCGGTCCCCGTGCTTGCGGGACACCGCGAACGGTTTGGGTCGCCACCGCCGCCAACACCGAGGCCCCCGGCTGCCGTCCCATCATTGGCGACCACATGGGCAGCCGAGCACACACTCTCGGCGACAAGGAAGGTCGTCGGGCTGCAGCCCCAGCAACGCCAGCAGCACCAGAGGTGAGGCACCTTTCCGCCTTGCTGCTGGAACATCGGATGGGCGTCACATCCGCCCATGCTGCAGACCCAGCTTCATCGGGCGAGGACGCATTCCGCCCAGCTGCAGCAGCAGCAGTGCAAGGATCCATCGGCGACGAGCAATACCGCCCCGGCTCGAGCTCAGCACATCATCGGCGAGGCAGCAATTCCGCCGCGGCTCGAGCCCTGCCTCTCACCACGGCGACGTACCATTCCGCCTCGGCAGCACAACAAGGATCGGCAACGCACAAGTTGCATCGGCTGCAACACAGCAGCACACATCGGCGCGAACGCTTTCACCCTGGCTGTAGTTGAACAGGCGTCGCCAATTGCGCCTCGGCCACAGCCACAGTGTCCAGAGGGAACGAGGTAGCATGCCGTCCCGGCTGCAGTCGAACGGGCGTCACCAAATTGCGCTGCGACTGCAGCCACAGCATAAAAGAAGGGCGATGAGCCAACGCATCGTAGGAGGGCGAGGAACAATGCCGCCCGAGTATTTTCATCTCTGCCGCCCGTCATCAGAAAAAAATACATCGCTGCTGCCCTGGGGCGAGGATCATCATCATCGCGGCATCATCATCATCGCGGCACCTTTATCATCGCGGCACCTTCATCATCGCGGCATCATCATCATCATAGTTATCATCATCGTCATCATCATCGCCGTCACACCATCGCCGCCGTCCCAGGGAGCGGCACAGCAGCAGCATCACCGCCGCGTCATCGCCATCGCGGTGTGGCCCGAGAGCAGCAGCCAGCGCTGCTCAGCGCACCAACATCGGGGTCCCCACATCTTGGCAGCATCGGTCGGAAGGGTTCACCACGCCGGTATTCCCTTAGTGGAATACCCCCGCGTCGGTTCGAGCCCTTCGGTATTAAAAGGGGGAGATGTTGTGGGCAGCCGTGCCGACCCCTGGACTTGCCGTGGCAGTTGCGCTGCACCGGTCAACGTCCAGGAGGACGACAGTGTGTCACACACACTGTCGCACACACTAAGCAGCGCAAGGCTTAGTGTGTGCCGAGCGCACAGTTAGAGTGTGTTAGCGAGCCGATCGAGCAGGAGCTCTCGGCAGGGGCGCTCGGTGCGGCTGGTGCGCGGCCACCGTACTATTATATTTTAAAGTGTATTGGTTGTTTCGTTTATGTTTTATTTATTATGTACGTTATAAGTGTTTTAATAAAAGTAAAAGTGCAAAACACAACACTGCGAGTGATAAAAAGTATTTTGGTCAAAAACGTGAAATTCGACTTACGCGGATATTCGAGTTACGCGGATTCGTCGGGAACGCAGAAACCGCGTAACTCGGGAACAGACTGTAGTTCCAGCACAATTTAAAAAAATCTAACGGTGCCATACAACCAAGTTTAGTATTTATTATATTTATTTTGTTTTGCGCTAGCTAAATGTAGCACATCAATTATTTTTCAGTTCTCTAAACACCAAGAGCCCAAATGCTGCATAGGAAAAACGTAACACAAAAATGTGTGTTAGCCACATGAAACATTCAGATTGGGAATGAAAATGTAACGGCCATCCCAAAACGGACCATTTGAATTCGGTGCGACGTTTTTGCGGCGACGTTTTCCCGTGCGCCCGCACGCTGTCAAAGCGCATCCGTCACCCGCGGCCCGTCGCTGTCAGGCGCGTTTCTGACGTTTTGTTATGTTTCGTGCGTAAACGTGTGTGCGTGCGTGCGCGCTGCCTATTTCTATCCCTGGTTTTGTGTCACCGTAGTTGCGATACAAAATCATAAACTTGCCGTGCAAAAAGACGGGGCTAATCTTTTTAGCCTTCGACCCCGCGGATCCCCATCCGGCTGTGCCTACCGTTCCGGGCGGAAGTTTGCCCCCTACAGGCGCCTCATTTGTAGCTGGCTAGCTGTGCCGCGGAGAGAGGCAGAAAGAGAAGCGCGAGAGAGTGTGTGAGAGAGAGAGAGAGTGAGCAGGAAGAGCGGGTGATGATAGCTGGTTGCTGTGTGTGCATCGCTTACCCCGTACTGCCCAGGTACACCGCCCTCGGGCATCCCGTCAACCGATTGATTGCAAGCAGGAAATCGCGGTAGACCCGACCCGACGGGAACTGTGAACAGGAACACCCGCGGAAGCAGTGCACCGCTCGCTCAAAAGCCATCCATGGAGCTGTTGTCATAACGACGGGGCATTGCACTGCATCTCCCTGTCCGCTCGCGAGTCAGACGCTCGCCATCCCCTGTGCGCCGCACCATTTGGAACCATTTTAGATCGTGCCCGTCGTCGCCTCCCACACGATGGACACGGACCGAGCCACATCCTGCACACCACCGCTGCCAGCGATCGAGCGCACGCCCGTGCAGTTGACCAAGCTGCCCGTACAGGAACGTTCGCCATCGATTGACAGACACGAGCAGCAGGAGAGGAAAAAATCACCCCCGGCGGCGAATGCTGCCATCGATCGGCACAGCGATAGGGAGGCAGGGGCTGCGGGCAGCAGCGACCGGGAGGAGAAGCGAACCAAACGAGCGAAAAAGTCGCGGAACCGTGATTCCAGCTCGTCCAAGGAACGACGGAAAGACAGTGAGTATCCAGTGGAGGCTGCTTTTGACAGCAGGTGGTGGTGGCAATACGCTGCAAGGGTAGCCATTTTACACCATCTTAAGAGATGGATGTCGAAATTTCGGCTCTCCGATGATGTGCGGACAGTGGGGGAATTTCGTCAATTTGAAGTGATTCTATTTCGTACCCCAAATTCACTCGGCAAATGCATGCGACCTTTTGTTTTTGTACTAACACACACACACACATCACTTTGCTCTCCCTTTTTTTCTTCCAGAGCACAACACACCCGTCGATTCCGACTCGGCAGCGGCATCGAAGAAGAAAAAGAAAGCAAAGCGAACGTCCCACGAGCACGACACAGACAAAGAGCGCCGTGGCAGCCGCCATCGGCACCGGCGGAAAGCTAGCAACGGCGGCACGGACGAGGAGAGCACCAGCGACAGGGCCACCGGCAACCAGCGTGACGGCGAGCGCAAGAAAAAGAAGTCGAAAAAGCGACGATCCCGCTCGGTGGAGGAAAGGGCGTCTCGGAAAAGATCCCGCTCGCGCACCCGGTCCCACAGCCAGCCGCGGGAAGAGGCCAGCAATAAACGCGATCACCAGCAGCGCAACCACAGCCCGCTGCGCGAATCCGTACCACGGTGGGGCGAAGATGCGCGCGATCGTTTCCCGCCGTACCAGGGCGGCAGCAAGTTCCACTTCAACAGCCGCTGGAACCCGTTCCGCAACCGGCGCCGGGACTTTCCCGATGGGCCGCGCAGGAATGTGCCGTTTCGGCCGCGCGTACCCGCCGCGGTACGGGCGGGTGGTACGCTGTCCGCCGTTCGCTACACCACAATCAGCCCGGTCATTAGTTGGCGCGACTGGACGCTGCCCGACGGCGGTGGCGAGGATGAGCCGCCGAAGGAAAAGAAAGTGAAGGCGGTGGTGTCGCCCGTTACGAAGGTGCAACCGATAACGCCGGCAATCGCGGCACTGCAGGAGTACGATGAAAGCGACGGAGGATCTTCCTCTGGGTCGCAGGGCGACCAGCGCCGGGCGCAGAAGGATCTCGAATGTGCATCGCCCGGCAGCCGAAGGGGTGAAAGTAGCCGCGGTACACCCGAACTCCCCCCCGCCAAGCTACTGCAGACGATCAAGCGGGAAAAGGTTTCAACCGACGAGCAGGAAGAGTGCGGGCGGGCGAGCCCGCCTGCCCCGGTGCGGATCGATTGCAGCATCGTGAAGCAGGAACCGGTAACGGATGAGGACGAGCAGGAGCGTCAAAAGCAGGGCTTAGCGCAGCCGACGGTAGCCGCACGGCCAAAGTTTAGCTGCTCCTTTCTGGACGATCTTTCCAGCGGCAATCTGAAGCTGCTGCCCGACCTTTCGCCCGATAAAGAGCGAGCCGGCGCCGACGGCAAGCACATCGACCGGGATCGGCGCGAGGGAAGTGAATCGCCCGACACGGACGACTATGCGTCGAACTGGGAGACGGAGGGCATGAGTCCGGCGGGAAGACGGACGCCTACACCACAACAGCCGCCCGCCCAAGCGAAGCCATCCCCTCGGACTCCGCCGGGTCAGGCGTGCGGGGAGGAATCGGTCCCATTGGCGGCGGTGAATGGTGAATCGCCCTCGGTGCTCAGCTCGGCGGAAAAGCGTGTACATCTGAAGCCGCGCAGCCTGCACGAGGAGATTATTCCGCTGGACGATCTGCTGAACGTGCAGAACCAGCTGAAATCGTACCAGTCGAAGCTGGAGGAGATGCAAAAGCTGAAAGCGCACCGGAGGCGCAAGGAGGATGGTTCGCCGGCAGCTGGCAGTGTTGCTGCGGCGGGCAATGGGGAAGACGGCTCGCTACCAGCGGCCAGCGAGAAGCTGGTGGATGAGTATCAGAGCTTTATGCAATCGCTCGGCAATGCGAAGGAGCGGGAGCGACGGTCCAGCTCGAGCAGTTCGTCGAGCAGCTCGGACAGTTCCTCATCCGGTTCGAGCAGCGACTCGTCCAGCTCGTCCGACTCGTCCAGCACTTCGAGCACGAGCTCGGACTCGGATTCGGAGCACGATTCGGACGAAAAGAAGAACGACACCGCGAAGGAAGCGGAAGCGCCGGTGGAGCTTAAGCAAGCCGAACCGGAAGAGCCACGCACACCGCCCCACCGGCCGACGCTGGTCATACCGGAGTATCTGCTGCCGAAGGTGCCGGTCGAGGAGGACCAAACGCCCGCGTCCTGCACCAAGATTTACAGTATTCGGGACGATTCGGTTGCGTCGGAATCGCAGACCGTCCGGCCGCTCGAGCTGGAGCGCGACATGCCGATCAAGCTGAAGCTGCCATCGAAGAACAAAATACTGCACACGGCCG
This sequence comes from Anopheles merus, assembly GCF_017562075.2. Classification (NCBI taxonomy): domain Eukaryota; kingdom Metazoa; phylum Arthropoda; class Insecta; order Diptera; family Culicidae; genus Anopheles; species Anopheles merus. The sequence continues at coordinate 18,605,236 of NC_054085.1, forward strand.
GTGCCTCCGCGCTGCTTGGCCACGAGGACGACGAGGAAGGCAATGCGCCGGGTCAGCGCCACACTGCCGGAACCGAGCAGGCAAAAGAATCGTCGGGCAAAGCATCTACCGTCGCCGGCACCGCTTCGAAGGAGCAACGGGCGAGCAAGGAGCGGGAAAAGCGCTCGTCCCGCGACCGATCACACAACCGCAAGCGCAGCTCGTCTCGCCGACACTCGCGCGACCGTCAATCGTCCACCGTGGCCACCAGCCCGAAGCGCAAATCGCGCGATCAAGACAAGCGGTCTGCGCGCAAAGAGCGTAGCAGCACCGCCTCACGCCACGGTTCGCGCAGTCCCCGGCGGCATCGTACGCGCAGCCCAACGCGCAGCCGGAAGCGCTCGGTGTCGAGATCGAGATCGCGATCACGCTCGCGCTCGCGGTACCGCAGTCTCAGCCCATCGCAACGGCGTCCACCGAGCCCGCGGGGTCGCAGTCCGCTAGACGCGAGAGGGCGCAGTGCTGGCCGTTCGCGCCGCCGCTACTCCGCCGAGCGGGAGTGGTCTACGTCGCGACGCTCCCGATCGCCTAACGCCGGCGGTCACCGTCGGCCACCGTCCCCGAAGGACGCACCGCCGATGGGGATGGTGGTGCACGGCGAGAACCAGATCGACATCATAACGAGCACGGGCGTCCCGTCGCCCAACGTGCACTCGCCGGTGACGGGCTACAAGAAGAGCCTGGCCGACTCGACCATCAGCGATGCGGAGCTGGAGCGAAAGCTTCTGCTTACCGATGCGGTGTACGGTGGGGGCTATTCGAAGGGCGGCGGCTACTACTACGGCCCTGCCGGTGAGCTGCTGCTCGATGGAGACCGAACGGCCGCCGGCGGCGGGTCGGGCCCGAAGCCCGAAGGTGGAGACGAATCTTCGCCCAAGCGCATTTCACTCGACGATCGCATCAACATCGTGCTCGGGATGAATGGTACGGCCGAGGGGGCGGCGGGTGGCAAACAACCACCCGGTAAGCATCACCTTTCGCACCTTCCCCCGCACCATCTGCAGCACCACCAGCAGCAGCATCACGGTGGGTACGGTGAGTATCCGCCGTCGTCGCACGATCTGTACCAGCAGCAACCGCCCGGAGCGCGCAACCATCTGCCGCCCGCGCACATGAACTATCCGGCGGGCTACGGGGGCCAGGAGTACGGTGCGTACGGGTACGGAGGACCACCGCCGAGAGGTCCACCGCCGTCCTGGGCGCCGCGCAGTCACCCGTACCAGGGCTATCCGATGGCATTCGTTGGCCCGCCGCTGAACGCGATGCGGCCGGGCGTGGCACCGGGCGGCGACATGGTGTACCGGCCACCGTACGGTACACCGACCATACCGACCGTGTCGGCCGCCAACAATGCCGCCACCGACGGCAGCAGCGCCAAATCGCAGGTGAAACAGGTTGGCAACGTGCTGGAAATCGTTCCATCTAGCACGCCGCTCGCGACCACCACCACCACCACCACCGCCAAACCGACCGACCCGACCGGTCAGTCCGGTGTGGGTGAAGCGACGGATACAACCAACGGCTCGGAAGAGACGAATACCGGGGCAATCGGCGACGAGCAGCAGCAACAACAGTCATCATCATCCGCCACCTCGTCAGCGCTCGTCACGCCCAAGATTCTTACCGCCGAGGAGCTGCAGCAGCGCCAGGAGCGACGCCAGGAGCTGAAGAAAAAGATCCAAGCCGAGCGGGAAAAGAAGCGGCGCGAGAAGAGCCAGCGCAAGGAGCGGCTGCAGCAGGAAATTAAGCGGCTGCTCGGGACGAAAACGATTGCCGGCGCCGCGGCCGCTGCCTCGGACGGTAGTGGTGCTGGTGTGGCTTCGTCCGGAGCGGGCGGTGATTTGATCGGTGCTGGAGCGGTCGGTGGTGGTGGTGTCGGCGGTAGTGTTGCCGGTGGCAGTGCGTCCTCGGACGAGGAGTTCGAGACGATCAAGCAGGCGGACCTGATCGCATCGCTCGCTCGGTCGTACGAAAAAAGTATTCTCAAAACGGCCAAACCGAACGCCGGCGGAGGGTAAGTTAAGAGCTGTTGCGTGTTGATGTTCGTTAGCTTTTTGGCCTATTGGGATGCTTTGCGATTTGCATGTAATAGTGCCTGAAGTTTTGAATGAATCTAGGGAATAATATAATGAATATGAATCTCGATGGGAAAGTTTCAAGAATATTTAAGATTCATGAATCTCTAAGATTCATGAATATTTAAGATTCATGAATGCTTGGAGATTCATGAATATTTAGAGATTCATGGATCTTTGAAGATTCGACTCGAGATTCAAATCACTCATCTCTGAAGATTTATATGAATGAATCTTAATGAAAGATTCATGAAACCCAACACTATTGATGGCAGTCATATGATTCTTTTATGAAGAGTTACGCGAATCACGAATTGATTCCTTTTAAACAGATTCGTAAGAATCTCGATCGCTATGGATGAATGAATTCTATGGAAGTGAGTCATGTATTTTCCTGATTCTTTGAAGATCAATCAATCTTTTATGATTTTGAATCTGAATTAAAAATTATTACAATTTCATGAATCTTTATTGGTGAATCAGATTTATTTAAGCATTTTATTGATTCATTGAGCTGCATCAAATGCCAAGCTAACCTAAACATCTCCCCATCCCTGATAATTGCTCAGAATCCATCGCCTACCTCGATCCAATGACTAATATTGCATCTTCTCCTTTAAATCCCCCATTTGCAGCTCTTCTACGGCCAAAAAATCCGTCCTGTTTGCGGACGGTGTGGCACCGGGCGACGAATCGTCCTCCTCCGGCGATGAAACGAAGGAACGGTCGCCGAACAAACAGTCCGCCGCTAAGCAGCGGAAGAAGATGCGCCGCCAGCGGACGCTCAAGCTTACCGGCAAGAAGCGGCTGATTGACAAACTCAAACAACCGGTAAGTTAGCAACAAAATCACTTCTCGGTATGTTTTCCTTACTTTCCTTACTTACTATTTCCCTTTCCCACCGTCCCACCCCAGGAGCTGGACGAGGAGGCGGAAGAGATCGATCCCGAGCTGGAGAGTTTGCCGCCACCGCCGCCACCGCCCGGTTCGCCGCCGCCCGAGCTGCAGCAGCCGCGCTGTCTCCATCCTCCCGTCGTGCGCATGATCGACTTCCGCGAGGGCGGCTTCCACGGCATTGGGCTACCAATGGGGCCGGGCATGGGACCGCCACCGCCGTTGCCGCCGCCCCCGCTCCACCAGCACACGCTGCCCGGCGCCAACGGTGGTCCGCCCCCCGGGCTGCCCCCACTGCCAGTGCCGCCCGTACAGCTGCCCGGTGTGGGGGGTCCTATCGTCCCGTCGGCCGCCCTGGCGGCTACCCTCGGCTACCGGCATTCGAATCTACCGCCGCACCACCAACACCACCACCAACACCCGCATCAGCACCACCATCATCACCATCTGCTGCCTTCCCATCTTGCCGCACAGCGACCGGCGTCTCCGCACGGCTCCCTACCACTCCCGCACCACCACACGCATCCACCGCCCAACCATCCCGCCCACCATCTGTACCATCATGGGCCGGGCCTGGTGATGGGCATGTCGGTGCCACCGCCGCAGCACCACACGCTTTACCCACCGCAAGCGCTGCCGCCACCGCCGGCCACCGCGAACATTGCCCTCACGTACGGTGGCAAAAAGCGACCACCGATGGTGGTGGTGGGGATGGGTGGAAGCACCACCACTACCGCCAGCAGCAGCAGCAGCAGCAACAACGGTGTCAGTGCGATCGAATCGATCGTTTCGGCCGCACCCTCTACCCCGATCACGAGCGGTACCAGTGCGGCCAGCAGCGGCGGTGGGAGTGCAATGTTCGACGGAACCCCACCGGTGTGATGAACCACCACCCACCACTGTTGTGCTGCACGCAAGCACACGGCACACCGGCGTTCGGTAGTAGTAGTAATTTGCATTAGGATTAGAATTAGGGATTTATTTTCAACACACACACACACAACGGGGCGCTTTACACTTATGTATTCCTAATCTCTTCCCGCGTTTTGTTTTAATCTGTGTTTAGTTAGTAAGCTTTTAAGTTTGATGCTGCAACATCGTGTCTCTCTTCTCCTTTCAGCTTTGCAAATGCATTTCGTTGCATTATCAGGAGAAAATGAGCCCGCTCTAGAGCATATGGTTTGCGCGTAGCTTTTAGTTCAACCAATAATGTAGCGCAATATACATACGTAAGTGTATGTGTGCGTGTGTGTGTGTGTGTGTGTGAAATTATAGCCTCAATAGGTAGAAGAGAACACTGTGGAAAAATAGTTAAAGCGCAGCAGAGGAGAGAGAGAGAGAGAGAGAGAGAGAGAGCAATATATAGTCATGGCTCTTTACGATACGGTTGCCTGGAACCATATTTAAACGATTGTTAGTCACTGTTAAGGTTTGTTTTACATCATGCTGTAAAATCCCCCTTTCCTTCTCTTTTTCTTTGTCGAATTAAGTACGTGTGTGCGTGTTTGTGTGGTACGCGAGAGATAGAGAGAGAGAGAGAAGCGCCAGCAGTAGTTTAAACGCGGTACGAATGTAGTAGATTCAATGATATAGGATAAATAGAAAACGCTGAACTGTGTATATACGTAAAGAAACTCGAACGTGTCTCGTGAAGAATTGTACTTCGAAGGTGAAAGAAATGATGCACTCCGAGCAGGTAAGTGAAGCTTTTAACTATTTCATTCCTAAAATTTGCTCTTTAGTCATATTGCAGCCATATTTTAACTTCTTTTGTTGTATATATTGCATACCTTTAGGCGTTTTTATCACTACATCTCATAAGTTGTTTATTTTTCTGTTTGATTTTTTCTTTTTGTTATGACATCTTGTGTTGTTCGTATTGCCTACCTTAAGGCGGTTTTCATGGAAATTCCAGACTCTGTTTTTTCTCTCTTTGACTCTTACGTTACGACTAGAGATAGGCTCTCCGGATCGCGCCCACAGTTTCGCTCAGGTTTTGGAAAGATTAATTCTGATTCCAACTCCAGTGAAATGGAATCCGGCAGAGCTAGAATCGTGCGGAATCGTCTGGAATCGTTCGGAATCGTCCAGAATCGTTCGGATTCGTCGGAGTCGTCCAGAATCGTTCAGAATCGTCGGAGTCGTCGGAATCCTCTGGAGCCATCGTAATCGTCCGGAATCGTTCTTAATCGTCGGAATCCTCTGGAGTCATCGGAATCGTCCGGAATGGTAGTGGATCGATATTAGTGAATGTGCCTATGACTTTAATAGCATGACAGTTACAAAGTCGATTTTTGAATGTACCTAGCCCATATACCTACTGTGGATACAACAATAAGTCACAGTTATGGGTTAGTTTTTTTTTTCTTGTTCATATTTAGAACAACAAAACAACGGAACAATACGGCGAAAAATGAACCGATTTCATTTCAGCAACTACTATGGAGTGATCGAAAAAAGCCTTTTATTGCCAGTATACTAAGAGGATCCATCAACGCTCCAAAAGTTTAAGGGACGATTCCGACAATTCTGAACGATTCCGGACGATTCCGCACTTTTCCGGACGATTCCGGACGATTTGGGGCGGTTCCGGCGGGAGTGAATGAACCTTCCCCTTTGGAGCTGGTTTTGAAATTTGATGGAACCATTCGGACCCAGTTCCGTTTTTTTTGTACATTTGGCCCAACTCTAATTTCGACCTCTTTTGTTGCACATATTACCTACCTTTAGGCGTTTTAAACTGACGGGATATTTTGTTGTGCACATTGCCTACCTTAAGGCGTTTTTTTTTCAAATTCAAATTGTATACTTACTTTCTACTTTTCTGTTTCGATTTTAACGACAATTATTTTGATTCTTTCTTTCATTTTAAGACAGGCATAACGACACCACAAACAACAACCATTTACTTTGAACTGAATAACCACGGTTTGTTTGTTTTTTATTATACAAATAATATACACTCCCTCCTTCCCCACTGCTTCCTCCATCTCATCACTTTCCTACCATTCTCCCCCAATCTTACCGCACCCTTTTTTGCATGCTATTGTCATGTTGTTGTGAAGTTTTTTTTTGCGCCTCAATTCTCCGTCCTAATCCTACCGTTGTTCGCAAACGAAAAGGGAGTGGGACGATTGTTTTTCTTTTGTTTTTTGTTTTTTCCTCACGGCCATACATTACATCGAATGATATGATCATTGATCGGTTTCCGATCGTGTGAAGCCCCAAATGCCAATTGTTGAACGGTTCAGTGCAGCGCTTAGAGCTGTTTTTCCCATCCTTTTCCTTTCGATAATTATTTCCATTTTTTTTTTAAATTCCGAATGACAACCGGAACTCGCAACCGAAACAGCGTTTGGGAAGGGGACATGGGAACGAAAAACGGTTCGATGAACACAAAACAAAACCCCTCCCCGTGTGTAAACCTTATTATTCTTTAGCTAGCTATAACGCGCACTCTCCACCATCGCAGCTCCTCGTTTCGTCTATAAAAATGGATTAATTCGTTTCGTTTTACTTCACCTTTTTTTTACACATTTGATTAGCTAATGTTTTCCGATTTGGAGTTTGATTACTATGTTTGTGGAAACTTATTTGTTTTTTTTTGTGTGTGTGTAATTCGTTTATTTTTTCCCCTCACTAACTACCTGACCATATCGAACTGCTCTCTACTAGTTGTGGTGTTTTTTATGTTATTTTGTTTAAATTTTTTTCTAATTCTTCTTGTTGGTTTTGTTCACTATTGCTTGCGCTATCATGTTATTATGCTTCCGCGTTAAATACCTGTTGTTACCTATGCTATTCGCTTTCGTTTCAAAATGGTTTGCTGTATATACTATAGTTGTTTTTGAACTGTTTATGAATCGTTTGTTTCGCTAGTAAGGTTTTAAAATTTGATTGCTGATTTCCTTCACCCTATAAAGACTGTTTCATAGTTTGATTTGCAATTGCTATTATTGATTTAGTGTTTCTCCGAGTTCGGTACTTCTACCCCATGAACACACACACACACACACACCGTTTTAGGTAGGTTGTTTGAGCACTTTTACGAACAGCAAAGACGTGTGGTGAAAATTGAACGATTCGAAAAGTGTAACAACTACTCCATGATGTCAGAGGCGCGATCGATTGCCTCGAAAAAACCCGGGTAAAAGGCAAAACAGGAGTTTTCGCTACTGCTAAATGCTAGAATGTGCTCTTATAAATGAGTTCGGGCTGCATGTGTTGTGTAATGCTATACGTTTGATAACGGTGATTCGATGTTCTGATACACTCCTAACTAACGTCTCTCTCTCTCGCTCTGTACCAATATATTTACACTGTAACAACAATTAATGGCATATCTTTTCGGGAGGACAGGGAGATGTTTGCGTACTCCCTCCTCACAGAGCTCCAGGCGGAGTTAAGGGTTGGGAAGCGCGTCGCGCATTGCTTTTTCGAGGTTTGAACCCCTTTAATTTACTATCGCAGTTGAATAGTTGGGGTACTTGTGTGTTGTGCCCTGCTACACAACTAATTTGTTGGAATATAGATAGGGCGAACAAAAATAATAAATTGAAACAAACAAATAAATAAACAACTTCATGCAACCCAGGCAGCAGCCGCCAGCGGGGTGTCTCTTTTCACCCAGTGCCCCCCGAGTGGGTACGATATGTGTATTCAAATCTTTCATGGCAATACAATCATTATCATGCTTCTTTTTTTCCCTTTTCCAAACACCACCGTTCTCGTTCCTACATCTACCCCGGGGGGAGGGGAGGTTGGTGGCATTCCACAAGGTGTTGTTTGTTTTGTTACCTTTTTCTTTGTCTAATCTCACCAAAATTTCTAACATTAAAGCTTGAAGCACAACGTCTGCGATAAAAACAAGCCGACCTCCCTCTCGACACATTTTAAAATCCCGCCCGACCTACGATCGGATTGGAAAGGGTGAGAGTAGTGTTTCGGTTGATTTTCTTAACTACTCTAACATATCTCGCCAAAGCTCTCTCTCTCTCTCTCTCCTTTCTTCTTTTTCTCCTTTTTCCATTCGTTTTTTCCTGTTCTGTGGATTCTTTATCATTACATACAATACAAATACATACATACATACATACAAACATGTTCACATACCCTCTGTTCTTTGCTAATTGCTCTTGTTGCACTCTCTCTTTCTGTTGCTCTTGTTGTGTTTGTTTTGTTATACTTTTTTTATACATTTATAACATTTACAGTTACATATTTATATTTATATATATATTTATACGTGTATAATTATATCACTCGTTATTTTTGCATCCTCCCCTGCTGCACTACTGCTTTCTCCTGCTCTCTCTCTCTCTCTCTCTCTCTCTCTCTCTTTCGACATTGTAACATCTTTTTTCCATTTCGTTTCAATTTCTCGTTTTCCGTCGTTCACGTGCAATTCTACATAATTGAACGCTTTTCTTTGTTTTGTCTGTTTTTTTTTTCAAATACAAAAATTTATCCACTTTGTATAATTGCTTTTTTTACTAGCTCTTCTTCTACTTCCTCTTCTGTGTTTACTTGTAATAACTTTAGCGGCAATTCATTTCTTTTTCCCTCCCCTCTCCAAAACCGAATCAATTGTAATTCCCACTGACTGTAACTGTTTGCCTTGACTGACTGAACACAAAGAAAAAGTAATAGGCTCGCAGGGACCTTATGCACAATTCATAGACGGTAAATTAATTTTCCTTTCATACCACTGCCACCACTGGGTTCGAATCCGCTCGAAGCACCCCCGAAAGGAAAACAATTCAGTCCGTTTCGTTTCGTTTTTACTACGTTGAGCGAACCACGTGGATCGGCAACGGGCATAATTCCAACTCAAACTTCAAAGCAAACACATTCGAGCGTGTGTTTGCACTTTCCACTTCCCACCAACCCGGGGGAGGGGGGTGGTGGACAAGAACAAGAAAGTTCTAAAAACAAAAAATCTTTCCCCTTACAAACAGCAGCATTTAAATAAAAAAAAAAACACCCGTAGCATGATACACTTTTTTTTCGAACAAAAAAAATTTCTTCCCCCCCTTTCACCCACACTACTCGACAGCGAACCCGCACGTCTCTTCGACGGCCTGCGTCAATTTGTCGTACATCAGCTGGTACGAGTCGTACATTGGTAGGTCGAGCCGGTTAAAGCAGGTGTGCGCTTTCGGCAGATTCTGCAGCGGTACGTCCGCGGTCAGGTGGATGGTGAAGAGCCGCGGACCGACCGCACCGGTCGAGCCCTGGAGGGCCCGGAAGCCCTGGAGCGGTACGCGGCACGAGCCGGTCACGAACTGTAGCAGCTGGGCGCGCATTTCCGGCGAGTACGATTCCACGATCTGCGGGGAAAAAAAAAACAGGAAGCAAAGGGAAGCCAGTTAAATACATGCAAGCGATCTTCACTCATCGAGAGCTGCAAACCAGTACTACTAACCTGCCAGAACCACACGATCTGGGGTGTGTCGGCCGTACACTGCTTGAGCCGCGTGTTCGCCTTCCAGTCGTTCACGTCGATCTTGCTAATGCCGCTGATCAGCAGCTCCAGCTCGCGCTCGTCAAACGGTCGCAACAGATGGCTAAGGATTAGTTCGCCGAATCCTGCAAAAAAGGGGGGTTTAAAAGAAGAAACGTTTAAACGTCTTGTCCCGGATTTACAACAGTAAAGCACACGACTTTTACCTTTCGAGAGAGCTAAAAACTGCTGTTCGATACCGCGCATAAACCGATAGTTGACGTACAGCTTCACGTACTCGCGCTTGTTGTCCTCGGTCACCGCGATGGAGGCCCCGTTCGGTTTCAGCTCGTGCACCTTCAGCACGCCGAAGCTGTTGTTTTCCACGCTGAACGTTGAATCGATAATGCCCGTTATGTTGTTTTCCCTGTTTTGCCGGCGAAAGAGGTGGAAAATGAAGACAAACTCTTGCTGCCAACACGCCTTTTCCTGTCTGTTGCACTCCACTTACAGTATCCATGTTAAACTACGATGCAGATCCGGATCGACGTCCTCGATGTCGGACAGCGTGATCGGTTTGTTGAGCAGCTGCTTGTAGAACGGCAGCGTGAAACCCCCATCCAGCACGTGATTGTGAAACACCGCAATGCCGAGTATGCGCCCGACAAAGTGAAAGTACGACAAATGTTCCGGATTAATGGCTGCAAGGAAGAGCACGGGGAAGAATTGGATAGTTTTACGTTGTTTCAGAGCTCACAACACCACCACCATCACCAACTTACACGAATCGGGATTAATCTGCAGCGAGTAGTGATCGTCCCGGCTGTACTGGAACAGCCCGTACTGTGGGTTGAGCATTTCGTGCGACAGCAGATACAACCATTCGCGGGCGACACCACCATAGTCCAGGCCCTCCTCGCCCTTGAACTTTACCATCAACCGTTTGCGCATATCTTTGGGACGCATCTTCATGATCAGTCTAGCGGTTGGGAAGGTAAAAAACGTACAATCAAATATGTATCAGCGGCGTCCTTGTACCTGTCCAAATCAAACCTTACCTATAGCTCTCCTCAAAAATTTCATTTCGAGACACCTCCAACCGGCAGTGGCCGGACTGGGGCTGCAGCAGCTGCAGCTCCTGCCGGAGCGCCCGTATCTTGCCGACCAGATCGCTCCGGTACTTGGGCAGCAGATCGGCACTGTCCATCAGGCCCTGCGGCAGATCGGGAATGTTGTTGGTCACATGGTTGGTGGTGGTGGTGCTGTTGCTGCTGCCGGTTGCCGCTATTGCACTGCCCCCTCTCGGTCCGTGCAGCATGTCCTGCGGGAAGAAACGGGGTTCGCGATTAACACAAGAAATGTTCAGTGCCCAGTACACCACGGGTGAATACGGTGAGTTAGCTCGTTGTTAATGAGTTAGTCAGTGAGTTAAATCTTAGAATGAAAAACCATATAATACAGTCGTTGCTCTGTTTTAGAGTTGTTGTGTATGTGTGTGTATTTGTATTGCCAAATTGCCATTATCTTATCCTCGTATTTGCAAAATAACGTGCCATGTTTAAGGTTTTAAGGATGTTAGTGTTGGTTTTCATATACCGGATGTTCAAGCTAAAGTTTAACAATTCCGTATTTTCCGAAAATAAAATTCAAAATTGCCATAATTAACATCGATTATGATCTGTATCCGGTTTCAGAACTAGGAACCGGAACAGGAACTACCAGCACTTTAGGAAGAGCCACTAAGACAGATTTAATGTATGTGATTAGTTGCTGACAGTTTACCTTCTCTTTTCGAATCGTTTTCATGGGATTCAAGGAGCATTGCGCAGCCGTAATGAATAGCGATGGGTAATGTTGGCAGAAAACCGGCGAAAAACCGAACCAACTCTGATAATTTTGGAGACCAGAGTTGGAGTCCTCCGCAGTCGCCCGGAGACCTCTGGAATCACACGGAGTCGCCCGAATTTAGAATCCTCCGGAGTCGCCACGAGTCATCCGCAGTCGCCACGAGTCGTCCGCAGTCGCCCGAAGTCATCCGGAGTCATGCGGAGTCGGAGTCGTCCGGAGTTGTGATGATTGTGATGTTGTTGATAATTATGATCCATGAAGAACTGCAGTTGACTCCGACCGACTTCGATTCTGATCAACTTTGGATGACTCCAAACGACTCCGGACGACTCCGGACGACTCCGGACGACTCTGGTCGCCTCCGGACGACTCCAATCAAGTCCAACTCCGAACGACTCTGGGCTAGTTCCGACGACTCCAGACGACTCCGGACAACTCCGGACGACTCTGGACAACTGCGGGCGACTCTGGACGACTCTGGACGACTCCGGACGACTCCGGACGACTCCAAACGGCTCCAGACGACTCCAGCCTACTCTAGACGTCACCGGACGTCTCCTACCCAGACGACTACGACTCCGGATGACTTCGACTCCGGGCGGAACTAGCGTTTTCCATTTTGCCAGAGTCGGAATCGGACTAACAATAGTCGGAGTCGGATCGGAGTCGTGGATCCGCTCTAGATACCACATCACTAGTCATGATCTCTAGATTTTGAAGACATTGACAAAAGAGTTCCACTTATTCAATTCAGTCGTCTTTTTGCACCCAAGCACCCAACAATTTTCGGGAAGTAACCAAAAAACCTTGGAAAACCTTACATTAGCTATTAGCTATTCGATATTTCAGACCAAAATGTAACCGTAAATCGAAAAAGTGTGCTAGATACTGTATCGTATACTCATTATGTACACACTGCTTTACGTACACTACAATTGTGATGCAAACGGATCAAATTTCCTGCATCAAGTTCGGTAAAAATGTAATAACAAAACAACCTAAAAAATGGGGGGCAAAATTTTGCAGGGACGGGGGAGCGGGCACGACGATTCTCACAAGATTTAACTCACTCACTTCCTTCTGACTTACTATGCACACCACACAACGACACGCCCGCCACGGGCTACTTACACCATTGGCGATTGGGTTGACCGCTTCGGCCAGGGCAGCAGCGGCATACCGGCTCGAACCACTGCCGGCCGGCCCGGTACCGTTCGGCACCTGCGGTCCCGCACCGGACAGTGGAGAGGACGAGCAGCCGTTCGTTGCGACGCCGCCACCACCGGTGGCAGCAGCAGCCGCCGCCGCCGCAGCGGCCACACTGTTCTGCCGCCGGATCATCTGCAGGATGTGCATGTTTATCCGCGGGTCGGTGAACTGGGTCGTACGGTTGTTGTGGTCGACGAAGTACACCCGCCCGGATGCCGTTTTGCGCTGCTCCCAGCCGTGCGGCAGCGGGCCGAGCGTTTCCGTCGTTAGGTTTTGCGTGTCGAAATCGCGCGGTATCCGCGGATCGTGCCAGGTGGACTGCTTCGTCGGTATGTGGTAGAAGTACACCTGGCCCTGTTGCGTGGTGCGAATTTCTGCCAAAGGGGGAAACAAAAAAAGGGTTAAATCGGATCGATTTGCTGGAGAGAGAGCGCATTCGCTTAGCTTACCATAACCATGGGGAAGATCGACCGCCGGTCGGATGAAGGGCACTAAAGCGGCCCGGGCATTTGGAGGTGGAGCCATACTACCGCCGCCACCCATTAGTGGTCGCGGTGGCCTGTCGCGGGAAGTGCGCCGCCGGCCCGGCTCTTCCGCGTGCCTTCCCGATCGGGTGCGATGGTACCGCGACGCCGACCCTTCCCGATGGCCGCCACTTTCTCCACCGGTGGTCGGTGTCCCATGATGGTGCTGTGACCGTCCTCCTCCACTACCACCGCCTACCCCACCACCACCGACAGTGTCGGGAGCGGAAGCGCTGCTGCTGTGATTGCTGACGCCATTGTGGGGCGACGAGTTCGCGCTGCCCGTGGTGCCAGCATTCCCATTCGTAGTGCCATTGCTCGTACTCAGCGGCAAGTAGGAAGGCACCGTCGGTTTCGCCGCTGCCGGATGACCAGCAGGCTGTCCTGCATCACCCGTGCTGCGCTGATGCTGATGGTTCGGGCTGCTGTAGTTCGTCACACCCGCACCGGAACCGTTCACCATCACCACACACTGCTGTCCGCCACCACCGCCGCCACTCGTTGCGTTCGTGCCGGACCGGGCGGGCGGTGCATCGATCGAGAGCGTCCCGATGGCATTCGTCATACCGGACACTTGTTGCGGTTCCCTGGAGAGAAGAGAAAAGTGGAGTCAATACTAAGAATGCTAAGGATAGTAAGGATGCCTTACTAGTGGTAGGAACTCGGAATCAGACCTATTCGATTCCTATTCCATGTTCGGAATAAATTTCGGAACCGATTCCGATGCTGCAATCGATTCCGGAGCCAATTCCGGAGCCGATTCCGGAGCCGATTCCGGAGCCGATTCCAGAGTCTACTTTGGAGCCAAATCCGAAATTGGCCCCCGAGCCGATTCCGGAGCCGATTCCAGAGTCTACTTCGGAGCCGAATCCGAAATTGGCCCCCGAGCCGATTTCGGAGTTGTCTCCAGAACCAATTCCAGAGTTGACTCCGAATCCGGAACTGAATCCGAATCCGGAATTGAATCCGAATCCAGAAATGAATCCAGATTCCAGAATTCAATCCGGAATCGGAATTGAATCCGAAATCGGAGTCGGCTCCGGAATCAGAATCTACTCCGGAATCGAATTCGACCTGGGAATCACTATTTGCTCCGGAAACAGAATCAGAATTGACTCCAGAAATTGGAATTAGCTCCGGAATAAGAATCAAAATTGAAATAAGAAGTTTCAGAAGCGAATTCAGTCTGGGAATCTCCATGATAATGGATCGTTTACAAGTACATTCGAATTCTTGGCGGTTATCAATACGTAATATCATTGGACCCATTGTACAGGGGCAGTCCCGTTTGTACAGTCGTCAACTCGTACGAATTAACAAAATGCCCGTCATGGGTTCAACCCTCATATGAACCGACCCCCAGTAGCAAGGACTGACTATCCGGCTGAGCGGGACTGTATAAAGTCCCGAAAGCCTGTACATGTTTCACAACCGTCACAACCGATTCCGAATCCGGAGTTGATTCTGATTTCGGGGCCAATTCCGGAATCGATTCCGGAAACTGATTCCGAAAACTTTAAAACTGGTCGGAATCGATTCCGACAAAAATCCATTTTTCCCATCATTTATCCTTACCGTCCACCATTTCCAGAGCGCGGTGACACATCCTGCTGCTGCTGCTGCTGCTTGGGCGACGTTATCGGGCTATTGATTTCGCTCAGCGGACTCGTATTCGACGAGCTCGGTGTGATCAGCAGCGATTCGTCCTGTATGCGGACGGGGCTTTTCGCCTCATTCCGGTGCCGATTGTGAGCGGGTGTACCACCACCACCACCACCACCCGCATTGCCATTCACCAACGCATCACCCCTGCCACCGTTTTCCACATCCTTTCCCGTTCGCTGCGAATGCTGCTCCTTCCCATTATGATGCTGCTGCTGCGACGACGGGTGCTGCTGGATGCAGTTTTCCTTATTGTTCGAGCTGACCAGTATCTCGGCGGAGTGCCGCCGGCTGCCCGAATCGTTCGACTGAATACTATTGATGCTGTGGTTGGTGGCGGACTTGGACGGACCGGCCGGTATCGTGGGGCAGCCGGACTCTTCGCCGACACCGTTCGCGGCGCTGGTTGGACTGCCGAGAATGTGCTGCTGCTGCTGGTGTGGAACGCCTCCACCATTAACGTTCCCGTTGGCGGTGAGGGGTGTGCTGCTGTTCGCCGCATTGCTGTTACCCGACTGGCGAACGGGCGGACCAGCCGGTTCCGTTGGCCGCGACCACTGGGTCGTCTTGGTGTAGTGGTTCACGTAGTACGTACGCCCATTCTGTGCCGACCGTTCCTCCCAGCCCCGGGGCAGTTGGTGCTGCTGTGGCGGCGGTGGCTGCTGCTGCTGCTGTTGCTGCTGCGGCTGCTCGACAATCATTGACTCGTCCGCGGCATCGTCATCCTCGGGGACGCGCACGTCCCCAGCCGGGCTGACGATTGCCAGCGGCGTACCGCCGGTCGCACTGTCCCGCGACAGTAGCGACACAATGATCTGTCCCTTGACCGGATCCGGATCATCCTGCGACCGTTTCACCAGATCGAGCCGTTGATCTAAAAAGAGAACAAAAAAAGAAGTAATTAGGGACCTGGTTGGTGCAAATGGCAGTGTCTATTCACGCTAAGAAGTTAAAAAAAACTGTAGACCAACTCAAAAATTCTCCCACAAAAACATCTTCCTCCTTCTTCCGTCAACGAGTGTCCAATTAGGGAAAGCCAAGCACCGGGGGCTGGTTGTCGCCGTCGCTAATGAGTAGTAAATACGGTATTGTGCGAGGCTGACTCCAAACTCCCCGATGTTTGTGACTGTGCAAACAGCTCGAAACGAGATTGCTTCAGGCGCCATCGTCGGGGAAGAAAACCTCACCAGAGCAAGGTGTAGGGAAGAGCTTTATGCAATTTTAAATAGAATGAAACTACTTTTTTCTCCCCAAATTAAGCTCTTTCCATGCTTCTCGACATTTTCTCTGCTGGTTCTTTTTTCGAGAAGCGGTAATCCCAGCGGCTAGATGCTGCCCGTTTACTGAGATATGATTGCACATCGTTCACCGTCCAACACCAGCACCACCAGCCTTTATGGTTCTGTGAGAGGGCGGCGGCCTTGCAGCTTGCGCTATGTTCGGTGCAGCCCCATGGACACCACTTTCACACTAACCTTCCAGCAAGACACGGGGTGGTAATAGTGGTGACGGCAGCTACGATGATGATGCTCATCATAATCTTCTCCCGCGCAAGAAAAAGCGGAGCAGAATTAATTAATTTATAGCACCTTCTTTTTGTTGAAAAAGCGAGCACACAAGGAATCCCAGAACGGGGAGAATGGGTTAGCAGGAGGTTGATTTAATAGAAGAAGAAAAAAAACACAGATTCGCCGCCGCTCGGGGCCAATTGCTTCACAAGGGCTGTTGGTGATCGTTTGAGAAGATTGTGACGAATTGTGTGTTTCCGCCATTGTCATCTGCGCGCTTCGAGACAGAGCCTACTGTGCATCTTCGTCGCAGTAGCCTGCATTATTGACAGCATCGGTGTGATTCGCCCCGAGGTGATGGGACTGCTGCAGGGTCTGCTGCCTTGGGAACACCATTTCGTTGGACATTGTGAGCTGTTGTTGGCCCACTTTCTCGCTGGAAGCTGGAACACAGATCACCAATCTTCCCATCGCGCCGCCCGCATTCGTCAGCAGGAGATGTGCATTCAAGGCCGTTGGTGAACACGACCCCGTCATACGCACTCACGCATGTGTGTATGTGTGCGTCTAAACAATGTGCCTTTCCCATCAAGTGCACTTTGACTGCAGCACCCTTTTAGCGTACCTCTTCCTTAGTGTTTTCGCAGCTTTTGCAATCCCTGACAAAACGTTGCACCGTCGGAGGGGAAAAACAAATGGAGAGGGAAAGTGGTGCTTTACGACACACTCTTTGCGCCACCATCAACACCACCACACCATACGCTGGGAGCTGAAGCGCCACTTTCTAGCGTTAGAAGGTAGCAGCACACCACACCAATGGGAATGGGTGAGAGAGCGTGTTCCGGTGTTCCCGGTGGTGGGAAGACGGCCTCGTGATGACGTCGCCTGCTGCTGCACTTCAAAACGGTGTGCAGGTGCAATTAAAATGAAGATTTCCCTTTCCTTCTCGGTGCCTTTTAACGGCAAACGCAATCTAGGGACGGTGGACCACGCTCAAGCACCATCCATGCAGTGTGCATCATCCGGCGTCGCAGCGGCATTCCGAATGCATTTCAAGCCCTCTTTTACCCTTAATGCTCATAAGTCACACACACACATATACTCTCAACGATTTTAATTTAATCTGTGCAGATATTATTGCAACGGGGTATGGAATTGTTTTGCCGTAGGGGAAAATTTAAAGCGTAAAAAGCGAGCACTCTGCGTAGTGGCATTTGGGAATTAACAGGCGTTCACATTTTGAACATTTATTTGCGTTACCTAGTATGTAGATCCTACCTAGCGTTAAGAGATATCTATGAAGCTGTTATCTTGCTATCAATCGTATGCTAATTTGTTGAAGCTAGAATTGTGTCTTTATTCCATTAATATGCATCTGCTTCGAAGATTCATTCGAAACACGAATCGAACAGTGATTCTGAATTCATGAAGATTCGTGGGAAGCGTTCCAAATTCTTCGTGAGTGAATACTTCAAGATTCAAGACAACACTGATAAATGAGAACGATGTCTTATGAAGATGTTCAAGTGTCCTGATTGATATCATCAGAATCAGAAAATATAAGCATATGAAGTTCAAAGGTCAAACATATCTACAACAAAATAAATTTAATAAAAGGGTTTGAGCTTCAGATCTCAAGAAGAACAATACAGACGAGTCCCGCAATTCCCGAGCGGACTTTCTTGAACAGACTTCACTAGTTTGTCTCTTCATTAGTTTGTGAGTATTTTAATGATCTCAATGATTCCTTCGTACATAATTTCTAAGCTTCTTCGTTATGGCTAATGAACATTACACGATTAACTATTTTCGAACGATTCTACAGTCTTAGAATTTCATACGCGTTTGCAAGAGCAAAATTGATATTAATTGATGTCCGATATTAACGATATGCTACAAAATACTTACAACCCGTATCGCGGAGCAGCTGGATGCTGGACGCGGCTATCCGCACACAGCCCAGGAAGGCTTGCCGCTTCGGCATCTTCCGGTGGTTGTAGATCGTGATGAGGATGCTATCGTTCTTCCCAAGGAACAGATCGTAGTGCGAGTTCCAGCGCGGGTCCAGCGACGCTTTGCAGATCTCCGTCGTGTACTCCTGGGTCGTGCCTTCTACGAGAATTTTGGCGAACGGATCGGGCAGTCCTGTTGGGAGAGAAACAAAGACAGAGAGACAGAGAGAGGAAAAGAGATTTAGTAAAGTGTGATGGGGACATTACTGGATGTACACACGTAATTGAACTTCTACTTCTCTTGGGAGAAGGCCCTTATGGTGTGTCTTGAAAGGGCTACACTACCAACAATAAAGTAATCAAAGCCCACTCGGGTAATGGTTACGGACGGTTAATGGAAAGCAATACAGTTCCAAACGACAAGCTACACCCGTCAGACATTCCTACGAGCACACCCTGTACCATCATCAACCTCTCTGATACAATCTTCACGACACACGACTGCTTAAAGTCTGCAACGGCACCCCTCACAACTCTTCCGTAGACTCCCCCTTTAGCTTTGGGGTCTTTCAGACCCGCACCATGACGATGATGATGGCGTGCGCCGAGCCGCAACGGAGGCCTGTGTGCTGCCTTTTGTGGCCCAAATTAACCGAGGAAGTCGATTGTCAATTGGTGTCCAGCCATCTGCCTGGAGTGGGTAGGTGGTGGTACCGAGAGCAAGAATGGACGGAAGCAGAAAACAAACAGCAAATGTGTCGCACTAGCAAGTGACTTACGCTCGGGCAGCCGCCAAGAGCCGCGAGCACACAACGCACGTACGCGGAAGCCACCGGCCAAGACATGGCTCCCCAACCCTCTCGCACATTCCCTTTCGCCCCCTGGCTGGTGGCGTGTTTGTACGCGCTCCGATGCATCTTTTGATATGAGCCTAATTCGTTTCTATTAATGGAGACAATGATTGCACGAGCCAATTCAACGGTTGCAGCGGTTACATAATAATGGTTAGCTACATTTCCTGTATCCACATGGTACGCACTGTCCGGGGTAAATGTGTCAGTGGCAAAGGGAAAATGGAGAAGAGTTTTGTTTTACGATTACGATGACAAATGCGTTGAACATTAATAATGCACAAGCGCTGTTTCTGCGAAGAAGCTTATGATCTTATGATCCATTTAGACCATTAATAGATTTTTTTTCACCAACCAAACTTTATTGAAACTTTTATTGAATGTCATCGAATTTAGTATTTGGCTTTTAAAAACATAAGGCCAACAATAATTGGTTTGAAGCCATTTGATTCCAAACGCATTTGAAGGCGTTTTGGGTTGAAAAGTGTCGTAATGCTTTCATTATTTTTATAACACAATTTTTTACCCATTTTAACACCATTTACCGTTTGGCCAATCTTTTCAAGCCATACAACAAATGAACATTTGAATACATTTGTTTTCCTACTTAAACCGTCAAATGTCAAACTCCTTATAAAAATCCAGTTGGAATCATCAAACCCATTACCAAATTAATTTGTAAACAAACAACCATGCTCTTAGCGCTCCCTCGAGGAACTCATAAATTTCGGGAGAAGAATGTGTAATAAATTATAAAATTAACACTAAAATGTTGCACGAGAAACGAAATTTAACATTAACACAGAAAACAATTCAACCATATTTGGTAACCTTGCATAACATCCAAACGGCTAAACGCACAGCAGAGCAAAACTTCGAATGGATTGAACAACTTCAACTACTGCTGTTGCACACCTGGTGAAACAAACTTTAGATAAAGAAAGCACATTAAAATAGCACACACAATCTAAGGCCAGACGACTGACTCCCACCCCATCATCAGGGGGGGGAGTGTTTCCAATTCGGGCGGCAAAGCACACTTGTAGGAATTCGGCATTCTCACACAAAGAGTTCGGCCACCCGCACACACACACACACACACACACACACACACACACACACACACACACACACACACACACACACACACAAAGAGCTATTAAACTTAGCACAAGCAGCTCGAAAGTTTAGGAAAGAAACATAAAAAGCGAAAGTTAATTAAGCACAACCTCGGTACGGTCGCTCGGCAAAAGCACGTGCACATAGTGGTGGTGCAAGGCGAAAGTTTCCAAAACGACCTCCCTCCGGAGTGTTCTCTATCCCCAGCATCATGCACATACACTCCACCCCGAAAAGCATACGCGCTGTTGTGTTGCCACCGCCACACCGCGTTCAGATTGAAAAGGAATCCCGAGAAGCGCATACGACCAAATCCCACACCTCCCCAGCAGCAGCAGCACACAATGCATTCGCGTCTCGTTCGGTTCTTTATACCATAATATTCTATGCGCGTTTGAATGGGCGAGACGCCCAAAAGGGACGCCCAGAGTTTTGGGAGGAGGGATCAATCGCCCGATGCTGCTGCTGCTGCTGCTGCTGCTGGACAAAGAATCCGTCCGTGCCGAACTGGAACGGTCCGTTTGGAGAAAGAGAGTGGGCACCGGTGACACTATACAATATCATCCAACCGGATCAGAATCTAGCACAAGCGAAGGCACCAGCTATTGGGCAGGGGGAGTTCACTACTGAGTTACAGCAAAGTGTAAAGGTTCGCCGCGTACCGTCCTCTAATCTCACTCTACCGATTCTTGTACAAACCCACCCGAAAGCATTACTGCAGTGCGTCAAGTGGCAGACACACACACAAGCTGTCCCCCGTGTGTTCGGGGGAATCCGCATTGAAGGTGAAGATACATTATTCGGTATACATAATACTCCGGTGTTCTCGCCCCACGTAGTAGCTCTCTGCCACGGTTCGTTAACTGTACCTTAACCCCCTTCCTCTGCATGGCGCAGTGTGTCCCCAGAGATTCGCACAATACATACACACACACACTCCTCTCCCCCCCTTATTCCACCACCCGAAGATCTCAAAACCGTAGCAGTAGTCGCTCGGGAAAAAACATTCAAACTTAACCTAACACTAACTGCACTGCACTGTGGTCTTGTGACCTACTGGCAGCATCTTCTCCCATTTTTTTCTCTTCACTTGATACATCTGTCTGGGAGGTAGGGAGGGAGGGAGGACTACCAACGAACAAGTGTGTGGCGATTTCGAGCGGCTTCCAGGTGGATAATAATATATACATAAACCCATCATCTCCAACCCACTCGCACTGCTTGTTAGTCTGGCCTTTAACCTCACAGCTCGAC
Organism: Anopheles merus; assembly: GCF_017562075.2. NCBI lineage: Eukaryota > Metazoa > Arthropoda > Insecta > Diptera > Culicidae > Anopheles > Anopheles merus. The sequence goes on from NC_054085.1 coordinate 18,626,613, forward strand.
GAGAGCTACCGAGACCACCGACCGACCCCTTATTTAGGGCAATGTTTTTGCAGCACTTTATAATCCGCCTCGCATACCGTATCTCGTTATCCATAAAACACCACACAACACCAGCACGACGAGCGGGACTGGCTGGCTAGTGGTTCCGTTCCTGCAGCCTCTCTCGCCCAAACCAATTCGAGCATGGAAAGTTGGTCTGATTTTAACACACAAACACACAGACGCCTGATGATGGTGGTGTACCGTTTTTGCACTAGGCACGACGGGGTTTGACGAGCTCTTGGAAGGTTTAAAGTGCGCTGGAAGGTGGTTTCAATCAAGGGTCATCATATATGGTGGCATAATTTCATCGAGTGATACTGACAAGCTAAACAGACGAGTGCATACAAATTAAGGTGATGCGTTGGTGGTGGTGGTGGTGGTGGGCAGAGAATGTACATGTGCATTGGCATTGCGATACAGCCGTTTAATGGCGGCCGTTTTAGTCCTTCGGGCCGGATTTAAATACCTGTTTGCTTTGGAGCAGTAAACAGTTTATGTTTCATTAGCGTAGCGTTGGTTAAAATATGCGTACTCATTTGAGATACTGATGCTTTCTAGAATCCTAGAATTATTGTATCATTTTGCGATACTCCAATGCGGACCGAAATGGTCCTTCGAACCGGATTTTCTAATGTATTTTTTTCATATTTTCTGTTTCATTTCATTTATTCTTGCCAACAAAGTCTTTGTTAAACAATGCAATTGAATTGTTAGGAAAGTATCATTATTGGAATGTTTTATGATTTGACATTTCTTTTTATTGTTCAACGTAACATGATGAACATGTGATCGACCCCGATTTTTTGAGACACTTAAGAATGTGAATATATGAAAAACTACACATCGAATTTGCTGGACACATGCGTAATATCGTCGAGGTATCGCGTTGGCAACTTCAATATGGCGGAATGTAACTGTCAAAAGTTGGTACAGTAAAGCTTTTGATTTGGTACACTGACGTAGACTAGCAAATATTAGATTATTTTCTTATTTTCAGTCATTTACAGTACGACCAATCTTCTTCTTATTCTTCTTCTTTTTGACTCAACGACCGTTGTCGTTCAAGGCCTGCCTGTACCGCTCTACTTATGGGCTTGGCTTTTAGTGACTGATTGATCCCCCCTCATAGCAGGATAGTCAGTCCTACGTATGGTGGCACGGTCCATTTGGGGCTTGAACCCATGGCGGGCATGTTGTTAAGTCGTACGAGTTAACGACTGTACTACGAGACCGGCTGACAGTAGGACCAATAGATCTCCAAAATCTGTATAGAAGGAATCAAGCTAGAAAGAGGTTTTGCGTTTAGTCCTTCGAACCGGATCAACTTCAACATCAAACTTTCTCTTCGCATCCATTACCACACACGAGTTAAGTAAGTAATGATGTTAGACTTTTAATAAATGATGCTAACCTTCCTGCACACCAGAGAGCATTAATAAACAGTGTGCCCAATTCTTCCGCCCCATTCGAACCACCTTCCTCCACCCCTGCGCGCTCGCATTATTGCATGACCAGGTCAGCGCACCGGGATAATCTACTACTGCAGCGTCATCAGCGATACATTCCGAAGCGATACAGAGAGCGTGTAAAAGCAAAAAAAAAAGTACTGTAACGGTTTCCCTGGCGTGAATCAACGGTCATAGATACGAGCACCAGCGGGCACCCGCTGACGGTGTTACCCGTGAAATGCTAATTTGTGCGGCGCGCGGTGATGAATCCCCGGTCAAGCCAACCAACCGAGGCGGCTGGCATTGAACTCGGCACATTAGCCGGAACATTAGGCTCGAGTGTGTGTTTGTGCGTGTGTGTATGTTTGCCGGTAGTGCGCTGCGCTAACAATGAGAGCCGGCGGGCTTACCATAATCAAATCGCGCGCTGCATGCAATCCGCCAATTGATGTTGCGATTTTGATTTATTGTTGGCACGAATTGATGAGTTTGCGGAACGGCGGCCGTGCCTAGGAGGGAACAATAGGGCGCCGCCGCCAAAGAGACTACATTACAGCTGACGCACAACGCTATGTAGGGTATTTTAATTGAACGCAACAAACCACCCGAGGACACAAATGTATCAATCACTCGCGAGATTAAATGGAACTGAAATGCCGATCTTTGGCTGGATCTTTACTGCACAATCACACATCTAATGCTGCAGTTTGTACACAATCATACACAGCGCTCTCCTATTCGATCGATGGAGCCCCACACATAAACACCAACTCTGCATATACTTATCAATCTCGATTAGACTTCCTGTGTGTCGTTTCGCGTGGTCGATTCGATCAACGACCGTAGCCCACTGCAGCTCCCACCGGCGGCCAAACCTCTCACCGTGTTGTGGCGCTAATGATAATTTTAATTTCATTTCGTGCCCGGCACAACCTTCCCCCCCCCCCCCCCCGGGGCCAAACGATGTACTTTCTCACGCACTCTGTACCGGGTGCGGTGTGGGCGATGTAGCCCGCGGGTGGGTGGTACGGCGTGTGCAAGGTTTCTTGCCGTTTTGGAGCTACCGGGCAAACACTCCGAGCTGGCCCCGTGTACAAGGAAATGGCATGATATCGGAGCAAGACAGCAGCATGTTTCCGGATTGTGTTTGTGTGTGCGCGTCCATATCAGCAGGAGATCTTGTCGAAGTGAAGGGTATGAATGATAGTGAGTGATTAGACAACATTGCATTACCGCTGGAGTGTTATTACGAATGCACAGTCATAAACGCAATAACATTAATAACAATTAAATTATCAACTGGGGCACGATTAATTCATCGCGAGTACGGAGAGAGGACCTTTGAAGTGGGCTCATTTCAATTATTTTTAATTATTCGCAATTGTTTAATAATACGGCCAATCAATTAATCCATCAATATTGAATAAATATTGTTGTTCCGTGCAGGGCTGCTGCATTTTGGGGCGCGCAACTCCTCTGCAACTGCGGTGCACCGTGCGGAAATGGCCGTATCAAGCTGCATGCACAGTGCACACACGAGTCGGATCTCGTCTGGTTTGTGTGTTTGTCTGTCGTGTCGCGTTCAAAACCGGAGGTGACCTTTTTCCCTCCCGCACCACGCCACGACCGCACAATTTCTCCTCCAAACGGTGATTGGCAAGTGCAGTGAGGCGGAACAAAAAATATACAAAACATGATGAAAAACAGACATCACACACTGCCAAGAGAGTGTTGGCTGCAGTGCCTTTTGGCACATTTGTGTTTGCGCCAAGGCTGGAAGAATTGCTGAAAAATAAATAAACCGAGACGAATGCACTAGTGTTGGCCGTTCCGGTCCGAACCTAGTAAAAAAGTTCCGTTCTTTATGTAGGCCGTTCCGTTCCGATCCTTTATACAAAATCGTTCCGTTCCGTTCATTCCGTTCTTTCCGTTCATTCCGCTCCGTTCCGTTCATTCCGTTCATTCCGTTCCGTTCCGTTCATTTCGTTCTTTCCGTTCATTTCGTTCTTTCCGTTCATTCCGTTCTTTCCGTTCATTCCGTTCCGTTCAATACGTTCTTTCCGTTCACTCCGTTGCGGTCTTTGCCGCTTCAATATTGTCAGCAAGGTGCTATCGTTCGTGCGTTCCGTTCTTTAAAAAAACCGGCTTTGTCCGGCTGTTGCTTGCTGCATGCAAGATAACTGTTCACTCTTTCTCGCACACAGTATGTGTTGCCTGTGCACTCTCCCATGCTCACAGGAATATTCATCGCACTTCGTCGCGTATCGTTTATAAAAATCGTGATAAGCGAAACCAAAATATGTTATTTGGTGTTATGGTGTTATTTGTAACATCTATTATACTTTTTGTTATAATTTAGCTTATCCTAACCAGACAAATAATTATTATAAAATTTAAATCTGTACTCATATGGCAGAACGGGTTGGAAGAGATGTATTTTAATATGCGATTATGAACAACGAAAAATAAAATGTATTTATTTTTTATGCCACGATATCCGCTTGATCTTGGTACTCGGCATGATTCCAATATTTAGCCATTCGATTCGAAGCATTCTGTTCCATTCGACAACCGTTTGAGTGCCGTTATGTTGTAAACGATTTATGTGAAAAAAAAAAACTATTTGTTGTAAGTAGTAAGTGAACTTCAAATAATTAGTCAATCTCGTGATACAATCGTCAACTCCTACCGCTCAATAACATCGGCATGGGTAAAAGCCTCGAATGGATCGTGCCCCCATACGCTGGGATGATTATCCTGCTATGGGCATTTAAGTTACTGATAGCCAAGCCTATTAGTGGTACAGGAAGGCTTTGACCGAAAATGGTCGTCGCATCTACAAAGTTAAAAAAATGCTAGATAATAAATGCATGCTTTATATTAGCACAGCTGGTACAGCTTACTGGATATAGGATGAACCCATTTGGATTTGGTGATTTCAGAATGATGATTTAAGAAACGCCTTTTCATATCCTGTCTCAAGTAACACCTCCCCCCCCCCCCCCCCCCCCCCCCCGGATGACAGTTTGGCTTGACAGTGACAGCTCTGGGTCGGTTCATTTGCACCCCAGGTTCACGTTCCGTTCTTTTTGAAAAATGAACTAGTTCCGTTCCGTTCCTTTTTTTTAACGAAATTCCCAACACTAGAATGCACCACAATGACAGAACACATTGCGAACTTCTAAATAAATAAAGTTGCATACACCATAAATAAGGGAAAATGCGATTTCATACTTGCTAAATGTATGAGATAAAGGTGATATCAAAATAGTTAATCTTCCTAATTTTTTAGATTTTTTGTTTAATTCATCCTCTTGTTTCAAAATCGAAAGGATGTTAAACCAAAAAGATAGACGCTCACTAACAATAAAACATAACTTTCTCCCATCGATTGCACAACCAATAACTGCCAAAAAATGTGTGACTATCTGTCAAATTGTAAATTGCTAATAATAATCGCATCATTTCCCTTTCCCTTGCAGTCTATACGTTATATCATTTTAATTGCACAAATGCTGCAGTAACGCGCTTAAGCAAAAATAATATCATTCGCCACATTAAAACAGCCTTCCCGGGCCGAACATTACTTTCAACTTTACCTCCGGTCGGGGGCTCTGTTTCCTTCGCTAAAGCCACGTTAGAATTAGCCTGCCAATAATGTTACGTATGATCACTGCCGTTTTTTTTTTTTTTTTGTGGCTCTGTGTGTGGATTTTGCTCCGTCCACAACACAGGGTCGGAAACAGAGAGGGCTTCCCAAAATGACCAGAAGGAGGAGCAACACAAAAAGGAAGAAGAAGAAGAAGAAAATAACGCTTAAATACCGGCGCCGACATCCGTCCCAAAAAAAAACCCGCCCCGGAGCCCGACGGATGACGGAGTTGGAAGGCAAAAATGGACCGAGACACATGGCGCTAGTGTCGCGCCAATTCGACCAGTCGCTGCCTGCAGCACACCACCGTGTGTGTGTGTGTGTGTGTGTGTGCGTGTCTGTGTCTGCAACCTATGACGAAGGGACCAACCACCACTCGAAGTTAAATAAGCCACCAGCCAGAGCCAGGGTGTAATGAGGGCACATTTTGGGGAGGTTTTAATGTGGGGAGCGCACAAAAAGAGCTCAAGTTCAGAACTTTAAGGGCTGCATTTCAATGGCTGAAGGGTGGCAGTACATAATGATGATGATTCTTACACTCTCTTACAGCAGGGTGAGTTCAAGTCAACGGGTTTGTAGCTTTTAGGACGATAAGCATGGAAAATCAAAACTCTACTTTTTCCTTAAGCCTCAGTTTTTGTGGTTTGTGAAATTTAAAAATGCAAACAATTCGACCGATAATGACAAACTCATCGCGAGCCACACCCAAAAAACTCCTTGAACTCCAAAAATAGTACAGAAAAGAAGAAGAAAAACAAACCGCACCAAATCAAATGAATCAAATTGCTAATTGCTGCTGCATGACTCCCTCTGTGTGTCTGTGTGTAATCATTGACCTGCACTGATCTCCTTTGTGTTGCTGTCGCCTCCCAATACAAGATGCGATGCACATGCCCTCTCGGGCGCCTTCTACCTTCTTAAGTAAGATGTACAGAGGAACGCATAAAACAAATAAAAACATTAAAAAATGGCCCAAGCGTGTACAGATTACGCGCGCGCGCGTTTTCCGCCGAAGAGGGCCCTCTCAGCGGCAAGTTAAGACATTATTGCGATTTGTGTTAAAGGCGTGTTTTTTGTTTTGTTTTGTGCATTTACGTTGCCTTTTTGATGCTCTTCTGCTTTCGACCCTGGACCCGGGACAATCTCGCGTAGCGCTCTCTGTGTGGTCCCTTGTGGATCGATTTGATTTCTGTGTTTTTTGTGTGTCTATATTCGTCTCATCTTTTCAGCACAATCAACGCGCCCCCTTCTTTTTCGGTGCTTTCGATTCCCAGTCCATCATCGGTGTTGTGGCCCCCCCGGTGGATGCCTCTTCTTCAAGGACTACTATCATCGAGAATGCACGTCTGTGCACGTCTTCTCACTTGGAAAATGGAACAAAAACGTCATCATCATCATCATTCGCTGCTCAAAGACGATGCAATTTGCTTTTGAATTCTATGCCAACGACCAAAAGACTCGTACGTTGTGTGACGTGGAGAAGAGCAGTAGAAGGGCAAACGAATGTCAATGCATCTAAGCAAAACGCTATTTTATCACACAAATGTACATCAATTTTGAGTTGTCTTACACTTTCCACATTACAGAGTTTTCCAGGAGTTTTCATAGCTGTGGGACACTTTATTGACTGTTTCTTAAGTGAAATGAATTTAATGTAACGGGAATTGGACTCTGTAGCATTCTTGTTGGACAAATCCAATAGGAATTAGCAACCAACCTGTCCAAAAAGGGTGCCATGGAGTTCAATTTCCATCATATGAAGTTCCTATAAGAAAGAGTCGAGGATGTGTCCCACAACTATGAGAACCCCTGGAAACCCCTGTAAACGCAAAATGTACACGTTCAGAATGTGCACGCTTCTCTTTGTGCCCCCAAAACTTCATGCACATTCCCGCGCATTTGCGCGATGAATCATCTTCGGCGTGCCGAAAAAGCTAACCAGCGGCCCCACACAGGCCAATGCATCACCATAAAGTATCACCATAAAGTAAACGGAACCGACGTTAAATCGGGCCAAATATAAAACCAACCGAAACCTGTGGGAAAGGGAGAGGCCGAGGTTCAATGGATCATATCATATGTGCGGGCTCTCTCTCTCTCTCTCTCTCTCTCTCTCTCCCTCATTTCTGCACGGTTGTCTCCTCACCATAAGCTGAATCATGTTTTAAATGTTTCGCGCATAATCGAACGCTTGTTGATGTTGCTTTATTCCTTTTTCCACTCATTCCGTTCCCACCCTTTCGGGGAGGATTTTATTCTACACACACGCACACACCTGTCTTCTTCCCTTCCTTCCCTTCGCTCGGTGATTTATAAGTATCGCGGGACAGTCGATCTGATCATGCCAGGGGAAGTGGTTTCTGAGACCAGAGCAGCAGCAGCAGCAGACGCATGAACGATCTTCATTCGCAAATCAAACGATCGGCGGCGCTGTGGCGCGGCGTTGCTGCTGCTGATTGGGGAAGCCGTAAATTGTGAGAAAAGGAGGAAGGAGGATTAAACGAAACCCAAGGGCAGACAGGGGCCACGCCAGAGGGACGGCAGGAAAATGGTTTAATCTCGCAAATCTCTTCACCGCATCAACACACACACGGCAGCAGCAGAAGCAGCAGCACCACCACTAGCGAGTGAGAAGTGGATTTGTTTTTCGATCGTTAAGTTACGTCGCTCTAACTCTTCTCGGGGCTAGACCAAACTGGCTTAGATTCTTTTTTATGCTTGAGAGGCCGGTTTATTTGGTTGCTTTTTATTTTCTGTTTCCTTGACCGTTTATCTCGCAATGATCGCGACTGATCAAGGCGACGAAAGGCGCGTAAAGAAAAAGAGGGCTAGATGACACTTTGTGAAAAAAAAATATTTACAAAATGTTTTGTAGTGCATGTTTGCTACAGAGGTAAGTGGATTGTCCAATCCAATTTTAAAGATTAAAATTAAGTAAAATTTCCCCGACATTTTTAAAATTGATATGGGCTGTTTTCTTTAATGATTTCGTGCTCCGTTTTCCCCTATTATAGTTCAAGATCAAAACTGGGGTTTCTTTTTTCATTTTTTTTATAGCACTCATGCACAATTTACAACAAAGCTTTCTGCGCTGAGCTCATTAAGAAGATCAACTGCTTAACGCCACCAAACGATTAAGAGATTAAGATACATTTTTATATATTCATTGCATTAAAGCTTTAGGCAAATGAGTAATAAAAAGAGAACCGACTGGATTTCGTTTGTGTTTTCCTCTTCTCTCGCTTTGCAGCAATGCATTTTCATTTGTAAAAAAATTCTTTTAAAAAAAAACCTTCCCAAAAGTATCTACAAAAAAGCACAACACACACACACTGCTGTAATGCAAATGTTATGCATTTAAACAGTGGATTTTTTTTTCACAACGGTTGGTTTGAAAATGGTGCAACGGTTCTCACTTTTTCGTCGTGTTTTAAATTCAACAATGTACAGTTTATTTTTTTGCAAACGTGTTTAAGTGTATTGTTTGTGCACCATAGTGCACCATAGTCTCATGAAACAACGAACAAAAGTGGGACAAAAAACGGTAGAAAAAGGCGGAATTTAGATAGCTTGCTTGTGTTGCTTCCACGGACAACAACCGAGACCATTTAACGGATGTACTGTACTGTGTTTTATTTTTTCGGCAAAGGTTTGCGCACGCACTGTGCGGTTAGTGTTGCCTTGTGCGGTCAAGCGCACGCACGTAGAAAGGTCTAAATAATGGTATTCTCCCCAAACTAACAGACCGCTTTTGAGCACACCTAGGTCTCTGGTGAGACGAGTAACAAAATACGATCACTACTCCCTCCGCCCCACACACTAAATGATGCTCGAGGTGCGAGGTGTTTTAGTAGTAGTAGTAGTAGTAGTAGTAGTAGTAGTAGTAGTAGTAGTAGTAGTAGTAGTAGTAGTAGTAGTAGTAGTAGTAGTAGTAGTAGTAGATGTAGAAGAAGCCGAAACAACAACAAAAAATTGCTCGCAAAAATACAACACAGGACAACCACCACATCAACGACTCCACATAAACGGGTTTAAGCGAGAAATAGTGTGTGCGGAGGGTGGCACCGCATGATCATCATCATAATTTGGGCCGGTGGAATGGTGGGAGGGTTGGGGTGAAACCATCGCCTCGCTAGAGCTGGCGGGAGAGTTCCATTCGCAGCCGGAAAGTGATTGCTATAGTGCGAAGAAAATTAAATAAACGAACGCGAAACTAACACCAGAGCACACCAGTGAGTGTGCCGGAGAGCGAGAGCCGGTGCAGTGGAAGGTAAACACACCAGCTTTGAATTCCACGCAAGCACAAACACACATACACACAGATTGGCTAGGGGCGATTGGTTGCGCGCAGCGTGTGAAAGAAAAACATGCAAATTTACGAACAGGTAAACGTGTGCAAGATCTTGCGTTGAGATAGTAGGAACACTGGTAGGAAAACGTGTAGGAAAGAGAGCTCTTGTTTGTCTCTTGGTTTTAGACATATGCAGGCAAACTAGTACCAAATATTATTTTCTACAAATGATCGTTTTTTGTTGGAAAGACTAGACTAGAAGAAATGTGCTTAGCTACTTGAAAAAAGCCTCAAACCGTAAATATCGATGATCGGTCGAAGTCGAGTTTTGAACGCGCTTGTCGAAGATCCTTGCGTTGACATCTCCCCCACCGGAGCGACACTGACAGCACATGCTTAATCGCCAATAAAAGTGATCCGATCCGCTTTCATGGTTTTTGATTGGCTTTCTTTTGTGATTTTCAAAACCAAAGGTAACAGTTAGAATAAAAAGCTCATAAACTGATTGAAATTACCCACATTAAAATCTTCCTCCCCTCAGTGCCCATTATGCTTTTGATCTAAAAAAAAAGGATTACATAAAGCGATAAAACCGTGGCGCGTCTGCCAATTAAACATCCATGCGCGTCCCAAATAAACAAAACGCCCGTGTCAAAAGGGGGGGAGGGGTAATCACATTTCAAATCATTGTAAAAACCCCACCCGATGGCACCCCTCTCATAAGTTTCCGTTTGCGTGTGTACTACTAAAACAGCTCACGCGTTCACAAGACGGATGGTGATGGTGGCCGGCCGCTATTCGTTCGCCTTCCTAACCGGGGAGTCAAAAGAAAGCAATACGCCGTGCGACCTCACACCACCCATAAACCGATCTTTTTGCACAACGTGACGAACCGTTAAGATATTATTACCTCATCACAAACGCCTCGAGAAGGAGGCATCAGCATCGAAATAAGAAGAAAAAAAGAAGAACCACCACCACCGCCGCACGCCAATGGTGATATTATATTCGCTCGTTTATTGCATTTGTGCCCTCTCCGCATTTTCCTTCTGCCTTCCACCATACCACGCCAGGGAAGATCCAATTGCGTCTCAGTTTCACTTGGCCCTCTCCACTTGGCGGGAACGTAAAATAGGTTTCCTCCATTCTACATCCCCCTACCGATAGGTCGCGATCGCCAATTTTCTACCAACACGGAAAACTCGGCACGAGGAAAACCAAAACACCAGCAACAACAAAAAACAAAACCATCCTTTAGCGCCAGGCGAGTGGGGCGCACACACACAACACACAAGAAGCTTCTTTCCGGCGCTCGGGGGTGGAAAATGCGCCAGTCGGCTACTATTACCACTATCCCCCCACCGAATTAAGCGCGAACCACCGGAGTGGGCAAGAAAACATACCACACACACACCCCCCGCAAGAGAACCATGCCCTCCCTGCCGGTCGCGCGCGCACACGCTCCCCCCCATTTGGCGACATGCCTGTTGGGGACGGCATCACTCAGAAGAGGAGCCATGGCGACGATGACAACGCGCGCTGGCGCTCTCTGTTGGCGATGGTTTTCGAATATATTTGGGTCCGTGGGGCGCGGAGGGGACAATCGCCGAAGAACCATTTTGCAGGCACGACGAGGACGACGACGGCGCGGCGACAAAAAAACCACTCCCCGACCACGACGACGACAGGCACTGGCGCTTCACTGGCGCTTAGCAAAATTTATTTTTCATCCCTTCTCGCTTCCCTCGTTAAGGCCGCTGCTACTGCTACTACCGCCACCAGAGCAAGCTGCCCACTAGTTACAGTACTAGTCAGTAGACAGTGGCGTCCGCTCATCGGGTACATTCACGGGTGAACTCAGGGCGCGTCTTTTCGTCGCCGCTACCACCGACTGTGTGTGTATGTATGTGTATACAGCATCTTCATCCACAGCGCCAACGGAAAGATCACTTTCTAACGCGCGACGAGCGAGCACAAGCACAAGCCAAGATGATGACAAGAATAACAAAAGGGAGGAGAGAACGGCACAAAAAAACCACACACGCAGAGGCGAACATCCGATGCTCTTTTTCTGGGGGCTTACTCATCTGTCCGAACCAAACACACACACACGGGATGAATGGGGGATATGGTGCACGAATTCTGCTCTTTTTTTACAGTAACAATAAGCAACAATGCATTAATTAAGCTTTTAGTTAATAAGTCTCGACATTTTAAATAATAATCCAAATGTACCTACTAAATGCGAGTCACATTCATTCTTAGACCTTCATTCTCGACTTGAGTCACATACTTTGATGTCTCAAAATCATATGGCTATGTTGATTGTCCAATGCCTTAGCTAAATAACTTCACCAAAGTCGCTCCATCCTCATCTTCACAGAATGACACAGATGCAAACCCATCTTCAAAGGGCAAGGGCAAAGGCAAATAGAGAGAAGACACGACGATGCACATTGAACAATGGTTGGAGTACACTTGAGGTTGCGCTCTTGTCGCAATGGATTCGTTCATTTTTTATTTTGTTATCGCTAGCTTCAGAACAATTTGCACAAGGTTTTCATTTTCCACACACATTTGCCATATCCATAACGAATGTCTTTGAAGTTAGCATTTGAGTAGCACACAGAGCCATCATGCTGTGAGGTCGAGCTAATTTCATACATCTATGATCAAAAATTTGATTTTATACTAAATTGCAGGGTTTGCTGGGTAACGCTTTTGCGATATACAGGGTTTCCACGATTTATTGGTTGAGTTCCCATATTTTTTGGTGCGTTCTCACGATTTTTTGATCGTATTCCATAGATTTATGGTTCGTTTCTAAAATTTATTGGTATTTTCCGTTTGGATATCAATACTAGTGGACCAAAGAATTCTGGGAAACGGCCAAAAAATCGTGAGAACGCACCAAAAAATATGGGAACTCAACAAAAATTGATGGGAGCCAACCAATAAATCGTGGGAAACCCTGTAAGCGGGCGACAATTTGATGTTTTATGGAGATGCTTTTTAACTAAATAAAATGTGTCAATATGTGATTTTGGACACGTCCCGAGAAGAATTTTACAGAGCAAAACACTTATATATGATAATTTAGTTTTGTTTTCAAATCACAAATATCCATTTTGGTGAAAAGATGTATGATTATACAGGGTTTTCCAAGTCAGTTTCGAATGTGAACATTGTTATTCATCGCATCCGAGATGTTGATCAACAGCTGTCAAACGGTTTATATGTTTCAAAATGAAATTTCGTATCACAGAACTGTCAAGCTCAATCTAGCTTGAGTCGTGTTGAAAATCATGCTGTAGAAATTAAAAATTATTGTGATGGAAATAAAATGTCAGATCGATGTGGAACAACATTTTGAATGCGATAATTAACAACGTTTACATTCGAAACTGACTTGGAAAATCCTGTAATATGAGTTTGAAAAAAATTCTGAAAAAACACAGATTTTTACGCTTCTTAATCTCACTGTATCAACACATTACACTTGGGACGAGAGTCAAACCAAAACCAAACGAAATTGAACCAAACAAATTATCTGTAAAATTTCAATCACGGCAAATTCAATAAACATAACGATTCATTTTTGGATCAATCAATACGACATAAAATATGATTTCGAGGTTGAAAACATATTTTGGCACATTACAAACACTAGTACAAACACAATTAGTCTAAATACCTTCCGTCAACAACAAATTACGCCCAGTTCAAATCGCAAAGTGTGTCAGGCAAACCCTGCATCTATAAAAAAAACGGCACACCAGCAAGAACGATACGATATTAGGAAAGCATCACAACGCACACATCACACCACACACCGTAGGAGAATGTTATCGACTTCAGCTCCACTTCCAACTTCCAACAAAGCGCGTCCTTCAAGTCAAGGTCTTTTCGTTTATCTTATCCAACGAGCGCACTCGAGAATGCACACGCTTCTGCTGCTCTCCTCGTGTCGTCGTGGTGCCCCTTATAAACGTGTGTGACTTATTTTAAAACGAATCAAACATCATTTCCCTTCCACCAGCTTTGCGATCTTGATATGTCCTTATTTTTATGGCCCGCCTTCTTCCCCCGCCACACACACACATAAAAGGCGTCATACCACACAGAGTGTCAGGACATTGGCAATTTAGTTCGTCTGCAGTTGGTTGCCGTTGATGGCCGGGGGGAGGGAGCCAAAACGATGATTGGGTTTTGCGTGTGAGCCACCCTCCTGCCCGCTGTTGTCCAGCCTTTCGCTTTCTTTGCTCATCGCCCGCATCGACAGAAGCGTAGCAGCCCGCCCCCGGGGTAATGCAATAGAGCGCTCTCTAATGTCTAGACGGCTCCTTCTGGTGCTTCCCCCTCCCACACTAACGAACGACGAGACATTCAAAGCTTCGGCCCCCATTCGGCCTTTTTTTCTTTATTGGCAATTTATTTTATTCCCCATTTTTCCTCTTTTTAAATAACAGACCTTTTTGCGATGTATAAAGTCATGCACATATGTAGATGCATCTGGCCGGAAGGGATGACGACGGCAGCCAACGTTACGCACGATAATACGTAAAATTCGTACCGTAATTCGTGAAACGGGAAACGGGTCAAGCATGAGTCAGCAGCACCGCTTCCCTCCGGAAACGTTGGGTACGGCGACGGCAGAGCATACACACTGGGCCCCACTGGGATTTGAATTTGGAGCAGCAGCGGCAAACTGCTGGATAGATTAATTTAGCAATTTTCTTCCCGTTGCGGTTTCACGCTGATTGTACCTAGCCGAGGCGTCGAAAAGTGTGAAGCGCAAAAAAAACGTTAAATTGTGCACGGAGCGCAGCCAGGCCAACGACGGCAGCCGAAAACAATACAAACAATCACACAAAATCTTCCCTCGGAGGTCGACCTTGTGTGGCGGCGGTGGCGACGTCTCGGGTGCATATACGCGGGATCCTCCTCAGACTAGATGCGCGCGCGCGCTCACACTCACCCTTTCTTGATTACCCCTTTTATTTCTTCTCCCACCACACAAGACTCTTCCTGCGCGTCCCCGTTGGCGTATACCAGAGCAATGAGAATTTATGGCAAGCGAATGCCATAACTCGAATGGAATGCCATAACTCTAATTAATTGGACAGATCGGCATTGGGATGCTCTGGGGCGTGCACAAACGCGGGCCCAAGCGAACAGCATGTGCGAGAGCAAACCAAATCCCAATCCCCCCGTGTGTGTGTGTGTGTCTGTGTTGTTCTGTGGTCCCAACATACACAAAACACGTTTGGATCAAATGCGAATGCACAATCAGCAAGAATGAGGAGAGGTGTGAAGAAGACACCACACAAATGATGCGCCTCGGGATAATGGATTCTTCATTTGGAAAATTGAGTTTTTTTTTGCAAAACGAGGACTTGGAAGCGGGGGGCAGGCTTTGAAGATGCAAAAATGATTCATATTATCTAAACGAGCTTATTGTTAAAAAAAGGGATCAAGAAAAATCTTGGCTTTTTGTGGGACTTCTTTTGAAGGTAGACCAACGTTCCTGAACTAAATGTTTATTTTGTTGAACTAACAATATCATGTTTACACAATCAATGATTCACCTTCCACCGCATTATGATGCATCGAATGATGCATCGAATGCCCTCTGCCTCTGCCCCACCTAACAACAGCCATCGGCAAACAAACCCAACGACACCTTAGTGACACGCGCTTTGGGTCAAAGAGAAATGGTTACGCAAAGTTGCGTACTTATCAGGTGATGATGGGTTGGTAGTGGTGGCCGGCCTATACGTTTGTCTGCTTGTGTGATAAGAAACTCTCTGTATAAAATAAAAGTGAAGAAAAAATCAATCATGACAGCAGCAGCTACTGATAACGACAGGCAGGCGCAACAAAACAGATAAAGCAATAAAAAAATGATACAATCGTGTACAACAACACCCAAAAAGCCGCCAACACCATGTGGATAACACACCGGCGGGATCGCTTTCCATCGGCTTCAATCTTCTGCTTTGGCGCCGAGTCGCGGGAGGGATGGACAAGCCGGCCAGTTTGGCAAGAACCATAATAACAACCTTGTCTTTGCACGCTGTGGTTTTGTGCATTGGTTGTAATTTACGATGCGAGAGAAGCCAACCGGTGGTGCTAACGGGTCGCGCATAGATGACGAATAACAACACACACACACACACACACCGCACCCCACCGACGTATGTGTATATATATAAATGTGCGAACTAAAATTAGCAACTACAGAGGAAAACAATTTCAACAAACAAACAAAAAAAACCACAACAACAAGCTGAAAGGAGCCGCATCGCACGTAACCGTGGCGCTCTGTCGGGGTTGGCGCCATGGGCGAAAGTTCATTTCCTCACCCGAGTTGCCGGCACCGTATGCACTTCTTGCGGTACACACACCATATCACCCCCTTCGCGGGCTCGAGCTATTCGAGCAATTTGCGATCAAAGTCATTGATCTTACACGCCCTCCCGTTCGACAGTGGGTGAAGGAGGACGGTGTTGGTGTGCTCATTTCGCGAAACCCTTTACCGTCCTTCTCCCTCGATGGGGCACACAGCACTTTGAGGCACCAGAGAAACTCAAAATACAACCGCGAACAGGCGGACTTCGCCCCACAAACAAAAAAGTAGACAAATTTGGTAAAATCAAACCGATCCCCGTCGCGGTGCAAAGGTTGGTTTCGGCGGGAAAGATAAACCAGCACACGCGCTCATCATCGCAAGCTAAGCGAAAGATGATTCATTCCCATGCGGTAAACCGGGGTGCGAATTTAATGCACTACAATGAGATGGGCGAATGGTGACTCCCTCACTCGTAGAAACCATTTGTATAGCGAATAATTTTATCGATTACATCAACCTTCTATTTGGCTCTTTGTGACTTGTTTCATTCGCACAAAGCGAAGCGATTAGCAAAATACGTAATAGATGATTTCATATTTACTAGCCTTTTCCGTAAGGTTGTAACGATTATACATGAATTAAGAACAATACAAGCTACAATTGAAGTGAGTCAGGCAAACAGTTGGTTGCCTTTTTATAGCACAATTAATGCCGATCGAATGGATCCGCCCAATGGTACAGGTGTCAACGCGTGGTACATGCAACAAGCGCATCCTTGGTTCAATTCTCAAACAGAATATCCCATCTGGTTCATAATGGTGGTTTTTCATGTGATGTGTAACAGAAAGAGGACTATTATATATCCATGAAGAAATCTGCACTCCGCAAACCGTGTAAATTTCTTCTAAATGCATTCTGGTCTTTGCATGGCTGTGCTTTTAAACTGATGGTGTCCAGACTATAGCTAGCTGAAAGACATATAACATTCTAGGACAGAACGCGAACCAAACAGAATATTAAAGAGCTTTCTTCAGACACATTAGGAACGCGTGAATCTCGGACACCATACGGTGGAGGAGATATAATCAAAGTATAGTGATTTATTTGCTTTTCTAACGACTAAAGCTCCATCGTCCAACCATCCCCCAGGTTTTTCGATTGTAGTTTATGCAGTACAGGACCAAAAGATAGTAGATTACATTTAGAGAAAGATCAGAGAATCTAACCATGAAGCGAGCAAGAGCACCAAAAGGAATTAAGCATCAAGAAACACTTGAAGATATCGACAAACCAACAACACCAAGAAGACACTGAGATAAATATGTGTATGTTTGCATCGAGAGAGACATTGTCATCCGCAAGAAAAACTAAACTAATCATCGCGTGAAGTATGAACTTCAGACAGTTTGTTCTTCTCTAATCTGCCAAATCTCTGATATCTACAACCCTCAAATTCTTCCTTATATGCAATTCCCACGGAGTTATTCTATAATATTCAGTCAAGTTATTTGTAGTTTCCATTGAGTTCAAAGTTCAGATTAGGGTTTGACACTGAATCTTACTTGCCCTTCTTTTCTGAAGAGAGAGTTTCTGTGGATTGTCATTCAATAATTCAGCTTAGAGCATTAGTATTTTTGTCCAATTGCTTATGCAGTTTAGAGACGTTGTCCTCTTGGCAAACCCATTGCAGTCCTTGAGAGACTGCAAATTAGAGGAAAGACTGTATGTTCATGTATAGCTCGTGTTTACTTTGCTGTGCTCCGTCGCAAAAGAACATCAACGCTCTTTAACCCAATTTTACAAGAAGTAGCGACCAGAAAAAGCCTCTCAACCTCTCAAACCCACTCTTCTCCACCGCCAGGGCTTTGCGATCCGTTACACGGTTGGTTGGCTTTGAAACGGAAAATGAATCTAGATCGTGTAGCGATAACACGTACACCATATTCCTTAGCCACCTCTCACACACAAACACACAGCTCGTGTGGAATGTTGCATCCGCTCACTTCTGTTTGTTTTATGTGTGTGTTTTTAGTTAGAGGTGTGCACACGGATCCCCCCAATTAATTCATCAAAACAGCTCCCGTGACCTTGAGTTGCAACACGATTGCAAACATACCAAGCCTCCTCCTGCCAAAGGGGGGCAGGCAGCATAAAACGAGTGGCTCGGTCCCTGTGTTAGTGGCTGTTGAAGTGTTTTTGCCATTGGCCCCCGGGTGCAATAAAAACAATCGCACAAGGTGATCGATGAGTTTGGTGGTGTAACGGCTATAATAATAACAATAAAACACAACACAACACGCTGGAGTAATAATGATCGAGAGAAGCAAGGTGGCAAAACAGTTCGGCAACAGTTAATGCGCCTCGTTTAAAGCATCGCATAACATTCAATGATTTGGTGGTGGGTGGGTGGTAGGCGAACTAGAGACACTGAATATTTAACGAAGGATGCCCAATACGCAAAGAAACGAATCGGCATGGTAGATTAAGGTTTTATAATTGTACGATCATCAAGCAAAGGCAAAAAAATACGAATGCACATCAAACGAATTGTGTGCTGCAAAATATTTCATTCGCTTCTCGGGACCCAACTTAAGCACAAGGGGGAATGTGCCTTTTTTTACCTAAAAAAATTAAAATAACCTTTTTTTTGGGCAAGCCTTTCCAAGGGGTGGAATTTGGCAAACCACAATACAGTGTGCGAATTTATGGTACGGATTTTTCATGCTTCACCCATTTTATGCCATTTTTAAACCGTTTTTGATCCGCTCCTCGCGTTTATTCTTTTTGTCTTTCCCCAAATGATTGTCCGGGGTCAGTGTTAAAGCCGAACATACGCACCCCGCCACAGTCCCACACAGGCTTTGTGTTGTGGTGGTGGCTCCAGCAAAAAAAGAGAAATAAACCCCGCAATAAATAATAAATTAAATTTACTGCAGGTGCAAAAAGGTAAAATAAAATGCGCTCTGGCGGATTTAGCTGCTAGCGAAATTTTACAATTCTGCAACAAATTGAACGCAAGGCAGTGGCACACCAAACCGCGCGAAAAACGGTGCCGTGAAAATCCGTTTTCCATTTCTCTGTGCGACACACACAGACACACACACACAGGCCACACCCCGGGGTATGTGCGTTAAAAAACGATCGCATCTCGGGCGGAGAGTTTGCACTCGGAATTGCATTTGGGGTGGTCATTTTATGCTCACCGAACCGTTACGCTAACGGGAAATTGAACGCAATGAATATGGATTTTCTTAGTGGGATTTTTTTCGCATTTTTCTCGCTCTCTCCTACTCTCGATTGATGATCAACAACACACACACCTGCGATGAAAGCAACGCGGTGGTGACAACTAATTTGCATCTCGCTGCGCTTAAAGCTGCCCATCAACACACCGGCCGGTTGCGCAGATTGTTCGATAAAGTTCGATGAAATGCACCTTTCCCCCTGCTTGGTTTCAATAATTCATCACGAGCCGCTTTTTTCCTGTATCATTCAAAACAGGAAAGGAAAGTTCTACCACAAGAATCCTTACACGTGCTCTCTCCTGTGTCCCGAACACAATTCCCCAGTGAAAAGAATGTTTTTCACTCTCTCTCTCTCTCTCTCGCTCGACACATTCGCGATCAAACCTTTCCATTGTCATAACGATGAACGCTTCCAACAGGATGAAGTTATCTTCATCTATTCGAACAATTTCCCTTTATTTATCGGTTAACAAAGGCAAGAAGAAAACCCATCGTGTGGTACACCCGCGAGTGAAAAAGCGTCTCCCGGGGTGGTTCGCTGCGTGCCATCGAAGAAAAGCTGTTTTCCGCATCTGTGTGCCGAGGTGTGCCGGAATGTCACCGGAATTGTGACAATGAACAGGCTGTGCAGGGGGGGTCGGAATGTGGGGGGATTCATAGGAAGAAAATGAAAGCGGAAATGGGGCACCACACCGGTGTTTTTCGCGCACACCGATAACATTCCGGCCGCCATGGAAACCAAGCGACGACGTTTGGCGACGCTTCTCCTCGGGGGAGAGAGGATGACACAATTTCACGCTTATCGTCGTTAAAATATACAACAAAGCACTAAAGATTGAAGATGAGTAGAGAATTCAAATGTTTTCCTTTGCTTTTTTTCACTGCTTTTGTCGCAACAACATCAACAACTACGCTACTTCAAACGATGGAATGTGAAAGGAAGCAACGTGCTAGGAAGCACCACAACTTACGGAACATCTCCTTCCGGGCCAGATTACGGGCGCCCATAACTGAAAGTAAAAAAAATAGGGAAAAAAGAAGGAAAATTAAATATTTCGCATTTTGGGTAGAAAATTGTCAATTTATTATAATACATTTTCTGAATTTATATTTCATTTACTTATAATAAAAATAAGCATTCTGTAGCTTCCCTGTATTGTCCCTGAACAACCCCGTAACGGAGTAAACAAGTATGAGAAACCTTTTTTTTTTTGCAAAATGTGAAATATTTTCGGCAAACTCTCACACGAACACGGAAGGGGGGAAAGAGCAGCACCAGTAAAAAGCATTTTCGAAAATTCCTTTACCGCCGCCTCCATCCTTCAAATACCGTTCATCTCGCCCCTGTGAGCCAGACACGTAGACGGTAAGAGGGGGAAACAAATTCTTCTGTCTCTCGTCCTCTCCGTCATTTCACTCTACTTCATTCTTGTCCCAATTCCAGTACCCCCACAATGTGCGTTCGCGGTGTGCGTTCCTTTTGCTGTTAAAAGGACGAGCTGATACACAACGTTCTTGTGCTTTTTGTTCTTCTTCTCCTTGTGCTATGTTGCTTTTTCATTAAGCCGTGTCTCTCGTCCTCCGAGCGGCAAGATACCTGACCGGCCCAAGGGAGAGAGAGAGATACCTGGAAACATGATCGCCTTCATCCGGCATCAACCCCCAATCGGTCGTAATTACACACAGGCGTTCGACAGCATTTTTTTCTGTCCCTCGGCCTGGCCGCCTGTGTGGGTACGTTAGTGAGTGTATGTGTGGCTATATGTAGCGATCGCCGCCGCCACCGGTTTTGATGGCGAGGGACTTGATCTTGTCTTTCTACCCGTCCTCAGGCAGTGGTTGGCAAGCCTTTTTTTAAGCTTTTGCATCACGGTTTAGGTGGAGTAGCTTACAATAATTGACAAAAGAAGAAAAAATAGAATTTGATTAAGTACAGACAATTCATATACTTTAAAAATGCTGAGCCAAAAACGTAACATTTAAAGGACGTATTTTTTAATGGACAGTCGATAAAATATTGAAATTTATTATGTATTACATTTGTTTATTATTTTTTTCTTATTTATTACATTTATTGCATTTATTGAAAGCTGCTGTAAACGAAACTTTATTTTAAATGGTATATTAAATACATTTTTCAGAAGATTACACCTTTTAGTCATGCAATTCGAATGTAAACAAATGAAAATTTAAATAAAATTGCAACATAATCCGTTAATGGGAGCTTTTACGATATCAGCCAGCCATTTTAAATGGAGTTTGACACATGGCGGCTGTATTCATGTCAACGCCACACGCAAAACTAACCTCAGATTTTCAGCCTAGATCAAGGTCCATCAAGGACCTGTAGTAGGTTGGTCCGTGCAGTGACTTTGACAAATCTTCTAGCTAGAGCGTCCAAAATTACTTAGCTACTTACACAACGTCTTTAGTAACCATAACTCGCTCTCTGCTTATATCTATAGAAATCTCCATCCATCGTGGATAACAAAATCAGACTAAAGACCTGTAATCTATACAAGCACCCTTGGACTAGATTATTTCAGCCTAAAAAATAAAACACACGCCTATTTTTCACAGACGCGATCAGAGGTTGGCTCATGTAGGATTGTATGTTATTGATGAATCATAAATATTATGTTAAGGATGGATAAAAATAGTTTTTACAAAAAAGAAAATAAAACAATTTTAAAATAAATCTTTGTTCGTACCCAATTGCTGAAATCCAATATGACGGACCGTAACTGTCAAGTTCATACAACCCGGATGATATTTATTGTTCCACTGATAGGCTGAAATTTCAGCTTATTGGGGCCCTTCACGATTCTAGTCAGCTTTTTGGTATGGAGTTTGACAGTTGGAGGCTGAAATCATGTCAACACTCCATACAAAACCACACACAAAACTAGCCTGTGACTTTTAGTCAGAGGTCTATTTAAAAAAAACTCTTTAAAGACAAGTGAATAGTTCAAAATAGTGATGGGAAAAACGTGCCTTTGGGAAAAATGTAATGGGAAATGTGATGAAGTTTTCCTCGCAATCAATTCCGGGTAGCTCCGAAGTTTTCTAGAATCGGCCTCAAAATTGGTTTCGGAATCGGACTCAGAATTGGTTCCGGAATTGGATCTGGAATCGAAATCAGCTCTGGAGCCGGAATTGGCTGCAAAATTAGAATCGGCTTCGAAATCGGAATGGGTTTCGGCATCTCCATAAGAAGAGACGTTTGGATCCAATTATGCTACGTATTAATAGCCACAAAGAATCCAAATTTACTTGTGAACGATCCATTCTCATGGAGATTCTCGGTCTGATTTCGCTACTGGAAGTTCATATTTAAATTCAAGAACTGATTCTTTTTCCGGAGCTAATTCCAATTCTTGAGTCAATTCTGATTCCGTTACCGGAGCAAATTGTGATTCCCAGGTCGATTCCGATTCCGAATCCGATTCTGGTTTGGGAACCTAATCCGATTTCGGTTTCAATTCCAGATTCAATTACCGAGTTGACTCTGGAATCAGCTCCGGAATCGAAATCTAATCCAGCATCGGAATCGGCTCCAGAATTGAATCCGAACAAGAAATCAGAATCGAGAAGGTCCGATTCGGAGCTCCCACCACTAGGACAAAGCTCTTGCTAAAAAAAACATAAAAAGGTCATTTTTTACTAATTTACTATTGAATGTATCATCACTTTGTGTAACGAAACAATATTCAGGGAATTTAGCAGCGTTTAATCCTGAATAAGTTGCATTATTTTTGCTTCACGAATGATTCATTGCCTTCCACTGCCCTAGGACGCAAGAAGAAACCTTCTATATGCAGTAACATTAAGGTGCAGTACCGACACACACACAAAGAACTTTTTTATGTTCGACATAAAACACGATCAATGAAAGTCTGTGTCAATGAAAATAGTTCAAACCGGATGACATCAAAAGGGAACTGTATTATGATACAATTTTTTACCGGGAGGATTTAAAATACTTACTGGTAATTCGAATCTTTTGCGTGCCATTGCGCCGCGAGTACTCCAGCTTGTTCATCGTAACGCAGCTCTCCTCCTTGCCGGGCAGTAGTACGCGGCGACGCTGTTTGGCCACGAGTGCTCCAATCGTGATCGCGCGAAGGATTACACACCCTGCTGCTGCTCACTTGCAACAACCAAACACGCACACACACACACACACACACGCGCGCGTACACTTAAAGGAAGGATATTATATTGCGCGTGGTTTTCCGCGATCCTACGACACGATCTCGCCCCAACGACGTCGTCGGCGGCGAAACATTAGTGTGACCGCCGCCGCCGGGAGTCGCCCCGCCCGCGGACCGTGTTTTTTCTTTCCTTTCTTCTGTTAAACGATCAACACCACCCGTTTGCTTATCAAGCAATACAGACACTGGCTGCGGCTTTTCACACACTGCACACGCACGCACACAACACACGACTTTTGCGCAAAAACACACACCGCCAGCAACAACAAAGGAAGCGATCGTTAACACTGTTTTTCGCTGCAAAAAAAAAAAAAAAAACCGGACCGGCGATCGCGGCCGTCCACCCGCCGGGTGGGGAAGGTGTGATAGGATCGCTTCCCTTCCCTTCGTTAAATCGCCCACCACAATGCCCTAGCAGGAGCAGCGGCTGTACACAATGATCTATTATGACTATTTTGCTTTTTCCTTCTCGTTTTTCTTTACTTCTTCCTCTGCTTTTCGTTGCTTCAACACGTCGCACATACACACACTACATTGCACTCACTTGCTCTCTCACTCCTTCCCACAGCGTGCTAGTGATCGCACGGTTGATTATTTCCCGGTTGGTGTTGTGTGTTGCCCATGTGTGTGTATCTATTATCTTCCGACGCACGCCGATGCACTGTCCCAGCGTAATATGCTGAAAGAAAATACATAATCATTACACGCTGCAGAAGCCCCTATGGGCAGGATGAAGATGAGGATGAGGATGCTTCGATCGACCGGTCGTCATCGATCGCGAAATCGCGAAAACACTCCCAGCGCTCTCTTGTACCAACACACGGAAGAGTTATGCTGCCTCCCTCTTTCCCCGTCTACCCCCCACAACAGCAGAACCTGTGGCCAACTGCTTAACAAGCTGCCTCTCTCTTCACTACACCACACACTACTACCACCACCAAGCAATTGTGGGGGGAGGCGCTAGACACATTCTTCTCTGCCGCTGTTTGCCGAACCAATCATGAAGATGAGGCGACGATTCATTGCTGCCTGCTGATGATCATCAATGGATGAAGGAAATGGCGACGACTTTGTCGCACGTTCATTGATACATTCCCCTACTGCTACCCCCATTTGCCATTTCGTTTCAATTATCGCCTCCCGCCCGCTCTCCCCGGGCAGTCCTTTATTTTTCGCGCTGTTCCTGCCCTGCGCCTGGATTTCAATTAGCAAACTTTCGGGCTGAACCGAACTGTTGCTTTCGGGGCTTGCTGTACGGCAGAGAGTAGGCCCCAACACCACGCAGCATTCAATACGGTTCACACCTTTTTAATTGGTTTTTGGGTGCTACAGTTCTCTTCGCTTTCGTTAGAACATGTTTGATAAAAAAAGAAAAGGAAATTATCAAACAACTATCGATTGTCGAAGTTGTTTCTAATTAAAAGTACTTTTTGATCCGATTATTTAATTGCGTTTGTGACCAAATTTGGGTTAAAAGATAGGAGAATATTTACTTTTGTTTTAAATATTTACAAGTGTTTCTGGTTCTGGTTTCTGGTTCTGGTACAAGTGTTCTAGTTCTATGAAACTAAAGCCACAAACGTTATGTTTAATTGAGAAACGTGCTCTTGAAAGTTCAATGACTGGAAATGATGCTTGAACGATAGAGCCGTATCAACCAATTTCCATCGGGAGCGGGGAAGGAATGGGGACAGGCTTCGCATACTCCACACTTAGTCATGAATAAAGTTGGCAAAAATCCGGAGTCGACTATGATCCAACTCCGATAATTCCGGAACCGACTCCGAAAGTTAGGTCCTCCCAGCATTATCATGAGTCGTTCAAAATCGTCCGCAATCACCCGAAGTCGTCCGGAGTCCTCATTAGTCGGAGTCGTCATTAGTCGGAGTCGTCCGGAGTTGTCCGGAGTTGTCCGGAGTCGTCCGGAGTCGTTCGGAGTCATCAGAAGTCGTGAGATTCGTCCAGAATTGGCCGGAGTTGTTGTGAGTCGGGGTAATCCGGAGTCGTCTGGAGTCGTCCAGAGTCGTTCCGAGTGGTTTGAAGATGTCGGAGTCGCTCGAAATCGTTCGGAGTCGTGAGAGTCGTCCGGAAGTTGGCCGGAGTCGTTGTGAGTTGGTGTCATCCGGAGTCATCTGGAGTCGTCCGGAGTCGTTCGGAATCGTCTGGAGTCGTCCGGAGTCGTTCGGCGCTTTTGGAGTCGGAGACAAAAAAACACAACGAAATAAAATGCCTGATCAAAAGAGCTCATTGCACCGGAAGACTCCTGATGACTCCTGATGACTCCGGATAGACTCCGGGAGAAGCTAGAAGTTTGAATTTTGCCGGAATCGCAATCGGTCTAACAATAACTGGAGCCGGATCAGTGTCGTAAGTGCGCTCCAAAGACCACATCAATACTCCACACACGCACTGATCGAAATTTAAGAGAATCGCAAATGTTCGGCATACAATTGACATTGCATTTGGTCATCTTGCAGGTTTGCATAGTAAAACAGCACCCAATTCCACATACTTTTGCACTCTCGGCAAACTGGTAAACAAAGCGCGAGCTGTCAAAATGACATTAGAAGTGGGGGCTACAAATTACACCCCCCCCCCCGCCCTCCCTCCAGCCACCACTCAAACGATCCATTTGGCAAATGGCTTTTGGTCGCTAGAGAAGAACGGACAAGAAGGAAAACCGGGCCACAACATATTCCCTACGATCACACCAACAGAGGCGAACGAGAGAGCGCGCGCGCGCAGGCCCCCTTCTTCGCTAATTTGCCTTGATCATTTGCGCGGCCCGCTTTGTGTGTGTGTGTGTGTGTGTGTGTTGTTCCCCCCGTTTTGCGCTACGCATTCTTCTCTAGACCCGCGCGCGCGAGCCGTCGTCGTCGTCGTCGTTGTCGTCGTGGTGCGGTCGCCTGTCGACGTCTTCATGCTGTTTACGTGTAGGCGTGACAGCCGCAGCCATACCAGCAGCAGCATCTCTTTCACACGCCAGCTAGAATGCATGCGAGCGAGAAAGGGAGTACACTTCTACCTTCGCCCACCGTCCAGCGGCACAGCACCGTACTCTCCCTTTCCCTGGTCCACTCCAACGGTCAGAAAAGTTCAATGAGTGGATGAGGATCGCATTGCTGGAATGACTGGGGGGGGGGGGGGGGGGGCGGAGGTGGCGTAAGGTGGTATCGGTAATCGAGTGTGTGCGTGAGTGTGTGTGTGTGTATGGAAAGAACCAAAAGCGACTCCGCCGGACACACCGCGCCGCACCGGGGCCACTCCTCCCCACATACACACATAAACACACACACACACACACACACACAGGAGGCGCACCGTCGCCGTGTGTAAGCGCGCACGCACACTCTGCCGATGCGTCGTTGGCTGTGTGTTGCTATTGCTCTTGTTGTTCTGCTGCTGCTGGTTAGCTCTGTTGCTTCATCAGCGCGCTGCTACTTGAGCGCCCATGTCCGGTGGCAGTGTGTGTGTGTGTGTGTGTGTGTATGTGGCGGTGTGTTTGTGTGGCCCGTATTCTTCTGCAAGCAGGTCTCATTAAAAGTAGACGAAGAAGCACAACGACGACGGCGACGGACATCAGAACGGAGAGGGGAAAAGCACATTGGAACGTGAGGGAAGGGGAAAACTGCTAGGCCACTGGAATGCAACTCCAGAAAAGCACACGCACACTGTACACACACACACACACCACGTAGACGATTTTTGTGTATCCAAAACACACATACACACATACACGTTTTAACACGGATAACAGAACACACTCTGAAACACACACACACGCACGCACTCGTCGACGGTGACCACGTTACAATGCAGGACGGTGCAGGCAGAGCGGGCTGCGCGTGTATTGCACTAGCCAAATACACACACAGCAGCAACAACCGAAAAAAAAACAACGGACGGTACACACTTAGGCAGAATACGCACACACACATACACACGCGGAACGCAACCCAACCCTTTGACGGCCCCGCAGGGCAAGACGAAAACTCTGGCAAGAATGAAAAGGAGTGGTATTTTTGCCTTTCACCGACCGAGCGGGAAGGGGGGGGGGGATGAAACGGCCTCACTGTGTATGTGGTTTGTTCGCGAACAAAAAAAAACGCTCACTCACGAAGAAGCAGCAGCACCCGCACACAGACACACTCACACCCGCGAACACAACTAATAATTTCCCGTGCGTGTGACGACGGGCAAACGGCGACAGCGGACGGCAGACACCAACCTACTCTACGCACTCCTAACGATGGTATAAACACACACAGAACAAGTGCAGTTCGTCGAGGACGGTCGCTCGATCGCTCGCTTGCTGCTGCTGCTGCTGCTGGTCCTTCTGCTGCGATAAACGTTCGCAGAATGGGCCGTCCCGCTCTCGCACGCACGGCGCTGCTACGGTTGATTCGGTGTTTACCATCGTCCGTCAAACTGGGCCTGCTGTTGTTCCTCTTCCTTCTGTCAAACCGGTGCGTTTAGACTGCCGGGTTGACTACCTTAACGGAGAAGCCCTGAATGAGGAGCGACGGCGTGAATGGAGTTGCATTCATTCATAACCAAATTGTACCTTTAATTCAATTATTTCAGCGTCCAAAAATTTTTATTTTTACACACTTTTTTATATGTGTCCAATTTTGCATTTTCTGTTTCAAAAAAAAAAAAAGTTCAAACCGCTGAAGCCCCGCTGACAGCAAGGCAGAAGGCAGATGGAGGCGCGAAAAGGGCTGTCTCGTTGCATCAAACAGCCAAGCAGCAAACAATCAAATCTTGGTCCCTTTGGGCTGCACTTTTTGCCTGTTCCAATTTAAAATGGCCAAAATCAATTTGAAACTAACCTCGAAGGACGTGGAAACCAGCCTGCAGGGCGGCCCCATCAAGCTGCAGTACATTCCCGCCACGATCAAGGGCGACGGGCCGGCGAATCTGGAGCAGTTTTTCACCCCGTACACGGAAACGCAACGGGACGGAAGTGAGTGGTGTTCTGGGGATTGGCAAAGTGTAAAAAAAACAATTTCTAACAATTCGTTTCTTCCTTCAGCTCTGTGCAACGCGCTTCGGGGATATCCGCTGCGCGGCAAAGCAACGTCCCTGCCGGCCGGCTACACGGGCGTGATGTTGCAGGAAACGAAAAAGCCACTCTCGGACGAGGACGATCGAACGCTAACGTTTGCCGGTGCGTTCCGCGACTTTACCTACTGGAACTACGATCGCCAGCCGTCCCGGAACGATCCGATGGCGAAGGCACTGGGCTGGCTGCAGCTGGCGGAGGTGCTGCATGGCGATGAGCCCGATGATGGCACCGAGCAGGATGTGAAGCCAGAACGGAGCAAATGAAAACGCCATCGAGTGATGGGAGAGATTGGTTTTGTAAAATATGTAGTTCTATTTATTTTCAATTTGTCGTAGTGGGGCGTTATATCCCACAGAGAAAAAAAAAACAAATGCTAAAATTAAACCACTCGCACTCGTTTGCATCTCGACCTGCGTGTCTCTTCTTTTATGTACTGTGTATACATAGACATAGATTTGTTTTGTGTTCCTTAGTTTGAAGTTTGATCCACCGCACACAGCCCTCTGCCGCTGCTAGGTGGTTGGGTGAAATATAGAAGCAAATTTTGGTTCTTATACACTAACAAGACCCCTTAATAACCTAACGGACCTCTCCACCGACCTGTCCCGCCCGCCCGCCTGCCCGCTCTTATGCCGCAGCCTTCGGCGGTGGTCGGTACACGCCCACCACTACCGCGTGGTCACGCTCGTACGGCTCGAGCGTGATCTGTTCCTGCGGTTTTAGCTTCTCCGACTGCAGCTTCTTCACCTCCGCCGCGAACACCGCCTCGGGGACGGCGGTCGAGTCGATGCAGGACGCCTTGATGGAGATGACAAAGTGGCCACCGTTCTTGAGGAAGTTGTGCGCATTGAGCGCCACGATACGGGCCTGGTCCGGCTGGGCCACATCGGCAAACACGGTATCGACCATGCCGACCAGCATGCGGTACTTGTGCGGATGGCGCGCGTCCTCGATGATGGGGATGATGTTGGTGCGCTTCTTCGCCACATTGAGCAGATCGCGCCCGGACCGGTGCGAGAACTCGACCGCGTACACCAGCCCCTCCGGGCCGACGATGTCCGACACGTGCGAGACGGTCGTGCCGGAGGCGGCACCCAGGTACAGCACCTTCGAGCCGGGCGGCATGTGAATCTTGTCAACGCCGCCGAGCACGGCCGCCGCCAGCTTGGATCGGAACGGGTTCCACACGCGGTACTCCTTCTTGTCCCCTTCGTTCTGTGTGGGCGATGGGGCAGTGGCATGAAAAGGAATAGAAAATGTTAGAAACAAATATTTAAAATAGAAAGAAATTCAATACTTTGTTGCTAAGAGCGTCAGTAAGCAGGTTCTACAGGGAGCGCACCAGCGGGAAGGTATGCCTCGGGCTCCACTTCCCACCAGCGGTGCGCTCCCCGTTGGCTACATGCTGCCAATTCAATACCCCTGTGCGCGTCATCACGTATGCCCAAAGCTAACAAACAAACAAAATATAAACAATGGCCTTGCACCCACACACTTACCTCAACCGAAATGCGCTTCTCGCCGTACACCTCCGAGCCGGGCACCAGGTTCAGCGTAACCAGCGCGTCTTCCTTGCCGCGTGCGATGAAGATGCCCTCGTGACGATGCGGCTCGATGACGACGGATTTGCCCCCCTTGAAGCCACCCATCTTGCCGCCCCCGCGGCCACCCGGTCCGCCACGGCCGCCACCACGGCCCCGTCCGCCCGGTCCACCACGACCACCACCGCCGCGGCCGCGACCACCACCGAAACCTCCGCGGCCACCGCGATCACCGCCACCGCGTCCACGGCCACCGAAGCCACCGAAGCCACCGCGTCCGCCCCGGTCACCGCCTCCTCCACGACCGCCGCCACCTCTAGGAGAGAATCCTTGAGAAGAAAAAAAACACATTCACAAGAAGAGAGGTTAGGATTAGAGCGCGTGTCTGCATGGGTGTGTGTGTGTGTGTTTTGGAATATGGTTATCGAAACGCACATGATGCTCAGTGCGGAAGGAAAATATCAATTTAAAGGACAAACTCCCATCCCACGCTTGGTGGCGTGGTTGAAGTTGTAAGCCGAAATAATTAAAAAAAAAATCAAATGCTTTGCCTAAACACGGCATCGCCATGCCATGGCAGACGCCGGCCGAGCATGCCGCCTGTCTCCATTTTTCGTACCTGGTCTGCCCATTATGAGATGAAAATTTCACTGAACTAGCACGTTTTCGTAGCTAAATGCCACTTTTACGCTTTTACTGCCAATTAAGCGCACTTGCACGGGTTCCGGGAACGGAAAATTTCTAGCTCGTTGCCGAATTGGTACAGCTCTGCACGCTGTACCGCAGCCGAAAAACACGTGCGTTTACTTTTGGGATGCCAAAGCTGTGCCGGAGACGTCAATTGCGACACAGTGGAAACGCCGCATGGTCATGCGGGTTTGATGGTTTGGTCGAAATTATCTGATCGATTGGCCTTTTTTTAGTTTTTTTTTTGTTTTAAAATGCAAACAAAATGGAGATTGAATTATGGAATTATGGAAAATGTTTTATTTTCAGCTTGGAAAGGCAAATAAAGGCTTGAATTTCAGATGGTTTGTTGATGTACTGCGCTACCTGCGACTGTGGACATTAAAACGATAAGAAAATACTCGTTGATCGCCTGGATGACATTCGGTACCGAGTTGAAATAAGAATTGATTTTGTTGTAAAAAACTGATGAAGTAAAACGAGGACTTAATGTGAATGTTATTTCAAAAGTCTGGTCAACCAAAAATTCATGAAAAACGAAAATATCAACCTTCTTCCTGTGAACGTTGATTTTCAAAGACTGAATTTCTCACTTTTGACACATTGTCACAAAGATGTAGCGAAACACCCTGTACGAAGGCAACGCTGGTTTGGCGTGTTGATAGTGTTTTGAAAAAAAAGAAGCGAGCAAGCAATTTGCCCTTCTCTTCGCACCGTCTTTACAGTACAAAATCAGGACGACAGAGCCACCGACCGAGAAAACCTTTTGGCCACCCTTTTGGTTCGCCCGCCATACGAGCGTCAGTATTACCGGAAATAGCGAAGCTATCAAATTTGCGTTTACGAATCGTCTCCAAACAATGGTTACCATAGGGGAAGCATTTACGCCGACCGATGGGATCATTTTCTCCGCCACGGACGTGAAGCTGAAGATTGGCGACAGTTTGATACCGTCCCCGGGCTCGCTGCACCTGACCGTAGGGTCCGTATTCGGGACAGGTTTCTAGCCCTCCCTTCCGCTTTGTTAGAACCATCAGTAACGATTCCCGAAACCTCGTTTTCCGCCCTATAGTTCCTGCATATGGAGCTGCGAGGAAAGGAACGCCAGCATCAGCATCCCGTGGCCCCGGGTGGGCGTGCACGCCATCTCGTCCGTACCGGGGGAGGGTCTGTTCATGATGCTGGACGTCAACATCGTGTGGCCCGGGTTTTACAGCGGCCCGCCGGCCGAGAACAACGGCGACGCGCATCCGGACGAGCAGGGGGAGGACGACGAGGGCCACGATTCGGAGATATCCGAGTCGGCGATGACGGAGATGTGGCTGCAGCCGGCCAGCCGCGAGATTCTCGACCAGATGTTCAGTGCCATGCGGGAGTGCCAGAGCCTGAACCCGGGCTCGGACGTCAGCGAGGACGAGGACTACATGGAGGCGGAGGAGGACGAGCTGGAGGAGGTGGGCGATATGCGGAATCTGCAGCTCGATGGTGAGTGAGTCCTTGGTGAGTGGACCGGCGTGGAAGTGATTTGACGCTAATTTCTTTTCTCTCTTTTTTTTTTGAAACTCGTGCAGATGAGGACAAATTTGCTGACGCTGAGGAATAACCGCCGGGACAGGGGGGGGAAGTGATACATCTAAAAATGAATCTTTTTTTCTACTCGCGCTTGGTGTGGCAAAGGGAGGAGTTTTGAATGCAACCGACGGGTGGGTTGCAGTCGGAAGGCCACGCCGGGCGTTGTCGTCGAGTTGCCATTTTGGATCATCGCAACCGTCGTCATCGTCGTCATCGTGTCGTACAGTAAATATATACATTCAAAGGCATTTTCAAGAGAAGCTCCGAGAGCACATTAGGGGGATGCAGAAATCAAGTTGCGTGATACGTTGAATTAAAAGTAAAAAACAAAACAAAAAAACCAGAAAAGTAATAAAGTCATAGTCCTTATTGGGTGGATAATTTACAACAGTTTTTGGTGGGGAGCGTTGTGTTTCACTCATAAGGCAAATACAAACACACAAAATGAATAATTTCCAAGGAAAAACAAGTGTGCAAATGCGCAGAAATGGCCTCCTTTGTTTTGATTCCTGCTTCGATCTGTCATCGTGCGGGTTCGGCAGCAGCAGGCCACGGTTTGACGTTCAAATTCGCGCCAAACTGGTGCGTGGTGCAACAGCGACACAACACACGCACGCACACGATCATCAGCTTCGCCGGAACGGACGGGAGCGAGTGTGTGTAAACAAGGGTTGCGATCGTAAAAAAGGAAAAAGAGCGAAACGATGGCCACCGGCGATAATAAACTGTTGCTTCAGCTTGTTCAAAAGCTAGGCCTCGCCCACTATGAGTCCCTTGCGCCGTAAGTTATTGCACAATGTTACTGCAAAAACAAGAGCAAAAAAAGGTGTGTATTAACGTCCGTCCTGTCTCGGTTTCTCAGTAAAGCGACGGAACTGCAGCGCCTGCTGGAGATACGCTCGTCCAGCGGCATGATGAGCAGCCTGGGCGACTACGCCAAGGCAACGATCTGTATCGACCTTGCCTCCAGCCTGCTCGGACTGCCGTTCGACACCGACACGGCGATGAAGCTGTCCGGCCTGAGGAAAACGGCGTACGCGAACGGGCGCCGCACGCTGGAGAAGGTGCTGGACATCAACAAAACGCTCGGCATCGGGGAGATTTGTGTGCAGGTGGGCGTTACCCAGGTGCAGCAGGAAGCGGCCGCACTGCTCGAAGCGTACAAGCAGTACGCCGGACAGGGCGGCGCCGGGATCGATTTTAGCCACCCGCAGTACGCGACGATGGCCGTGTTTCAGGCGTGCAAGCGGCAGAAGGTGAAACCGCCCAAAACGAAGCTGCTACCGTTCAGCCATCTCAAGCCGGCCCAGTGGAGCATGCTGGAGAAGAACTGGGAGAAGTTTCTCGCCACCGGTGCGGCCGATATGGGACCGAAGGGGGCGAACACCAAGGGCGTTGTGGTGAAGGAGCTGGCAGCAAGGGGCGGAGAAGAGCAGGCCAATGGTGGTGGGAGCAGTGCGGCACGGAAGCACGCGAGTCCGGAAAAGATCGAACCGTACCAGAGCTGGAAGAAGCGGATGCTCGAGAAGGCGTACCGGGAGCTGGAGCTGCAACGGGGCAGTGGGTGAAAGTCTCCCTTCTCAACCCCCGGGAACCATCATTCCACGATAGGAGATGTTTTTTTTACGCTTAGAGGTGTGTTGTTTCGAGGACGCAATGTTAGTGTTTGCACTGTGCCAATACATATCCAGATATTATTTACCGTGAATTGTTAAGACCCTAGCTTTACGTAAGGTGCATATTTGTATACAGATTTAGGTAATAAACAAAAATCGAATGCTCAAACAGGAAACATTTATATACATACAATAACGAACTAAAGCCGTCGGCCGACTAGTACCGCGAGCAGAATATTGCGCCATAACGCGCGGTCCTGTGCTGCACATCTCCAAATCGAGATCCTCCGAACCTCCGCAAGTCTGCCTCGACCTAGTCAAGCCAACATACTAGCTATGCCTCTCTCCTCCGCGTGCCCATTGGGTCCCTTTCGAAGACCTCCCTGACTGGGTAGCGAACAGGCCTCCTCGCTATACGTCCCAGCCATCTAAGAGACCCGATGTTCACCAGGATTCCTATCGGGGGATCAAAACTTGCGTTCAAAACCACCGAGTGCACGTAGATCGCCTTCCAGTAAGGCCCATGTACCATGTCCGTAGAGCACAACGGGCCTTATTAGGGCCCGGTAGAGCGTCAGGTTTGTTCGCCTGAAGACTCGACCAGATGGGAGCCACTTACGTAGACTGCAGAAGGTGCGATTTTCCTGCGAGGATGCGCCTCCGAATTTCCAAGGATGTGTCAGTCACATGGGACTTGGGATCCTAGGTATACGAAGGAACCCACCTCCTCCACAGTGTCATAATCATCCATGGTGATAAAGGGAAAGGTATCTGGAGTGTTATCCCTAGACCCTATTCCCTGCATGTACTTCGTCTTTGACGTGTTGATCTGGAGTCCGACCCGCTGAGCTTCTGACTTAAGTCCTGCATGCCTTTCCACAGCCGTCCTCTCTTGTTGATCGTAAAAATGTCAATGTCGTCCGCTCAGCCCAGGAGTTGGATGGAGGGTTAGAAGATGATACCTCGCATGCCTGCTCGTCTTATCACACCTTCTATGGTCACGCTGTATAGGATACATGAATGTCTATCCCCATTGCCTCAGTCATCTGTGGGAAGCAAACTGGGCCAACGCGACATCACCTAACTTTGAGGAGTTCTACTTCTTCTATTTGGCATAACGTCCTACGCGGACATGCCGGCTTATACAGGCTTTCGAGACTTATTTCATTGCCACGTAGCCGGATATTCAATCCTTGCTACGGGAGGATGGTTCATTCTGGGCTTGAACCCATGACCCCATGACGGGCATGTTATTGAGTTGACAAGTTGTTGACGACTGTACCACGGGACCGCCCCTTTGAGGAATACGGAAACGTTTGTAATCCCCACTTCATTGTGTAATTGGCAGCACCACCGCTCACTCAGCAGGAGATGTTCGGATGCTGGGAATGAGGCATCGACAACGGCATCACGTCGGGCGTGTGTGTGTAATTATTTACTTCCTACAAAATGTATTTCGCGCGCACGCCTCCAGAATTAGTAATAATAGTGCTAACAAAGAAACGTAGTAGGAGTACGGTGCTGTGTGTGTGTGTGTTGCTTCTGGTGTTACGATACTGCAACGGAAAGTGATTAGATATATCAGTTATAGGTCTGCCTAACATGATTCACAGATCTTGGCGCCAACCGACAAATCAGATCGAGAACTCAGTTGATACGGAATAATTCAAATAACAGAGGACTAACGCCAAGCACCATAGAATACTAGCAATTAGGATGGTTATGTAGCGTCTCTAAGGGGATATCATTTGAGGTTGAAAATAACACCTTTCTCAAATCAAATCTCTTCCTTCTGGGTGAAAATTGGGGCCTGGTGCCATCTGCACAGCTTTTACTTCAGCTTTCCGCAACAAGATCGTGCTATAATATTTATATGTACATTTCATCTCGCAAACAAAGAGAAAGCCCCGAATGTTCATAGTATTCTTGCGTACAGATTTTTCCCTCTTTTTAATGCGCATACCATATGCCTCCTTGTGGCCAAGAATAGTTTGAATTGAATGGATTGGTTAAATCTAATAAGAATGAAGGCATTATCCGTGTGGCGTTGGTAGGTAGCACCAGTAGTTCTACCGTCCCATGTGAAAAGGGTAACATAAATTGAGCAAAAGTGTTGAAATACCGGCAAGAAAAAAACGTCTAACATTGAGTAGCGACAAATAGTGGAAAATAGATTTAAAAAACCAATTGCCCTTGGCTCACAAAACACACACACGCACACGGAAAAGACTGCGAAGTGAAAAAAAAGAAAGAAAGAAAAAAACAAAAACAAACAATAATTCTACATTCGGAAGTTATTGTACAGCTTTTCATTTGGAATAAATGGTAATTATGCGGTGCTTATTTGTCTTATCATATAAACACACACACACAGACGCGCTCACACGCCCACACGCACCTCTCTTTCTCGCTGTCCACTATCGCATACACACATTCTTTCTCTGTCTGTCTCTCTCTCTCTCTCTATGCTGCGTTCTAAGGCCTTTTTGCCCGGCATATCAAGCAAGATGGGCATTTATATGAACTGCGCTACAGGGGGAGGGGTTCGAACTAATAAACGGGCTAACGCTTTTGATAGCAATTGATAGATAGATAACTGATCAACGGATGGTTTGGGAGGGGTGAATGGTGAAGGGTCTGTGTTTTGCCCTATTGTGTGTGTGCAATTAATTCATCACCAATTGGAGCAAAAATTCTGCTTTAGTGTACGTACGCGGCATGTATGCAGCAAACGATTGTAAGATTAAAAGTTACTGTGTCTTGAAGATGGTAAAATCAAAATTATAATAAAAAAAAGAAATCAATTGCAAACTCACATTTTGCTTTCCTTTTCTTTTCTCCCCGTGAACTATACATTCCTGGTGTCGTCCTGCTTTTCTTTTTCTTCGCAACGCTTTCTTCACATGTGTGTCCAGTAGGCGAGTTAATCACTATAGTAATATGCGGCTCTTGTTTCCCTCTTTCTGATCGTCCGCGTTTGCTGCTGGTACCTTGCTTCCTGCGTTTCTCCTTATAGTAGAGCTCTAAACGGTACATACTAATGACGGCGTTCGCGTCCCTATCATCTTTCTTCTGCTTTTGTTTTCGGTCCCACTCACTTTCCTGTACTGTTTGCTGCATATCCTCTCTAGTCCTTTTCGTTATACCTCAATACACATTCCGGAAGTTTCTTGCTCTATCTCTCGCAGGCGCGGTATTGAAGTGGCTACACTAAATTAGTTTTATTTGCCTATCGTTCTAATAATTGCTCTCTCCTATCAATCTGACCATCACACCCCATACACACACCATCGGACGACGGTCGGTCGGTCAACAGCTCTCGCTCCTTTTCTCCTACAAATTTAATATGCTTCTAGCAGGGGGCGGGGGCGGGGGGGGGGGGTTAAAACGGACGCTGCAGCAACACATGTACGCGCGCGCGTTTTAGTAACATCACACCTGCGCGCATCCCGTTTTAACAAATCACCGCCGCCATCAACATCACGTCACGTTCGTCTAGCAGGCGCACGTGATGGTTTAGGCTAAGGTGCAATCAAACAGGGAAGGAAACAGGAGGGGGGAAAACACGAAAACAAAAAAAAAACGATATTGCAATCCTTTGCAATAGCCGTTTTCTTGCACCGACGGGGAATTTTCACGACTCTAAACAATCATCATCAGCTTCATCTTTGCTTCCACCGCTTGCTTTCGTTTCTTCACTATTTATAGCTAATTATGTCTCGTGGTTTCCGTGTAGGTGTGATTTGTATATATATATAATATGTGTGTGTGTGTATTTGTGTATATATATAAAAGAGTTCTTTTTGATAATAAAAAGGAAGAGAAAAAAAAACAGCACACGGAGCTTGATGGAGGTGGTGGCTTGTTGTCCCCCATCCCCCAGCCAACACAGCAACACAGCATATGCCGCCGCCGCTGCCGCCGCCCATCCGTGTGAGAAGGTGGAAAATCAACCTTCCCGCTTGATATTTGTCGGCGTTTCCGCCAGCCCCTTCACTTTCAGTCGGTCGGCGGTCTTGAGGAACGTTGGGAGCTGCTCCTGCGACACGTTCACCTCGCCCGCGTACATAAACTCGAGGATCGCCTGCAGATGGTTGTAGGACACGTCTTTCAGGATGATGATCGGGTGTTTGGAGGGATTTTCCTGCAACAAAAAAAAAGAGAGAGAGAGAGAGGTTATGCGAATTGATTGGGACTGCGTTGCGCGATTGAAAGGCGAGAACGTACCTCCAGCAGTGATTTGAAATATGGACTACAGGCCGACAGGACCATCTTGTGAGCTTTGCACGTCTGTCCTTCACACGCTAGTGTCACCTAAAAAGGAAACAAAGAGTGGAACAATTATAATATAATACCGAGAGAACATAGCCGTGGGCAAAGCGCCAAACACCACTTACATCTGTAAAGCTTTTCTCGTTCCGTAGATGACGGAATGATGTCACCATATTCGTCTGGAAGTCATTCCACTTGAGGAAGTACTGTTGTTGATCGGCCATGTTTTTCCTGTTTCTGCGGCGCTTTTATGTAGTGCTTCGGGGAGGGAAACAAAACTAAACCACTAAAACGGATGGAAACCAAAAACCAGCGAACGAAGAGCGGGATTCAATCTAAAAAGTCACATAAAAAGCAACAAAGAAAAACTATTAAAGAAATACGTACGATATAAAATGAAGAAAAATAAAATGCAGAATGCACCTTCTCATCCTCCCTACCCTCCACGAAACGCGACATGCAAGTTCTCCGCAAAAAAGAGATATGTTTGCCCTTTTGGATTTGTCGGTTTTGCACACACACACACACACAAGGCCCGCTGCTCTATGATATAAAAAACGATTCCGCGCAGTCAAACAACAACAAGCAGCCGCCTGCGCCCGGAGGCTCCCCAATCACTCGCGCAACGTGGTTTGACCTCGTTTTTCACCATTTCGGGTGGAGGGGGAGGATTCCACATTAATGGAAGGGGGGAGAAGAGCCTTACCCACAAAAGCGAGTATGGGGCTGTTTTATTTTGCCATTACTTGCACAGCTCATCTAAGAGCACACACGTGTGTGTCTGTGTGTTTTGGTGGGTGTTTATAAAAGCTTTGTGTGGCGGGCGCGTTTGTTTTTCAACGGATCCTTCTCATTCAATTCCCATAAATCGCCTTAAACGGAGCAAGAGAAGAGAAAAGGCCAGTCGAGCCCAAAATTGAACAATTTTGCACAAACACACGACACCCCCGGGCAGCTGTACCGTAAGAGGCATCTGGTTGTGTACTGGGGGTTGTTTCAGGCAATGCTAACCAGCTAATAAAATCCCCCCTCTCCCTCTCGATTCGTAGGTTGGCAAATCCAACCCAAACGCGGTGTTATGCCTTCCGCATAAGAATCCAGCCGTCATCGCCGTGATCAAACGTTGCATTTCATTCCGAGAAGGTTTGGCCCCAATTGGAGAGAAGAATTAGAAAGGCTAGGGCGAATGGTCGGCCACTTCTCCCCCGGCCTGCTATGAATTTCTGGGACAGCTTCTTGAGTTTTCTAAAAAAAAAAAGAAAGAAACAAAAAATTGGGTCCGCTACCCGCTTACTCTGAGGGCCTTCTCTCCACAGCATATTCGCGCATTCATATTGCTGCCGCCGATGCCGGTTTCACAACTTCTTCCGCTTTGATCGGACCATTTATCCGTTTTTGTTTTGCTTCGTACTCTGCCGGCACACGAAGAACGTTGGGGTGGATATTAGAGAATTATTATTATTATTTTTTATTCAGCCCCTCTCACACACCAGAGAATCATCAGCAGAGAAATCTGTACAGCACATGGATACCGTTCTTCCTGCTGTGCGGGGTTCTAGATTCGCGGTTCAATCTGATCTTATTATTCTCCCTCTCTAGCTCTCTCTCTAGCTCTCTCTCTCTCTCTCTCTCTCTCTCTCTCTCTCTCTCTCTCTCTCTCCCTCTTTCGTTTCATCTTCTATGTTGCCACACAGTCACCTTCGAAGTGGCTAGTTCCTTCCAGTTTCGAAATAGTTTCATCCGCCTGGGGTGCGGGCTGAAATAACAAATCCAGCGGAAATGGATGAAACTATTCTTTTTGACGGACAAGCAAAAATGTGTCGCTTTGCTTTTGCATTTAAAACAGTAAATAAATACATTTTTACACCAATGTTTAACATAAATTTAACCCATTTCTTTACGATTTAAGGATCTCAAGAAAATTGATAAAACACTACAGTTTCTGCGAAAAATCTTTCTTTTGTCACACACAAACACTAAAACCATTGATTTTATTTTAGCTTTTCTATCCAAAACAAGGAAGAAAAGACAGTTGTTAAATCCCTCAGCCAACTTCGACCCGCCGATCGATTGCCCGCGAAGTACACATTACCGAGACACAACTGCTGCACAACAACAACAACAGCAAAAAGTACCTTCACGTGCACCCACCCATTGCATTTTCGATCGAAACTAATAAACCACACAAAAACAACAGCCACCACAAAAAGCAAACCTGACTTCGCTGGCTACGGGCTAGTGGTGGGAGCTCGGAATCAGACCTACCCGATTCCGATTCCGTGTTCGGAATCAATTCCGGAGCCGATTCTGATGTAGAGATCGATTCCGATTCCGAAGATGACTCCGGTGCCGATTCTGGAGTTGACTACGAAGCCGATTCCGGATTTAACTCCAGGACTAAGGAACTCAAAACTAAGATTTAACTTTACTAAGGAGCCAATTCGGAAGCCGATTCCGGAGGCGATAACGAAGCCGATTCCGAAGATGACCATGGAGCCTATTCCGAAGCCGATTCCGGAGTTGATTTCGGAGCCAATACCGAAGATGATTCCGTAGTTGACTCCGGGGCCGATTCCGGAGTCGATTCCGGAGCCAATTCCGAAGTTGACTCCGGGGGAATCAACTCCGGAATCAGAATTGGCTCCGGAATTGGAATCGACCTGGGAATCGCAACCTGGGAATTAGCTCCGGAATAAGAATCAATTTTTGAACTAAAATAAGAAGTTTTAGAAGCAAAACCAGCCTGCGAATCTCCATGAGAATGGATCGTTGGATACTAGTAAATTTGGATTCTATCAATACGTAGCATCATTGGCTACGACAGAGTCGATTCCGGAATCGATCCCATAAAACTTCAAAGCTAGCCGGAATCAATTCCGACGGAAACTTCATTTTTCCCATCACTACTACGGACAACGTGTGTGTGTGTTTGTGTGTGTTGGTTTGAAGAAGATGCCACCGGACCACCGCAAGACTGCACCCAAAGCAGCAGGCATTACCGCTAGTCCGAACTAGAAAAGTTTTTTTTTTTATTTTTGTTTTGTGTGTCTATGTGTGCCCGCTGCAGTGCAAAATACATTTGGCCCTTCCATCCCCACTCTCCCCCTATGAGTGCGTTTTTTTTTTGTTGTACCAACGCCAACTATGCTCTAACCGTCTTCGCCACCGCCGCCGCCGCGCAATGTATGTGTTGCCGAAGAAACTGGCGAGAAAAAGTACACCGAGAGTGAGGGAGACACAAACATTGGAGACGATATACATCTTGCTGTGTGTGATGCACCATCATGACGATGACGGCTTTGGTTCCCACTGTTTCTGTCTAAGTATGTGCCTGTGTGTGTGTGTGCATATCTGTTGTTACATGCGTTCCCGTTTGTCTCTCTTCGCATCGAATGACATTGCGCCCGAACACGACGTGCATCCATAGCGTTACGATTTTTGTCCGTTTACGTCTGTGTCTGTGTGTGTGTGTGTGTGCCGTCCGTCTGTGGGTGCACCTACGCTTTTGTTGCGACGGATGGACGCATTGTGTAATGTGTCTCTCTACTCTTTGCATTTGTTTCAAGACCGCTGTGACTTGAGCTTTGAAAACCCTCCGTAACCCCTCCGCGGGGGCTGGATGGAAAGGCAGCGCAGAAGAGAAAGGAAGTGCTGCACAGACTGACTCCGACTGTGCCGTGCGGTGTATGTGTATGTGTGGTGAATTGAAATCACTACCGTCCAAGGTCCTTTGGGTTGCGTTTATTTTACTGTTTTTGTTGTTCTTGTTGTTGTCTTCTGTTTGTTCGACTTTCTTGGGCCCATGTTTCGACATCCTTCCACCATGTTTTTGCGCGCACCATCACCAACATTTGTGGCCGAACGTGCAATAATGGGGAGAGAAAGAGAGAGAGAAACCCTTTTGCTTAGGTTAGGTTATGAATTCGGTGTGCTGAATTCGTGCTTAAAAAGGTCAAAACACATTGATAGCAAAATCATCGTTTGCTCGCGTACTGTCCCCGCCTGAATTTAGCGCTCCGTTGGCCGGTATGTTTGCGCAAATAATATATGCTACTCCGCGCGTGCTGCGTCGTGCACTGACGGCTTTAGTTTCATTATTTCGGGGTAGATAGTTATAAAAATCTCTCTCTCTATTTTCTCTCTATTTTCTCTCTCTCACACGCGGCATTGAGTTGGTGTGTCAAGTGAATGATGACGATGGTGATGGCTGCCGTTGCACAAAACCCATAAAAAGTAAACAGCCTGCTTTGCTCTCTTTCGCCCGTTTTTTTTTTTTCATTTGTTTGGTTGGAGAGCAATAGGACAGATGGTGTGGCTGGGTGGTTGGGGTGACCGTTGCACGCAATCACGGATGAAAATGAACACACAGAGAAGCGAAGGCAGCGGAAGCAATACCGGAAAGAAACCGTTCCTTTTGATTCCCGAGCAACGAATGAGGATGACCGCTGTCGTTTCTTAGGAAGTATGAATTTCTAAACCTCACAACACAATGCTGCTGGCGCATCATCGATTCCTTTTGCTCTATGTGTAATATGACCTCCAAAAAGCAGTGTTTTCTCCATGCAAAATGTTGCCCCTTTTTTCTACACAACACACCAACACACACACACACACATACAGCCTAGACGAGTTCGCGAGCAGTGTGATTTAGCTTACTTTCACGCGCTTTGCAACCTTCGCGGACGCGTGTTTGTGGCGGGGTTGTGCGCCGTATTTGCACTGCACTTTTTGTTGTTGTGTTAACACATAGAAGCGAAATAGAAAACTAACGCA
This sequence comes from Anopheles merus, assembly GCF_017562075.2. Classification (NCBI taxonomy): domain Eukaryota; kingdom Metazoa; phylum Arthropoda; class Insecta; order Diptera; family Culicidae; genus Anopheles; species Anopheles merus. The sequence continues at coordinate 18,669,386 of NC_054085.1, forward strand.
TCCGCCGAAAGCACATTCCACAATTTTGCGGCACGTTTTCGGTGGGGCCTTTCCGCACCACACGAATTGCACTAGAATCCGCTTATCGTTAGAAATTATACAACTAGACACAACACACACCAACACACGGGGAGTAATGAAAACTGATGGCTGCTGGCAACACGCGCTCTCCTTTTCTCACTCTCACTCTCTCTCTCTCTTCTCTTTCTCTCTCTCTCTCGTGCCGAAATACCTTCGAAGACGCTGCAGTAGCAGCAGCCCCACACAACCGACGGCGACGGGAGCACAACTCTTTCCTACCGCTTTTCTTCCCGTTCCGTGCGAACAAACTCCGAAATTAACGAAATTAGCCCACCACAGACACACACACACACACACGCTCGCACTCACGGTTGTTTCACAAATTCGTTTCGTCTTCACCACACTGGAGTGGCTGGGACGGGCTACGGGTTACCTTTCTTTTCTTCAGTTTTCTTTGCTTTTCTAATCCTTTTCGCTCTTGTCACCGGGACGGACGGCAAACAAGTAATGCCGCCACTACCACCAACGTCGGAAAGGTGATTTGGCTGCACACTCTGCCGCGATTTCTTCTAACAACCCTTTCTCCTACAACAACAACAACAAAAACCGCAACCCTTTCTATTAGGAAAAGGGGAAAAACTAACCTTTTGGGAAGAATGTGGCACCGATGCGTGTGGTTGCGTTGCGCGAAACTGCTGCTTTTCTTTTCAGCGCGAGACTTTGTTTTGGCACACCGCTCTGGGTCCCAGCCGAACGGAGCAGGAGAAGCGTATTGAAAACACGGCGACGCGTTTCGACGAAAGAGACGTGCAAAATGGAGTCATTCGATGGCTCGGAGCGCACAGTGGCATGCCCCGATCGGTCATCCCGGGCGGCGACCGTTGTGACAAAAATTTGCACGCATAAATTTTAAATAATTATTTCATACTGCTAAGAGATAATCCAAAATATTGCAAATTAATTTAAAAAATATACCAGCTTCAAGAACAATTGCTGAAATGGAATAATTTAAATTTATTTTAATTTTGTCATTTCCAATTGACATGCATAAATGTCACACGTTTCTATGCCACTTCATCGTCCAGCATTGTCAGTAGCAAATGTCAAAGTGTTCAAAAGCCGCCTATTTCGTAGAAACTGGACGTTACGTACGAGCGGTGCGTGTTCATTTACTTCGTGTGATATCTTTGCGAAGAATTGTGTGTTCTTGCCCTAAAAAGCTCGGAATTCTGTTTTTTCATGCATCTCTTGCCTGGTTTTTGAATTGGATCTGGATTGTTTGAAGGTGGAGTTCTAGGCAAGGGAAATCAATTGTCCCTTCAAGTGGTCGATGTGTTGGCCTGCTGCTGGTGTGTGCGCGTTTTTCATTTCGGAGAGTTCTGGCATCCAACGCAGATCGCAGTACCCTGCGGTGGAAAACTCAAAAACCACTCTTTTCGCAGTCCGATCAAAAGAAGCTGTCTGTTGCCTAATCCGACCTTTTGGAATACGGTCCAGCTCAGGTAAGGAATGAAGACTTTTCCTCGGAATTCTAAGTCATTCTTGTACATCTTTGCTTCCGCCCAATCTGTAGCCTGAAAACTCCAACCTCAAAAGCAGCATCATCATGTTTATCTCGACGGCAGCTCGCGTGAGTCCGATTGCACGGAAGTTGGTAAGTAACAACAATACATCGATGAGTATCAATCATAAGCTCTTTTCGTTATATTGTGCTTCTCTCTTTCCCCCCAAACCTTACCAGGCCCTTGGTGGAGCAAATATGCACATCCGGCCGATCTGTAGCATCATGGCAATAGCGAAACAGCCTCCAACTGGCCGCAACACCACAACTTCCGTAGGTTTGTTGCCATCAATCCGTTCGTTCCAAACTGGCACAGCAGCCCGGGACATTGATTCTGCGGCCAAGTTCATCGGGGCCGGCGCTGCCACGGTTGGTGTCGCTGGATCGGGTAGGTTTTGTAGCATTTCTATTACTGTAGTTCTTCAACATCTTATAGCCGATTTGTTGTTTTGCGTGTGTAATCCTTTAGGTGCCGGGATTGGAACCGTGTTTGGATCGCTGATTGTCGGTTATGCGCGCAATCCGTCCCTGAAGCAGCAGCTCTTCTCGTACGCTATTCTGGGATTTGCCCTGTCCGAAGCGATGGGGCTGTTCTGTCTCATGATGGCGTTTCTGTTACTGTTTGCATTTTGATTGGTTTGCCGGTTTTATAACCCGCCCGTACATTAGATTGGTCTTTTGCTGCTTTAATCTCACTTAAAACCAGCACAACGCACTGGGGAAGGATATGAAATAAAATGTGAATGGTACGGAAATAAAAATCAAAATTCTATTCAAAAGAGAGGACAATGATGTAATTATACTGCGGGTGGAAAATTTAGGTAATTGATCTGTTTTATTCGTTTTAATGGGAAGACATAGTTCCTGGACATATGATCCGATTCGATTCCGGAGGTTGTTCATCGTCATGGCTTCTGCAAACGTTGTCCAAGCATTTTGATCTGATTTTAAAGAATCTGGATAAATGGATTTCGCCTGCAGAGATGTTTCTCATGAGGCGCTACGCATTTAAATGCATTAAAAATCGTTTCAAACAAACCTTCTTCAATTTTTTACAATTTTTGCAAATTTTCCAAGTCTCCAGTTCAATCCGACATCCATTCCAAGTTTGCTTGAAAAAATATCCCCCAACACGATTTTCTTGCAATGGAAACAGAAACAACAACAACTTTGACAAGCAACATTTTCAGCTCCTTGCGGCAGCCGAAGGTAAAGTGAAGGCTAGAAAGAGTTTTTCCCCCGAAGAAAACGCAAGCAAAGCGATTGTTTATCCTCAGCCTGCGGCACCAGTCTCGCTTTAGCAGGTTTGTGGATGTTGTTTTAATAATTACTCACTTTACGTCGAAATTTGTACGCGTAAAAGTGTGCGGTGCAGACATATTCCGTGCGTACGGTCACAAAAGCCGGCTTTTCGTTGCTGCTCTCCCTCTCGCTGAGGTCTGATATTGGAGGCCATGGCTGCGGATGAGGCACAACTCATCTACGAGCTGCGAAATGTGGGGTGAGTCATAGAAGTCTGTGTACAACCGCTAAAACTGCGACTAACAATGAAGCCCTTGCTGAAAACCCTTCTTTCCCCACCCAAAGGTATGAAGGACCGTTTCTCGATCAGAACTATGCGTCAACGGCAATCTTTGCGGGGCCGCAGAGCGGCGAGTTTCAGGACATCGTCGTGTGGCTGACGGAGGAGATCCGCATCCTCGGCAAGCTGGACGAGCGCGTTGGGAAAAGTGAAGATGCCAGCTCGTTCATACTGGAGCTGTCCGCGTTTCTGAAGGAGCTCACCTGTCCGTACGCGAGCCTCACGTCCGGCCATGTGTCGGACCGGTTGCAAACGCTCGAATCGAAGCTGCTCCTGCTAGACTACCTGATCAACGAGCTGATGGCGTTCAAAATGCTCGAGTCGCTCAAGCCGAAGGAAAAGTCGACCGTCATCACGCTGCACGAATCACCGACCGCGGCCGCGCTGAAGGACATCTGCATCACGCTCGGCATGGGCAAGCCGCCGAACAATGTGCCACCGAAGGCGCTGTTCGAGCGCATTAACGCGAGCCTCGACGAGACGATCCGGAAGGCGGGCGAGAACCGGCTCAGCAAACCGCTGTTCTGCCCGAAGGAGCGCCTGACGGCCGAACAGTGGGCCAAGCTGGAGAAGCTGCAGAAGGACCTGGACAGTGAGTACGATCTGCGGCGCAAGATGCTGCTCACCCGGCTGGACGTGACGATCCAGAGCTTCCGGTGGTCGAGCCGCGTCAAGGACAAGGAGGGCGTGATTGCGGACCGGTACGCGGAAAAGCGCAAACTGCTCGACACGATGGAGGTCGGTGGGCGCGATACGGACATTGCGGCGCTGCTGGCGGCCCGCGAAACGCTCGCCATCATCGAGAAGACGAGCAGCGCGTCAGTGCGCAAGAACACCAAGAGCAAGATCCAGCGGCACATCATTGGGCGCGTGCCGGACAGGGGCGGACGGGCGTACGAGCACAATCCGCCGCCGCTGGAAATGCCGTCCTGGCAAACGCAGCGCAACACTGGCGGCGGTGGTGGTGGTGGTGGTCGTGGAGGTTTTGGCGGTGGCAGGGTATGTACTAGCCATTTTATTGGCTTATTTTTAGGTTAAAATTGGACAAAAAGAATCCTTTTCTTAAAATGTCCCCTTTTTATGTCATTGCTATGCTACTCTCACTTAGGATATGGTTGTGAGTTACGAATTCGATTTTTGCTATTTTACAGCAGGTATCAAGTTATTACTTCATTTTCCGATAATTTCTACTTTTTAGGGAGGCGGACGAGGCGGTGGTAATAATGCCGGTGGTGGAGGATTTCAACAGCAGCAGGGAAATTACTCCAACAAGGGCTATAACCAGGGTGGAGGTCAAAACTACCATCAGGGAGGCAGAGGAGGATACAACCACGGAGCCGGAAACGGTACGGGTGGTGGTGGTGGCGGTGGTGGCTTCCATCAAGGTGGAGGAGGTGGTGGAGGTCACAATCAGAACCGGGGCAGTCGTGTACAAGGCGGCTGGTCACAACCTCAACAAGGTACGGTTAAAATGGCCATCAAATCTTGTTACATTTGGGTTCAAACGGATGCGTTTTGCTCCATTGTAGATTACAACCACAGCGGGTACGGATCGGGACGCAGCAGCTACAGCAGTGGCAGCGATCAGTACAGCAACAATTCCGGCAGCAGCAGTCGGGCCGGCTACAGTGACCATCGCGGCGGAGGCAACTACAGCGACCGTGGCTACGGAGGATCGGACCGTGGGTATGGGGGCGGTGGTTACGGTGGCGGTGGTGACCGGGGCGGTAGCGCCGGCTATGGAGACAACCGCAACAACTACGACAACGAGTACAGCAGCCGGGGTGGCGGTCGTGGAGGCGGCGGACGTTCCAACTACAATCGAGGGGGTGGGCGGCGCTGAAATCCATCCCCGTGGTCACGTTTCAGTGTGCATTTTCTACTCGTTTCCTGCCATACAAAGAAAATTGGCATAAGATACATGTTCGGATCATACCATCAATAAACAAGCGGCAGCAATCTTTCGTTGTCATACTGTACTTGTTGTGAGGAACTAATTTATTAATTATGAGAAGGGTGTTTAATAGATTTCATTTGTATGTAGAATTTGTAAAAGATTTTAACAATTTAAAGATCTTTTTAAATGAAATATTCGTTATATTTAAACAGATTAACACTTTGCAAATGCTACATAAACAAAACATTCATTTACTTTTCTAATCTGCAGTGAAACGACCATTAAAACAAGCGCATTTGAAATAAATAAAAAGTGAGCAATGAACAATTCAACCAAATGTGTCATTTCTGCAGGGCGGCCGCAATGTGTCGTTTCTGAAGGGATGCAATCTGACAGCAATCACGCAGCTTGTGAGCTGTCACTGCCCGAATGTAAACAAGCAACGCGCGTTTTTACCTGTTTATTCGTGTCCCGTAGAAATTGGTGAGCCGCTTCCCGCATCATGGCAGCAAAAATCGACCAGAAAGAGTATCTGAAACGCTATCTTTCCAACGATAAGGACGCGAAGAAGAAAAAGAAAAAGAAAGACAAGCTAAAAGCGGCGAAAAAAGCCAAGTAAGTATGAATTGCCTGCTTGCCGAGCTGGCCAATGTTGTGTGTGCACGTCGAGTAAAACATTCTTTCCGTTTTCCACAGTGTAGTGATCGTCGATGATGATCTCGACCTATCGGCACTGCAGAGCCGGATCGATGACAATGAAACGGACCTGTTCGGGCTCGACGAAGAGGCACCGCAGGTGGTGGGAATTATCGACGAGCGGCCGCCGGAACTGCGCGCCAAGGAGGACTTTAGTAGCGCCAAGTGGAAAGCATTGAACGCTAACGATGGTGGTTTCGACGGGATGCTACGGGCAAACGAAAGCACACGGCCGGATGGTGATGCTGAAGCTCGGGTGAGCTTTAAAGCGCAAGGAGCGAAGACCGAACGCCGGAGAAAGTATGACTCGGACGAAAGCCCGCCACGTCAACAGAAGGGCAGTAGGCGGGATAGGAGAGGGAAGGATTCGGATGAAAGTCCTCCTCGAAGAAGAGCGTCGAAAGAGAAGGACGTGTCTAGAGGGAGAAACAAGCGGGACGATTCGGATGAGAGTGCAGCAAGGAAATCCGCAACGGGGAAAAGCAGGAAAAGACATGATTCGGACGAAAGTCCACCTCGAAGGGGGAGATCCAAAGAGAAGGAAGACACAAGAAGAATGCGAAGAGATGACGATTCCGATGAAAGTCCTCCACGAAAAACGGATAGAAGGAATCATCAGGACCCGGACGAAAGTCCACCTCGAAGGGGGAAATCGAAAGAGAAGGAAGTGAGAAAGAAGGGAAAACAAGATGATACACGGGAAAGTACGAGAAAAAATTACGACTCGGATGTAAGTCCACCACGAAGAAGGAGATCCAAAGAGAAGGATGACGCAAGAAGAAAACGAAGAGGTGACGATTCCGATGAGAGTCCTCCTCGTAAAACTGGAACGAGTAAAAACGCGAGAAAACTTCAGGATTCAGACGAAAGTCCACCACGAAGAAGGATATCCAAAGAGAAGGACATTTCTAGAGGAAAGGGACGAAGGGATGAATCTGACGAGAGCCCTCCCAGAAGAAAAGCAGGCACTGAGAAACGGAACGATACTAGCCTACCACGCAAACGCCGACAGCATGACTCAGATGAAAGTCCTCCCCGGCGAAGGGAAGAAAAGGCACCGGAGCGACGCAAACAACGACACGATTCGATCGAAAGTCCGCCCAGACGCCACCGGGATAAGGAACACCGCGAAAGGGACAAAAGAGAGGTACGGCATCGTTCGAGCGATACGGACGAGAGCCCTCCCGGGAGAAAGGAATACGATCGCAAAAAGTCCTCCAATCGTCGTCAGGATTCCGACGAAAGTCCACCACGCCACAGCCGGGCAAAGGAAGCGGAAGTCGGCCGATCGCAAACCGTAACAGTGAAGAGAGAACGTCGCCACTACGATTCAGACGAAAGTCCCCCAAGACGCTCATCGCGTCGAAGCCCCGAAAGGAGACAGCAGCAACCTTCCCACAGTAGAACGGTTTCACCGCCGGTGCGTATCAAACAGGAAAGGAAAAGTTCCGACTCCGACCTTTCCCCGCCGAGGAAATCGACCCGTCCACAGGATCGGGATAGTCCACCGCGAAGCAACCGAACGCGTGAACCGTCCCAGCTGGTGGAGCAGCGCAGCATCAAGCGGGAACCACGCTCGCCGTCCACATCCGTTAGTAGGCACGCACCGGCGGAAAAGATGGCGAAAACGCTCGACGGCAAACGGGCCGGTCTGCAGGACGCAAAGTCCTTGCGGGAGGAAAACGAGCAGCATCGGGCCCGGGAAAGGGAAGCGCTGATGAAGCTGTCGGACGAAATGTCCGGCCGGTATGCGGAAACGGTGGTGCGCGAGAAGGGCGGCCGGCGCCGCGACGTGGAGAAGGAGCTGCGCGAGGAGCTGGCGAAACGAAAGCACGATGAGAAGAAGAAGGAAATTTACACCCGCTGGGGCAAGGGGTAAGCAGTGATGATGTCCGTAAGGGAAAGCATTTCCTTTTCTTTAATTAAATTTATTTCCGATCGAACAGCGTTAAACAGGTGGAGGATTACAGGGCGCAGCTGGAGGAGGCGGCTCGCGAGATGGAGAAACCGTTGGCACGGTACGCCGACGACAAGGACCTGGACGAGCATCTGAAGCAGCAGGAGCGGGAAGGTGACCCAATGCTGGAGTACCTGCGCAGCAAGCGAAGGGAGGAGAACAAGCGGGCCGGCATCCCGGAAAAGCCCGTCTATCAGGGTGCGTTCCCGGACAATCGGTACGGCATACGGCCCGGCTATCGATGGGACGGTGTGGACCGATCGAACGGGTTCGAAAAGCGCTGGTTCGAAACGATGAGCAAGAAGAAGGCAGTAGAGGAGGAGGCGTACAAGTACAGCGTGGAGGACATGTAAGCGTGGAGCCAGGTAGTAGTTAATAGTTTTACAACAATATCTTCATATATGAGACCCGAAAGTACATGTTACAGAGAAGACCACCTTTACATCGTTTCTCAATGATTTTTTCCTATTTTTTTCAAATGAAGAGAACCCAAAAAAAACCCGAAATTCCCCCTGCTCCTCGAAAACACCTCGTTGTGGGATTTTAAAGCTCAATGTAGTTATGCATTTATTTTGCCTATTGACGACAGTATTACATTCATGGCGGTGACAAGTGTAACTCCGTTCGCGTTCGTCTCTTCAACTACCGGGGTGCGCTCGCGTGCGCCGTAAGTCCTCGAAGCTAATGCGCGCGTATCAACGGAGGAGGGACATTTCAAGGGAGGTGTTTGCGTGTTCGTTTGTGTGTGTGTAACGTGTAATGTCCCTGTTTTCTAGGGCTTCACCGATACTGATGACTAAATGCAGTCCCCCCTGTGCCCCGTGTCTGTCTTTCATGTCCGCAAATGCTCTACTTCGGTTTCGATTGCCGATACAACTATCAAACGCCAAAGTCCAAATGGAAAAAAGGTGTATAGAGTCGCCTAGGAAGGAACCTTCCCCACTCCCCTCGCGCCCTCATTATCCCTCTCTTAAAACGGCCCGGCCAGACTAAAAGTACAATCCTGTCCTTCAAACGGAGTTCACACAGCTTCCGCAGGGCTCGCTCGCTCATTCCGAAGCGTTGTAGGCAATGTAACCGAAAACCGGAAAAACACAAACCCCCGGAGGGGTGGGAGAGAGTGATCGAGAAATTTACGTACCATTTACGAGCGCTAAACTATTAATTTAGTTGCTTATGCTGGGAGCTTGTTGCCTTTGCCTTGGTTTTTTGTTTAGATTTTTATTATTGAATAGAAATGGCTTACCGCTGTGAAATTTGGGTATTTTAGTATTTATATCATCTTTCTAATGTGTGTGTTTGTTTGTTTGTTTTTGTTTTGCATTATTACGCTTAAAGAGTAAGAATTGCTGTGTTTTGTGATGCTAATTGTTTCATTTCATTATCTTCTCTCTCTCTCTCTGTGTTGCTGTATTTGAAGTTTTTGTTTGACTTGTTTTATTTTCGCTTTTCCTTTTCCATTCCGTTTTCTGTTCTCCGTGTGTTTGTTTTTTTAACGTGTTCGTTTCCTTGTGCCACAATTTTTTAATTGATGGCTACCTTCTTTCTGGCCCTGTGTCGCGTGATATAATTACTAGAAATTCACACATTACGTTCATTTAGAGGAGCCGCTCTAGTTGCGTGGTTTTGTTTTCAACTGCTTTTGTTGTATTCTGCATCTGTGTATGTTCTTCAGTAGGATTGATTTCTAAGTTACTGTTTTTTTTCTTTTCCTCTGTGTGTAATATATTCGATTCGATCGAAATCGATAAAATTTATAAAATCATAACAAGTGCAACTTCCGTCCGTCCGTAAAATTGTATTGGGCGCGCGCCTTTTGCTTTATTCAGTATTACTGTTTATCATTAAATTTCCACAAATTTGTGATATTTACTCGTTTACCAAACACATGGGGATAAATGGGAGGATATCGTCGTCGTCGTCGCCACCGCCGCCGGAGTACGACCACCACCACCACCACCGCCACCACCAATGCCACTCGCTGCGCGCTGCTACGGTTACGCACCAAGCACACAACAACGCGCCGCCCACAAACAGAGCGGCTTAGTTTTCGCCCTCCTTCGGTACATCCTTGCGCACCTTGTGCCCGCGGAAGGAGGCCTGAATTTTGCTGGCCGCTTTGTGCAGCTCCGGATCGTCCATGTCGATGTCCAGCTCTTCGGCCACCTAGGTGGGTGTTGGAAAGAGATCGAAAAAAAAAGGGAAATGAATTAGAGCAAAATTTCGGCAAATACTGTCGAGCGGGTCTTCCTTCGGTCTTACCTTTTTGGTAATTTCATCAATGTCGACCTCCTTCTTCTCGTCCTCGCCCTTCGTGGCCGTCTTTCTGGCCATGTGACCACGGAAGCTGGCCTGTATACGGGTCGCGGCGTGAGTCAGCTCTGCAAAAGGAAGAAATGAGAGAAAAAAGCACCAAAATCAATACACAATAAAGGATAGAACAAACAGAAAAGCGCGAAAAATGCCACCACGAAGACTCCGCATTCGCACACACGGACACAACAATTTGATTTTCGATCGCAAATGGGTGCCAGATTGATTGGATCGCAGACGAAATGCAAACCACCAACAGCGAAGCAGGCGGTGCTCTCTGCCGTTCGCAGGCCGTTCGCGTAGCGAGCGGAGTTGTTGGTAGTTACGAGTTTTATTGAGCCCCCCCTAGGTGCAACAACCAACACCCCGCGTGCAGTGAAAAATCGTTAAATCAATTTCAATTCCGGTTTGATGGATCTTTTCGAAATGAAATTTCATTACACGTCGCCATCATCGGCGTGGCTGGTAAGGGCTATTTTAAAATGCTCTGGTGGTTGTGGATTTTTGCTTTGTTTTTTTTTTTTTAAATATAGGTTTATGACTGTGATGGCCAATGTGAAAATGCCATTGTGGGAGTTTTATATTTTTAAATAAAATTAAACAGGATATTGAATTTTGAACAAACTTCCTTTTTTATTGCCGAACAGTTTTGTAAAATTCTTTTCCGCCTTTATTTATAATATTTTTACACCGTCTCTTACTGCAGCCATTTTTCCTCCAAGCCGAACCAAGATTACTTCATCCCAAAACACTAGCTTGCAAAGGAAATGTACAGTTTGTTATTTTCCATTCGTATCCCCGCTCATGTCAGCAGCAGCATCTTCTCGTAGCACAAACTCACACTTGTTACATCGCTTTGCCGCGAGTAATGATGGCTCGTTAAGCTGTGGAATGCTGCGGAATCGTTTCTCCGATTTCCACTTATCGATCACACACAAAACAACTTCTCCTCTCCCGCCCACAATGACGGTGAAAAACAACATTCAAGTGTTTGGTGTGGTGCATTCGAGCGCGGGTTCTTAAGAGCAGCTCACTAATGCTCCCCCCCCCTCCCACTTCTGGTTGGTGTCGATGTATCCCAGAATCGATTGTGTCTTCTTTTTTATTCGAAAAAGACGCAACATTTGTCACGATACTTTGCGCCTGTTTTTTTTTATAGTTTAGTCTCACAAAACAATAGCTGGCGGTATTGAGGGTACACAAAAGTGAATAAAGCACACACGCTCACATCATTCAGAGCCCAATAAAAGGGATTATTGACGGGGACCGTCATTTAAAAAAAACGGTCGTTAAAGTTTTATAATACTTGGGTGATTTGGTGGAATGTGTTTGATAGTGGAATTATCGGTGCATTAAATGGAGCTTTTAACGATCGACACAGATGGCGGTGATGTGGTGCAGTGGGTAAGTGATTGACTCTGCGCACCGTTGGGCGTGTGATCGAATCTAGTGTTGTGCGCCTCTGGGGGCTTTTCTTTGTGTTGTGGCAGAAGATAGACGGACTTTATTCCAAAGAACCATTTTTTCAAATGTGTATTGAAGCTTTTCTATTGAAATAGAAGGAATAATTCAACAGAACAAATAGGTTTTTAAACAACAGACTTACTTCAAATCGCGCTTTTATTCACAAAACCCCTCCACAAAAGCTTAAAAGATGTGTTTAAAACCACCGTCGTCATCATCTCATGTGTCAATAAGCGCCAGAATCTTTCGAAGAAAAGGTTTCGATTTATTCTCTCCCTCTACCCACCGCTCCCGGACATCTCAAAACCCCTGACCCTTCAAACTACGCCATGCAAAGGCCTCGTTTTTGGGTGTGTGTGTGTGTGTGTTGTTGCGGGGGTTTTCGTTCGCCCATTAACGTGTCTCGGCGGTTGAGCTGAGTTGAAAATGACATGGAAATTAGATTTCCACAGGCGTATGGAAACCCAACCGAGCCTCCGAGTTTTGTGTGATTCAACGTAATCGGTTTGTTGCGGTTTGCAAGCTTTTTTCCTTCTCTTCCGTCCTTAAAGAAAAACGGCATTACATCTTCCGTCCTTAAAGAAAAACGGCATTACATCTTCCGTCCTTAAAGAAAAACGGCATTACATCTTCATCGCCAGTTCATTCGAATCAAAACTGGACAGGCTCTGGTTGGTATGTGTGTGTGTGTGTGTGTGTGTGTGTGTGGATGGAATGCTTTATTTGAAGAATATCCAAAAAGTAAGATGGAGTAAGATGAGTTTTGTTGCCTTTTTTATCCTTTTTTATTTAGCTGAATGCCAACGTGATTGTGGTTAAAGTAAGGGGAGAAAGAGTAAGACAGTACATGGCAACATTCTGCAACTGTCCGCAGCTTTTATGGGGTAGCAAATTGTTAATTTAACATAAATTTCACTTCAGTAGGAAGTTTCTCCTTCCAATTTAGAACAATACCATCGCTCCCCTTCTTCCATATGCTTCCATTTTCTCCTTGTCCTTCCCAAAAGTGTTGATTAAAACTTTACCCAATTGTTGGTCGTGGTGGTGGTGCACGACTTTAAGGGTGGCGTGTAAATTTGCTTACCAAAACTTTTCCACTCATCTTTACATGCCTTCACTTACGAAACCATTTTGTTTGCTTCTCCTCTCGTTAACATAGCACAATAATTGTGGTCTTATTGTGATTTTTTGGGACAAAAGTTTGCTGCCATTGCGAGGGAGCGACAGAGGGAGCGAGTGAGTGGAAGTGAAGATTATACAATTTATTATCTCCATTAGAGAGCACAAGCCTCCTCCACAATCCCATTCACAGGATGGCACAATCGGTGTTAATGATTATTTATTTCGTTGGTTAGGCGTATTTTTAGCTTCCGGCTCAATCATGCTGGCATTCAAATCGAATCCAAACCAACCGATTTCCTCTTATGTGCACACAGCAAATTCCCACTAAACTGTATTTATTGTCTAATTGGAATCAATATTAATCGTATGTTGATGCCGGGAACTACAGGAATCGTATTGCAGTGCTGTAAGCTGAACTCTAAATAATTAACACGGCAAAGCACGTTGCGATAACTGGTCCCGGCAAAACCCATTGCGCTCGATTAATCAACGCATCAAGGAATTAATTTTCGTTCGGGTGAAAAATTACCCCCCCCCCCCCACCCTCGCCCCTCATCCCACGCTGACCATTCAGCGCTACATATAGATAGCTTTTCGCATTTCATCTTTCCGGCCTGCTTGCTTGTGCGATGAGCGAACCAGGGGAAGATGAATGGCTTCCGGTGACATGGACACGCACGACAACGGGGTTGATCGATATGTGTACGCTCACGCGTGATGCAGGCTTACACCGATTTCCATGCTGAAAATGCTGTAGCATTACACACTCCAAAAGGTGCAAAAACAAAACGCGGCAAAAATCAACGTGATGATATGTAACACGAACTGACGGATGTGGATTGTTGTGTAAAAAGCTTCCGGGTGGAGGGCGCGCACGAACCAAGGGATTCCGGGATCGTCACTGTCCTTCCGTCAATCCTTTGCTTTTATGTGTGTGTGCGCTTTATGAGGATTAAATTTCCTTCAGGCCTTTCCGTTTTCAAACCCGTGGCTACGCCTAGCTCGAGCTTGCGTTTCCAAAACGGGCGCGAATGAGCTTTCGCTCGTATTCGGTTTCGAGACTCTCGGGCAGACAGCAAACGAACGAACGAATCGAAATTAAATATTTACACTGAAGTGTAGCGGTAGCAGTGGCAGTACCAGTCCACAAACAAGTCAGCCTATCGAACGACCCGGGGCCGAATGTTTTATTTACGAGAACCCGAAAAAGAACAGAAGCGAAGGGACAGAGAACCCATGCAGCGAGGAATAGTTTGTCTTTGGTTTTTGGTCGGGAAAAGGCCACCCAGGCTATTTGCCCTCCCGGGGGGAGAGGAGGGGAGGGTGAATGTTTTAGTAAAATTGCTCACTTCGAGTCGATGGCTCGGAGCCCGGTGTATTATCGAGCTGATTGTGTTGTGGTGTCTTGGAGAGCTGGCCCAAATTGGGGGGACGCGTTGATCGAGAGCTTATGTAAAGCGATAAAGCCGCGCGCGTTTTTATCGGTAGGGCACGTGGGGAAAAGGGGGTCAAACAAAAACAGAACGGGAGTGGAATTGAGATATTACGTAAACGGTGCGGTATAAATCGTCGCTTGATTTCGATTTTTCGTTGGTGATTTAATATTAATAAATAAAAAAAACAACACGTTAAACCGTACTCGCCGCAGCCTACTGCTGCACGAAAGCTTTAATCTACAAAGCTTCCAATTTCCAGTACATTAAGCTCATCGCTGGTGTGAGCATAGAAGAAGAGAGAAAAAAAAACGCCCCATTCAGAGCATGCCATATTGTAGTGTATTTATTAGCTCTAACGCTGTGCGTCTTCTTTTTTTGCATTTTCCTATATTTATGCACTCCTTTTTAGCCCACCAATAAATGCCAATACGGTAGAACGGGCATGAAAGGCAATAGGCCGCTCGAGGGTATTGAATGCACAAAGTAGCAAGCAAAGCAGGCCGGGACCATTCAACCGGAATACGTTTGATAATGGCCGTACGAGCCGCATAATAGAAAGTGTTGGGAAGAAGGAAAAGAGTGCACACAATAACAAAAAAAAAAAAAACACCAGCACAGAAGCATTACCTTTTTTCAAGTGGAAAGATAATGCTGTGCAAAAAGGCAATATTCATTCCGTGCTGCTACGGTGTCCATTTTGTCTAACCACCATCAACCTCCTGGAACGCTGCACATAGCTTTTGCAATGGTCATCGGTATCGGCACGGCAATGATGATGCTCTGAGACAAGTGTAGTTTGTTGCACTTGAACTGTGCCAATTAAACAGGGGAATAGGAGGATAGATAGCGAGAGAAAGAAATAGAGAGAGAGAGAAAGTGAAAAGTCAAGTATAATCGGCAAAACTACTGCACTGCTCCCCAACAACTGTGCAGGTTGTGGAAAAGTTTTTTAATCTGCATTACTTTTGATTGCAGCAGCAGCAGCAGCGACTGTGAGGAGGTCGATCAGTTATCATTGATTGGCGAAGGAAAAACCGAGTAAAAACGTTTTTCTTTTGTTTGAAGTTGTTGAATTGTTGAGCTAATGTTAGTTTTTTGAATAATAAAATAGATACATTGATTGCCCATTTTCCTTCACGAGGGGAATTTCTCGGGTTAATGATTGGTTCATACTCTGTGAAACGTAGCAGAAGATAGCTCAGAAATTGGTCGAACCAGTAAAAGCTTTGTAAAATTAAATAAAAAAAAAATAATATAATTTTAAATACGTTTTTAAGGCAAATTTAGTTTTGATTTTAGTGCATTAAAAATGCATTTTTAATTAATTTTATTTTTTGCTCTATATTTTCTAATTTCAATTGATATTTCGTTAATTAGAGTTATCCTATTACACATATCAGCAGACATTGTACCATGATGTAACATTTATAGTTTTCTGAACATGGTTACTTGGAACATTTCAAGTACATTGCGCCAAATCCAACGTCGAGAGAGAAAGAAAAACAGCAATAGTGAAAGAAGGGAAACTTTACGAATAGAAACAGCAACAAATAGAAACAAGGGAGAGGGCAATCCAGAGCGTGAAGGCCGAGGGAATAATGTCCGTACTCGCTAGTGTAATTTTGATTTTCACTAGTCCACTAGCGGCGGTGGCTGACCGAAGCATTTTGTCAAACAATTTGGAGCCACTTCAGAAAATATGTTCCTTTTTTTACTTAAAATGGACTAGCAAAGCTTTATAATTGTTAGATCAATATGTTATGCAAGTATTTCAGCTTATTTCGCAAAAAAGGTAAAAAAAACTACTTCATTTTGAGCTCCGACCGATTTGAGCGAATGGTCGTTCCCTTGATGAACAAAAAAAGCTTCCACTAGCCGCAGCCAGATGCGCTAGTGAAAATCTAAATCACACAATGTTCCCCAGCCTTAAGGTGCATTTGAGAGAGTAAGGCCCGTGTCTGTGCTCCATCGGATGCGATTTTATTGGAAGGCCTGTCAAAATTTTATATGGAATTTGACAGATAACGTCGGACGTGCGATTTCGTCGTGCGACGGAATCTATTTTTTTATTTCGTCGTACGCCGCATCCGATTTTATCTGTCAAACTAAATGTGTGGCGTTTTGTAGGAACAATCTCAACTTAATTTTTCATAATCGTTATATTATTAAAATCATCCAAATAATCGCAATATTATACGAAACAGCATTTGACAGCACGTGCGATAAAATCGCATGGGATGAAGCATAGACACGGCCCTAAGTGGGAATAATGCTCACAAAACGCGGTGATGGGACGAGCATTACATTTTCATAGCCAACAGTAAGCGAATTCAATACAAAAAGGTGTAAAAAGGTGTATAGCGCACTTCCACATGTAAAATAAAATAACCACCTCGGCCATACACATTGGTCAATCAAACAGAACAGAAACATAATTATAAACCAATCTTTGCCTCAACCCTACCCATCTCAACGAGATTAATCGATCCACCAGGCGCCTCCATCTACAAATCACCAGTCGCCTCCATCTACAAACCACCAGGCGCCTCCATCGATCACCGCCATGAAAGCTAGCCCCGTACATTATTCAACGCAATCGGCTGATCAGTCACAAATAACGCGAACGATTGGCCCAAAAACACGGCGAATTGAATTACCGCTCAAGCCGAACATGTAGGGAAGTTTCGATTTCGATACGGTCCAATATCGAACAATCGACCAACCAAAATCCAAAAACAACGTTGTAATTGTAAATTGAGTAGAAACCGGGATAAGAATTTGTGGAAATTGTGGGACTGTGTGGGCAAAAAACTCAGAAGAAACCGGAAATACCAATCCCAAACCGTGTCCAAATCCTTTCCTGTCAAGGCAGCGCTGGCTTTACGGTACGGTGAGACTGGGAGAGTGACACAAGAGTGGGGAAAGAAAAGCCACGAAAACACACACCGAACCACACACCACAAGCAAGACAACAAACAAACAGCAAATCCCGGGGGCGTGGCGAGGAAGTGGACGTAATTCCGCACTAAGCCCTTTTCGGTAGCAAAAGTTCGGCAAATGTGTGCGTGCAGTAGCAGCAGTAGTAGTAGCTGCGTGGATTTATTTATTTATCGGTCGGTTTTATTCGGTTAGGCAGGCGGGCGGGCAGTGCCAACCACATTTCTTTGTTTTTCTTTCTGTTTTTTTTGTGATTGGTTTCCGGTGCTGGTTCCGGCGGAAAATTGAAAACACAAGCCTGCGATGCTGCGGAGCCTCGGAGCTCATACACACCCTCTCTGCTCTGTCAGGAGTTTAGGGTAAATAAATAATTCCAAAAGTCCAAAATTTAATGATATCACACAAAGCGCTTCGCAAGAAGCTCGAGATAAAGCCAAATGAAAAAGGGGGGGAGGGGGGGAGGGGGGTATTATATTCACCACCCACACCAGTTTGTGGAGGATTTTAGAACAAGCGGATTTACTCTGGCTTCTGATCGTAAAGTTTGATTAGATGATTCCGACGTCTTCCCTCTCTCTCTATCTCGCTCTCACGCTGTTTCCCCAAACGCATCGAATTAATGATTTTGTGGAGTAGGGAAATTGATTTTACTGGCTTCATCGATGGGGTATGGTTTTCTTTAAATTTTGCATAACATTGCTTATTAATCCGCTCAGCGCGGGGGGAGCGAGGGGGCCGCGAACACATTCGCTCGTGTTAATGAACGCTGCTCGCTAACGGACTGTGCTTGGGGCTCTTTTTTCGATGAAGGCTCAGGGGGTTTGGGGGGGGGGGGGAGGGGGGGAGAGGGATGGTTTGCGTCAATGAGCCACTGTTGTCGATCGAACAGAGTCACGAAAAGATTATGCTCACGGTGGCGTGACGATGTAAACAGGCAGTGGGTAAATGTTTATCCTGCTGACGAGGAGAAGGGATTATATCTGTGTGGCGGTGGGGGAGAGTAGTCGCGTTGTTATACAAAAAGAGAGAGAGAGGGAGAGGGAGGGGATAGAGAAAGGGAGATGGCTGAGCTTATTGTTATTGAGAGGAGGGAAAAACAAGTATGATTCGGAAAGATTTGGCTGAAACTGTCACGCGATTGGGGGATGAAAATTGTCTTTGTTTCCTCGTGCGAGGCTTGCGATTGTACGGGTGTTATCGATGATTGGAATGGTTTAATAAAGCATTGGCTGGCATTTTTTAAATAAAAAAATATAATTTTATAGCCTTAAGATTGGTTTAACATTAAGGTTTGGTAGTACAATAAATCTATAGTAACAAAAAGAAAACCATTTATTTTGGAGATGGATTAAAGTTTAATACATTACAGGGTTTCCCACAATTTATTGGTTATTTATTGGTTTCCATAAGTTTTTGGTTGGTTCCCATAGTTTTTTGGTGTGTTTCCATGACTTTTTGAGCGTTTCCCCGAATATTTTCTTTTCTTTTTTTATAGAAACTTTGAGCCAATTGGCCTCATTTGCCTCCTAGAATATTAGTATTCCATAGTATTGATGTCGAATCGGACAATACCAATACAGGGTCTTGCAGGGGTTCTCATGGTTGGGGGTCACTTCCTGGACTCTTTCTTAAGGGAAGTGAATTTCAAATATTGGAAATTGGACTATATGGCACCCTTTTTGGACAAGCTCCTTGATCCCTGTTGGATTCCTTTTGGAATAAGAGTGCTATAGAATCCAATTCCCATTACATTAAGTTCATTTCACGCAAGAAGGAGCCAAAAAAAGTGTCCCACAACTATGAGAGTTCCTGGAAAACCCTGTAAATCGTGGGAACGAACCAAACATCTATGGGATACGATGAATAAATCATGAAACGAGCCCAAAAATTATGGGAATCCTCCAATAATTCGTGAAAACCTTGTAAATATACCTTGATTTAGACAACAGGCAGGAACTACCTCAAGAGAGCTCTCTAAACAATCTCGCTTGCCCACCAAACCGATCTTTGTGCCCTGAACTCCACTGGAAGAAAATATAAAGAAATATATAGCTGATGGCTTTTTTCAATTAAATATAATTGCTCCCTGTTGCCTGCGAATTCTGCCATTATGGACCATTATGTGTTTGGAGCAGTTGGCAACACCTGTCCTGCGTTGTTGGAACAAAGACTTGCCAACCAAAAATGTCTGAAGAATGCATTGGACACTATCTAAAGCAAAGCTACTCATGTCTCTGTTTTTACTGCATTGTATTCGAACTCTTATTTAAATTATTTCAATTTGTTTGTATTTTATTCCTGTTGTCTCTTTTGTGTTATATTTTCGAACCTACCAAAGTTTATAGGTAATAGGATAAAAAATAAATTAGAAAAAGGCACAAAGTCTAACACAATTTGAATTCCAATGTAGCTCAATAGCCCCCCGTGCACGTGCCACTTTTTGAGCGCGGGTAATTAATTTAATCCCTTTAAAACACTAATTAAAATAGTTTTATGCACAGTAAAACCAGTATGCCGTTTTAATACAAACAAGAAAAAAACAACACGCCAGAACTTTCCGACCGATAAACTTCAACTACACCACCGCTTAAAGCAAAACTTTACATGGTGCAGCAGCACCACTTAGCTCCCGTCGTTAATTGCGAAACAAGTGGCAAGCGAGCGCGAGCGTTTGTCTCAAGAACCCTCCTCCACTCGAAGCGTACTTACCGAAGCGATACGAACCCGGCCACTGACCCATGCTGATAAATGGACAGCTACCCATGGCAAACCATGGCATACTAAATCACTCGCACAGCGACAGCGACTGTCCGTTTCGTTCCGTTTGACAAACATTATTTGGTCGGTGAAATAAAGTACAGAAAATAAAATGCAAACGTATCCCCGACGCCCCGTCCCGTGGTTACTACACCGGGCATGGAGAGCAAGAAAAACGGGGGAGAAAATAACAACACGAAGAAAGAAAATCCCAACACGCACCGACGCATTCCAACGCTCTTGTAGCTCCATGATTAAATGATTAAAATTTTAAGAACTCCCTCGGCGGATTGCTCACCACTGCTCTCGGTCTCGGACTCACTCCATCTAAGAAGACCGTGGCTATTCTGCCTTGCTGAGGGGGCTGAGGGTGCAAGATTTCATTCCACAGTAAGCGCGGAGCGTTGCCATGGATTGCTTTACCGGGGGAGCAGCGCACTGGCTGCTCGGGTGTGTATTACGATTACACATCACATTTAATTAAGCTTCTCTTCCCCCCCGCTCGGTGCTTCAGTGGGTGCTCTCGCGAGACAACACACACACTGTCCTTTTGCTGGAGGGTGAGTAACCGAGTTCACCAAACGATCCCCACCCCCCAAAACGGAGGATTCCGTAACCGGATACGGCCGCTGTATGATGGGCGGCAGTGTAAACATTTACCTGCTGATTTCGTCCTCGCCCGTCCCGGCACGCACACAGAGCTGTTGTTGAGCCTTATTTGCGTCTGCTTAACGTTGCCCGAGCCTACTGCGATTTTGGCAGGAAAGGGAGCTGGGAATTTAATGACATAAGCGTACCGGTGCGCGAGGGAGTTTCCGTGTTCCTTTTCTTTTTTTTTCGAGGTTTTGGGTTTGGTTGTCGTCGTTATGGTGGAGGTTTTTATTTTCAACACCGGAAATGGTCCGGTACTTGGCGAAGATTGGCGGCACAAGTTGTGTTCCTTGAGTGGCACAGCACAGAAACACACAGTGGGTGAGGTCCCGTTTTCATCGTAAAATGCAAGTGGCTGTTTTTAGCCGTCGGTTGAAGGGCTTCCGGAAGAACACCTTATTTAAAACGAATTTATCCAGCAACGCTCAGCAACGGAGCAACTACCACTATCTGTCAGTTGATGCCAGTTGTTTCTCATTTTTCATACCGGTGTTTTAATCAAAATCGTGATCATCGTTCATTTCCTACCGAAAAAAAGGAAATCCACAACAAAAAGCAACACAAAACACGAACAAGCTTTCTTAAGAAGTTCTTCTTCTTGCGCTTTTCTAAGCAACGCGCTCGCTATTCACAGGAACACGGTGCGGTGCTTGCGCAAAACTTTGCGCTACACTCGAAACAATCCGCACCCCGGGATAAGTGTCAACTCGGCGCAGGAGACAGGTATCATATTTCATTTGCAAATGTTTGAGAGTGTCAAAGAATGAACTTGAACAAAAAAAAAATGGTTGAATTTTCCGTGACAGTGAGAAAGAAGAGCTTTGGAATTTAGCAGCACTGTTTCGTGGCAGAAGGTAGAAGGCAGCACAAGCAGCGGCAAAACTTTTTAATTCACTTCACCATTCCAGTTGGAGCCTCCCGCCAACTGAACCTGCCCAGCCAGAACAGTGGCCTCCCTGCTGGTGATTATCTATTCAAAAGGGTTAGTCTGTTAATTGTTTTTTTGTCGGTTTTTTTTAAGGGTCACCCCATAATTTACTGCTTCCGGCTGGACAGGGCTGGCTTGTGTGTCCACTGCAGGCCGTTGAAAGGGGAAGGCTGCTTATTTTCTTTATCTTCAATGTTAACGCTTTCTCTGTATCTGTCTGTGGCGCTTTTGCTGAGCTTTGTGCCTGTCCGTCAAGAGAGCGAAGATATTAATTGCTTTCGAATTGGCAACTCATTTGAAAACAAGTTTCCTTGCCCAAAACCAGCTCCGAGTTTCTCATTTGTTGTGAAATAAATTGGTTAATTATTGCCCTCGCTCGCTCGCTCGCCTTGGCCGACCCTTTGAACAGATGGAGCAAGAGGCAGTGGGAACGTTTGCTACCGCTTCAGCATGGTAATGAAGCGAACGATGCGAACGATAATGAATATTTTACGAGCAAATCTACTGCACCGAAAATGAACGCTTAATGTGCTATTCCCGTGCGCTAGGATCCATTCCACCAGCTGCTGTCGAATGGTTGATGGATCGGATTTTGCTGATTTTGCTACCCTCTCGCTGATATCCCCTTCCAGTGTGTGAGTGGGTTATGCTCTATATGTTTATTTAAGCTTCGGCCGGAGCAGAGGTGAAAATAAATTTGCTTAAATAAACGATTCCAAATATCCCCATCGTTGAGTAGCTCGTATGGTAGTATTAGCATCGATGAACGAACGCTTTCGAAGGTTAAAGGTAAGAAGGCTCATACACACACACACACATACACAATTTATCAGCAAAAGGGGAAAATAAAGATATGCATTGCAATTGATTTATAGTACAGCACGTTCCTTAAATCGTTGCCGGTACGCTGAAAACGCTTGCATTAAATTTAATACCCCACGATGGGTTTGTGTTTTTGATTGAGCTTTAAGGCGCACGAAACGTGCACCAAACCAGCAATTGAACTGCACGAACCACGCCATTTGCCACGTGCACGAAAACCAATCACGGATCAATTTCACGGCCCGAGCGACGCTGTTCAATGCCGCAAAAGCGTGAGTAATGGCGATAATGGAGATCGGTCTGGGGGGAGGAGGAAATTGAATTAAAATTCAATTTCTACCACAACCACAAACTTTAATAGCAAAAAAAATTTTTTTTTTGAAAAGTTTGCATTATGCAAACATTGGAGAAAAAGGAAGGAAAATCATTCTCTCCCGTCGTTTGACGGCGGTTTATTCGGTCCGGTGCTCATAATGCTATTACTCATCGTTTCCCACCGTATTAATCCTCTAATCAAATGGGAATCAAATATTTCTTCCTTTCCGTTTCAAATCTATTTTTTTTTCATACGTACATACCGAGTAAGGCAAAGGAAATCTAACGCAACTGCTCGGTGAATGATTTTCGTTCATGCACGTTATTTAGATAGGAAGCAGCTTCCTGCTATTAATATCATTTGCTAAGCTGCTTAGGATTATTTAAGAAGCTCAATCAAAACAATGGCCTGTGCGTTTGCTCTCTCTCTCTGTGGGAAAAGCGCCACTCACATATGCTTTGTGCAGCCTGCACGGGTTTGAACCGTGCAGCAGCTGCTTCATACGCAAGCAAAAAAGCAGCAAATTTCACTCGCAGCAACCAAACGTGTGTGTATGTGGTGAGAGAGAGGGAGAGCAAAAACAAACAATCTCACATAGCAACGGCAAAGGGGGGGGGGGGTCGGGTTGCGTAGCAAAACCCCCGGGAAAGCCACCCCGGAGCATGTGGTCTGTGATACAATTTTCCGGCCAGGACGTGCTGCTGCTGGTGCACAGGAACTGCTCAAATTCGTGGTGAATAATGAAACGAAAACATTGGCACGGGTGGGTCTATGCCCCAAAGAGAGCAAAAAAAAAAGAAAAAAAAAATGGAGGAAAAACAAACTGTCGACGCGTGAGGTGAGGTATACACTGCCAAGGTGCAGCGCCAAGGAAGTCTGCAGGCGAAACATTCATTCCGTTCGTACAATGGCATCGGTTAGGAAGTGAGTGTGAGTGTGTGTTTGGTTTTTTCTTCCTTCCTGTAGTGCACACTGGAGAGTGCATTTCTGACTTTTAAGTGGCTATTGTTGCAAAGGAAAACAAAGAGCTCGTAGTAGTGGGGTGGGGATAAGTTTCCTTTTTAATACGGCAAAGGCGTCGTGTGGCAATGACTGCATTGTTTCTGCTTCCTGCTGCTTGGTGTTAGGCACTCGTTTGGCATCCTTTTTGTTCCGTTTTGCTGCACTTGCTTTTCCGCAAAATTTGTCCGAAATGTTGTGTGCGTTTCAAATGTAGGAAAGATAAATAAGCTGAGAAGTTAGTTGACGGTTGGTACAAAAAGAGGTCAAAACTATGTAAAAAATGTGGTATTTTTCATGTACAAATTCACAAATCTGTTGTTTATATGTAAATGAACAACGCTGTTCTTCCCATTGCTTTTGAGCGTTCAGTCTGTTCCCGAGGTACGCGGTTTGTGCGTTCCCGAGGGATCCGCGTAACTCGTCAGTATCGAATATCACGCTTTTTCCGTAAAAAAAAAAATACAATTTATGAATACATATTTTTGATTAAATGTGTCTATATTATACACTTCATCGTCTTTTGCAGACACATTACGTATTTATAGCTTTAAGACAGTTTAAACTTTTTAGCAAAAAAGCCATTTATTTTCCATCTAACAATTCTTGGAGCAAAAACGTATTAATTGACACTGGTGATGTAAGATCAGATCCGGATACGTCAAAATGATGTGAAACTGGCATCAGTTTTTTAAAGATCCGGATCATGGCTACATTGAAAGAAACAGAGGCGAATGATCGAATGCGCCAAATGAGCAAGTGAGCAGGTATCATTTTCGGATCACCATTCTTCTCTCTTCAGATAGCAGAACAGACATATCTTACACGTATGTGATCCTTCATACCAAAACGAGAAAGCATGACTGGTCACACCGCTTCGATCTCACGATTTATACACCATTTGCCATATATTTTTGTATAGTTTTCTCATAATCTTGGTACCGTCCTATAGGACATCAATACAATCCACCAAAAAAAAAAAATAGGTAACGTCCAAAAAATAGTGGAAATGAACCAAAAACTATGGGAAGCATTAAAAAAAAAAGGGAAACAACCAAAAAACCTTGGTAGAGCCCTGCAAAAGATGTTCTCTTTCTCTTTGCCATCAAATGACAGGTTTGGCAGAAAACGCACGATTGAATGATTGATCCGATCAAATGATCCGGGGATTACCTTTATGAATGAACCGGAACTGAGCCGATCATCAAAAAGATCCGTTTTTAACACCACCACCAATTGAAACATTACCTTGACAGATTTAGAGAATCGCAGGTATCTCCGAATAAGTCGGGCACTGGCTTAATACGGGAACAGTAATAACACAGTAGTAGTATTTTCTAATTTCACACACAACTGTAAATACCACACACAACTACAAACATTCATGATAGTCTCTGTGTTTATAAAACAAACCTTTTATTGTGTGAATAAGTTTCTCTCTATTTATTGAGAGAAAGAGAGAGAGAGAGAGAGAGAGAGAGAGAGAGAGAGAGAGAGAGAGAGAGAGAGAGAGAGAGAGAGCGAGAGAGAGGGAGAGAAACTTAAAAGCAACCGCTTCTGCTGAGATTCGAACTTCTAAACACAGGCCACAGCGTATACACCCAATCACGTTACCAACTGCACTATACGACCCGTCAGGCGCCAGGCGTTTAATACGGCTACTGATTATTGCTATACCGGCTTGATCATGCATGAGCGAAAGAACGCAAAGCAACCGCGACAGTGAAAGAAGCTTACGCTTATTTATGCCGACGACAACGTGACGCAGCATTTGCTGAGCTGTTGTTTAGCGGAAAATTAGCAGCTCTGTTGTTATTTATGTTGTTTCCCTCTTATCCGGTCGTAGTTTCGGTAGCGCCGTCGTTTCACCCCCTGTTTTGCTAGCCACTTTGTGGCGATCGTTGTGCTGCATATTTTAAGCTGCAGTGAGGGCATGCACACACACATGAGCGGGATAAGTCGCCGCTTGGCGAAATGCATTCTATTCATCACACGCATCGGTGGCCGTGGCGGTAGTGATGGGCGTTTCGGAGCGCACCAACGGCTCCGGAGCCGGCTCCGGACTAACGGCTCCGGAGCCGGCTCCGATTTTTTTCCGGAGCCGGCTCCACACCAACGGCTCCGGAGCCGGCTCCTCACCAACGGCTCCGGAGCAGGCTCCGCACCAACGGCTCCGTAGCCGGCCCCGGACTAACAGCTCTGCTCTCACGGCTCCGTTCCAACGGCTGCGGAGCCAGCTTCGGGTCCACCGTTCCGGAGCCGGCGACGAATCAACAGCTTCGCACTAACGGTTCAATAGAGACATCATTGTATAATAGCGTAATAAAAAAAACGAATATATATTATCGCACGTGTGGAACCTAACACACGATATGATTGCAGTATTGACATGCATGACGTTGTGGAGCATTCGTTAGTCTCGTCTTTCTTAACAATATTCAAAACTAATCGATGGTTTTTTTTTTATAAATTCTTTTAAAAATGACCTACTCCGCTGTTTATGGATTTCCTCGATTGAAACTTCATTGAAAAAGTTCTTTTGGTCCATTGTGTTAAAGCCGTCGGAGCGGAGTCGGCTCCGGAGCCGTTGGTGCAGAGCCGGTTCCGGAGTCGTTGGTGCGGAGCCGGCTCCGGAGCCGGCTCCGAAATTGTCTGGAGCCGGTCGGAGCCGGCTCCGGCTTCGGAGCCGTTTTGCCCATCACTACGTGGCGGTTGTGGGCGTGTTGGGTTAGTTAACCGCCGGAGTGTCTAAAGTGGCGTGGCGGAGTGGCGTTTGTTTTTTTTTAATCGCAAACGACTCTTTGTGTAAGAGTTGTTCTGCTTGTACTTGCACTTCATCGACACCGATAGTATTGCTGCTGCTGTGTGTGGCTACAATTCGTCCCGAAAGCACCGCCCGTGAGCGCTACAATTGTTGTACGTTTCGTACGGCAGTACGGCGGGCATGCACAGACAGTGTGGGAATTGCTGACAATGAGCAGATAACTATTATACCGCAGATAGATAGAGCCCTGCCATGGTACGATGGAGTGCGCCTTTTGCAAACCTCGCTACAAGTACAGGCTTCTGAGGTTTCTGACTAGTAGGGGAGGGGGGGGGGGGGTCAGGGTCTTCTTGTTGTGGCCGGGAAGAGAACGGATAAAGTTTCACCGCGGCACAGCTCGTTCCGTGGCACTAGTGGTAGCCATACCACACAATCTCTCTCGCCTCACTGTCTCGCATTTCGTAGAACCACCGCCACGCAAAGTGAGCTGCCGACAGTTGGAGAAACCAATTTATTAATGGTGGTTTGAGTTGCAATTTCGTGGAGCGTGGAGCGAGATGCTGTAGCATTTTTTTCTCCCCATTCCCTGGTATGGGGATCGTTTCCCGGACAGCTTAAAGCTTCGGTGGCTTTGTGCAACTTTGCGCAAGCGAAACCACCTGTGCTAGGGTTGTTTGTGTGAATATTTATCCTTCGTCGACGGTGGCTGGCTGGCTGGGACTTTTTTGGTTAAACTTTCTCCTACCTGGTGGAGCACGTTAGCATGGTGCTGAAAACTGTTCATGAAACTGTGGAATAAATTGCAGTTGGAGAGGCGAGTTGAAGCAATAATTGAAAGCGAGTGAATTACGTTGTCCATTTCGTGATCATAACTTATCAACAAAATTGAATTGAGTTTTGGGGTTTTGCAGACATATTAACGAGATTCTTTGAAAAAAGGGCTACCTCGTATACGAGTGGCAGAACCAAAAGGCAAGCTAATAGACCAAAAACGACTAATCATGATGATCACAGCAGAACATTTCTCTACCAAACAAATTACTCATCTCTATTGGCGTATCGTACGGTTCATTAAAAATTGATATGACTCCCGATGTTTGCAATCCTCTCGCCGTGCGTTTCGTTCCACGTGCGCCCAGCCCCAAGAAGCCGAAACAAAATTGCCAATTAGTGGGGCCAGCTGATTGGCTGGTTTTGGGGGAGTATCTATCGTCGTGTCTTTCATGCTTTTTTTTCATAATCTTTCGCAAAAAAGTGAAAGATTTCGGGCACCAGAGAAAGATGGGGAAGGAAACGAAGCGGAAATGGCTGCGTCTCAAATAACGTTGCACCATTTCCTGCTTCCTGCGAGCTTCGTAGCGCTCTTGTTTGCCCCCGTGGTAGAAAGTTAACGATCTTCCGTTCAGTCATTACGGTCATCATTTATCCGCTATTGTTAGCCGGTCAGGCGCTTTGAGCTTTCAGCGAAGCCAAGCATTCCGCCACTGAACAGAGGGCCGCAAAATTGGGCTGCAAAATCAAACGTTATGAGTGGATTTTGCCGAGCATCCGATCCGAACTCTTCGCCACTGTGACAATTTCGACACAATGAAGTCCGTTTTGTCTACCTTTAGCAGCAAGAACGATGCGATTTTGTGTGTGTATGTGTGCTACTGCTGCTGCTACAATACACCGGGAACGGTGTCCATCCGTGCGTGCCGTGAGAATGGACGCGCAACAGTAATTGGTTCGGGCAGGGCATTAAATTGTGCCACCTTTTCCGTAAAAAAACAACCCCTTCAGTCGCAAAAGGTGCAATTCTAACACCGAGCGAATGGGAGAATATACCTTTTGCCTCAAAGTTTTATTATCCTTTTGTAAGTTGCGTTTTTTGCTGTACATTGGCAAGAGAAAAGAACGTTGAATCCCTTTCGGCCCAGCACCGTTAGTAGGGCGCGCGCTCGCACAAACAGCCATACAGCCAGTATGCTACCAGCATCATCGACCGTACACGACCATCCCCATAGAATGTAGCGAAATATTGTGCTAAATTGGCACCGTGGGTGGAAAGAAACAATAAAAACTCATCCAACAACCTCCACCATTCTCTATTCAACCATGAACCGTAGGGTCGATGTGCTGCTGACCCCGAGATAGTACGGTCGCTCCCTGCCAGTAAGCAATGTGTATTGTTTTTCTTTGCACACACTTTCTCCCTGCTTTCGCTGTGTGTGTGTGTGTGTTTGTGTGCTACTAAAACGACCGAAACGGGCATGCCACTGGGGTCCCATATTCGCAGCATCCGCACACTAATCTTATAAACGAGACAGGTGCCTAGCAGCGGGACCTGGTCAGGTGAAATGCTCCTATCCATCGCACAATCACGGCAGCAAACTTTGCCCAGGCAACTGTTGGAGAAGAAGTGATGTGTGGTGGCCGTGCGCTTTTTCCCCCCACATATACTCTTGGCCTTGGTTTGGCGTTCTTGATGCGGGACGCGAACGTCCATTAGGGGGTCCATCTTTCGGCACCGCGAATTGCGATGGGAGGCTGAGACCACCCGGATGATGGTTTGCAGTGGCAGTGACCCGCGCCCAAACTCTGCCGTCTTTTACCCAATTATCCTTAATGGAGGATATCAATTTTAATTAATATTCTTTTCGCTGGCAGGGGAACTCGTGGCTCCCAATCCGAGCTGTCAACCGCCTCTGTGTGTGTGTGTACAAACAGAAAATGTTACCAGCTCGATAAAAGAAAACAACGAAGCGCAATGTGGAAGTGAGCTGTATCCGGGTGCTGTATCGTAATTATGTGGTCATAACGGTGTACGTGTGTGTGTATGTGTGAGTGTGGGCGCAGTTTTCGGTGGGACATGGTATTGCATTTTTAATGCGACGGGTCACTTCGTGCAAATTAACTTGTATCAAGTGGATGGAGTGCATGAAGGAGAGTTTATTTTTTGTCGTGGGTTTTGGCTGTTGGTTGAGAGCTCTCGTTCGGTGTGTGTGGGAAGGCAGCAAGTGGCTTTATAATTATGCATCATACATTATTAATTGATATAAAACATACTGCGTGTGTGTGTGATATTGGGAGTATTTTTTAAGCTACAACCTATTTACGGTTTAATTTATTAAGCACACGCTCGCAGGAAGAGGTGATGAGAGGTTTATATTTATGTTTATACAGGGCTTCTGTAGCCAACTCTTCATCGGGAGGCTCTCAATCTCATTTCAACATTGTCAATTGATTGTAGCATCATTCTAGTTGCCATTGATATTCGGACTGACAGTGCCACAGTGGCGCCCAAGGTGTGTTTATTTAGAAGGTGAATTATTAGCACATTATTGAGGGGCCATTATTGAGTATTGTTATGTCAAATCGTATACAATTTTCTATACCTCCCTCCAGCCCTTCCCGATTTTATTCCCAGAGCCCCCAGTATTGTTATGTCAAGTCGTGAAATGTCCATTTGCTCTGAAGCACTTCACCTCCTAATATCCATACACCTTGGTGGCGCCCAAAGTCTGTATAATACAGCGGTCGATGCATAGCTCGATTTTGGTTCACCATTTTGAACAATCAGGAATCTAGCCTCTTAGCTTTGGTCCTCTTGAGCTGCACATGCTTTCGTCGTAATTTCGGGGACTGATTTTGTTGTAATTGATAATTACACTATAATTTTATCTTTTTTTATATTCGTCCACTTTTCCAATAACAAGATTATGAACAAACGTGGTAAAAATTACCGAAAATGCTTTAAGACAACTTGTGACGAAAGAGTCCATAAGGACCAAAGTCACTATAATTTCTTAGACAGATAGACATTTAAGACAACTGCATGCACAACAGCCAAAACCTCAATGCATGCTGCGATGAAACTATTAAAGCTTTTTCATCCAGCTGTCAAAACTTTCCCAAGCTTTTTGATCAAGTATTCTGGATGACTCAACCTCTGTATTATATAGACTTTGGTGGCGCCATCTATATTCGTTTTTAGTTTAAAGCCTCTATTTTAGTCGAAAAGGAAGCATTGATTGCGTCTGACAGGTGAGAACACTATATAACAAGATGTTTAGTTGAATGTCTACTCTATTCTAGGTCTATTTAAGCAAAATTTTTAATAATTGTACAACATAACAATATTATTTGGTTGCAAGATGCATAACTTTTCTGTTTTCGCATTGAAAATTATGAAAAAAACACGTAATTTTAGTTTTAAGGTGCTGGCATACTAAGCTTAAGCTTCTACTAAAAATAAACACTGTGCATGGTGGAAACGCTTCCAGCTGATAAAGTAGGTTAAAATAACATGCGGCCAACCATAAGGAATTGAAAATGCGTCGACGGCACCTCAACACTAATTTTAAACCTTATTATTTAATCATTCAATTGACGCTTTCCCCTGCCAATTTAAACAAGCCCCTTCCGAAAACTAACCCCCCACTCCACATGTGCCTCCGTGTGTCATTTCCGGTAGATAACATTATCCTTAAAACCGCGGCATCCCTTTAGACCACGCCGCGGTACTTACCTTGGTCGTTCGGGTCGAACTCGGCCTCCAGCTCCTCCTTGGTCGGTTCCCGCTCCGTCTGCTGGGCGTCCTGCTTCTGCTGGCCCTCCGCACCGGTAACGCCGTCCCCTTGCTTCATCTCTCTGCGCACTTTGTGGCCACGGAACGCTGCCTGGATCTTTGTGGCTGCCGCCTCGACTGCGAAAGATGGCAAAAGATTTAGAGAGAGAGAGAGAGAAATAAGTAATGATTAAATATTGCCATTACGCTCCACGGTCCACTGGGGGGATGCAGGGGAAGTTTCGGTTAGCGTTGTGGAGTTGTGTAGGTTTGTATGTAAGAAAGCACAAAAAATGCGCCACTTGATACGCTTGCAGGCATCCCATTTCGTGGAAATGGCCAAGCGAAAACAATTGTACCGGAATGTGGCGTAAAATAAAGTAGTCCATTTAATGAGCTTCTCCACAACTGTGATAACAGCAAGAAGCGCTGGAACAACATTCTTCAGGCTTTATTGGCTTTCGCTTTTTTGCTTGCCGGCCCATTTTTTGCCCACCACAACGAACGGCAAGGACGAAAGAAGTTCCGCTGCGCTCGTGTTGGAAATAATGTTTAATGTTTGTCGTTTTGTCGTTTTGTTCCGTAAGTAACAGTGGAGCTTACATTTTCGACTGAGTCCTCGAAGATGCCTGCTGCAATCTCAGCAGTATATATATTGATTGCTTCGTCTTAAGCTTTCCAAGACTTATTAATTTGCAAATACCGATACCGATGGCCTTTGTTTCCCGGTACGCCAAAACCGGTGTTATTTCAGGCCACCCGGTTGGTGATGTGTTATCTTTCTCTTCACCTTTTACTGGGACTGTTTCCCCCCCCCCCCCCAAAGGTAGAGCTTTTGTGACAAAACTTTTCAAATTAGAGAACAGTTCACAGAAAGGTTCACCGCCCTATCATGCTATCGGATTCGAAAGACTTTGCACATTCGCTCGTTGAGCGTCCGTGCCGAGAGGACCAGGAGTTTCGATAGCAATAAATCATGCGAGTCCAAAAATTTCCCTCCCCCTTTGGTGGCTTGTGGTTTTCCATGCTGGCGGCAGGTCTCGCTGTTTGCTTTGCAAAGTCCCTTTTTCCGATACATTGAACGCGTAAACAAATAAATATTGAATGTGCATTCACATATTGCTTGGGCGTTTTGCTGGCTGGCCCCCGTGTCCCGTGTGGTAAAGTTTGACCCGCTGAGCTGAGGTGCAAGTAGACCGGGTTCACGTTTTCCAATAGGAATGAATGGCTGTGCTGCAAAGAAGAAAAACAAAACACCACACGCACTGCAAGGCCATTTCTCAGGGTGTGTGGGTAAGGTCGGAAAGGTGTATAAATTATGATTTGTGTTGTTCGGGTGATCGTTATACCTTTACCCCCCTCACGCATGTCTACACATAATTTTCTGGGGCCAACCATTCTTGGAGGACATATTTTCGCTCGTTACTTTCACCATTAGCATCGTCAACGGAGGGAGGGGCAAACATGCCAGCAGTAGTAGGCTGTGCGTAATGGTTCTTCCCAGAACGGGGGAAAAACCACGGACCACGGCAAAGGGCAACGTTAGCAAGAGATGACGGCATTGATGGCGCTTTGTTTCATATGCTTCATCATCCGGGAAAAAGGGAGCATTTTTCAATAATGCTCGGTGCTCGGTATTTTCAGCGTGTTAAAATGGCATTAGAGGCACGTAAAATTTGCCAATAAAGTGGGTTCTCGCCGTGTCTGTGTCATCTTGCTCGCACTGAAAAGTGCTATTAACATCACACAGTTCCACCGAATGTGTCGGGGCGCTGTGGGAGCGGACGAGAAATGTCTCCCGGGAATAGGCCCAGGGAAGTTGGTGCCATCGTTGCTGCAGGCATCACGCGTACGGTGGGCAGAATTATTACGTGTTAGCGCGCCCGGGCGTCTCGCGATCGTGTCTCGTGATCCCTTTGCGGATGAACAAGCGTTTGCCAATGTGGGAGATACAGATTTAAAATGTTTAACACGTGAGGTGTTTGAGTGTGTGTGGGTGCGACATGATTAAATTTTCGCTGACAGGTTAGTGGAAGTTGTGTGGCGTGTTGCTGCGCATGCAAAAGCTGCCCAGCTGGGGTTCACAAATTTTCCATTGTTTTTAGCACGTAAATGTTTCAATACCAAGGGATGTTAAAATGACATAAAAGGGAGTTATTATGATTGAAACGACATGAATGGATGGTTTTTTGTTTGACAGGACATTTTATATTAATTTGGAACCTTCGAGATGCCTACGTGGTCCAATGGTGGTGTGCCAAGTGCTTGGACTTGTACGCGACTTGTTGTGGGTTCAACTCTGATCGGCACTGGAATCTTAGTTTTGTTTACTGGGTTGTTAAGATTGTTAAGGTTGTTGGGTTTCTTGACTCTTTCGATTAGATTTATTTATATGATTCTTCAGTGATGAGTAATTCGAATCTCGAATCGAGTCTTCAAAGATTAATGAATATCTAAAGATTCACGTAGCCGGTCTCATGGTACAGTCGTCAACTCGTACGACTTAACAACATGCCCGTCATGGGTTCAAGCCCCAAATAGACCGTGCCGCCATACGTAGGACTGACTATCCTGCTATGGGGGGAAATCAATAAGTCACTGAAAGCCAACCCCACAAGTGTGTTGGCAGGCCTTGACCGGCATCGGTTGTTGAGCCAAAGAAGAAGAAGAAGAAAGATTCACGAATCTCCAAGGATTTATGAATCTCGAAAGTTATATGAATCTTCAAAGATTCATGAATCTAAAAGATTAATAATTCCATTAAAAATCATATATATCCAGGGATTCATGAATTTTTAGAGGTGTATGATTTGCAAAATAGTTAATTTGCGCGATCTCACCAAACAACATCCCCAACATATTAAACAACATCTTAAACCTCGCGTCAGGGGCGTTTTAAGCCGCGCATGTACTGTCTCCCCGTAGCAAAACAAACTATCCAGCTGCTTGGACTTGCCAAGAAGTACCGAAATCTTGTATAGGCTGGCATGACCATGTAGGTTGTCGCTTCAAAACAGAAGAATTATAAGAAGCTCAATCTCTATGATTTTTTGGAGATGTAAGAATTTCATGAATCGTGAAAGGATTCATGAATCCCTAGAGATATGAATCTTTTGATATACATGAATCATTCGAAATTCATGAGTCTTTTGAGATTCATGAATCTTTGGTGATTCATGAATATTTGGAGATTCATGAATATTTGGAGATTGAACGAATCTTTGAGGTTCATGAGTCTTTGAGATTCATGATCCATTGCAATCGGGATTCAGTTTGATTGAATTATTTCGAAAAATTCATTCTGATTCATGAATCTGAATCATATTTACCCAGCATTAACGGTGTGTTACACCGCACTATGGCATGGCATCAATCGAAACAAATACATTAGGCATGAAAATGTATAGAATGGGTGTTTACCGTATTT
Organism: Anopheles merus; assembly: GCF_017562075.2. Taxonomy (NCBI): domain Eukaryota; kingdom Metazoa; phylum Arthropoda; class Insecta; order Diptera; family Culicidae; genus Anopheles; species Anopheles merus. The sequence goes on from NC_054085.1 coordinate 18,703,585, forward strand.
GTGTATGAACAAATGAAATAATTCAAAAAGAGGATCAAGTAAATAAAAAAAAATATTTTATTGAAACAACTGCTTTTTTCGTATTAGTAACGTAGACTTTTTGTCAAGCTTTAAATCTTTACCATGCTTTAAAATTGCCTGTAATTCAATTTTGTATCACAATCTTTGCCAGCAATGTGTGTTTCTATCTGGCAACACATATTTCAGTCACGTTTGCGAGACAATCTCACTTTGTGAACTAATTATTTGTCCCCCGATAGTTCGTTACGAGCTTTTAATATGCTTTGCTCCCATCGCTCCAATTATGATTGGCAAACTTGTGCAAAGCACCGGGGCAAAAAAAAAACAACTTTCACCGAAGTGCATTTAATGAATTCATCACTGGTTTCCAATTAAACACTCCCGACCGCTTTACTCAGGAAGCAGTTTGTGTGTGTGTGTGTGTGTGTGGGTGGGTGTATGGGAAAGCACTAATTACATTCATGTATGCTAATGAACGAAAATGAAGCATTCTTTTTTGTTGTTGCGCACTGTGTTGTTTTTGCTCTTTCCATCGGACGGATTTGCATGGTTGAAACTGTTAGCAGGCGGTGCAAAATGGGTAGTAGCTGTTAGTAGCCCTCTCAATGCGAGCCTTCCCCCCCCCCTTTCCCCAATTAGATTTCAATCGGAAAGGCGGGGGGATGGCAACAGCATTGCAATTTTGTACCGAAAGCAAAGTGTTGCAACTACTCCACACACACGCCCACCAGACACGTAGTGCAAACTAGCTAGAAGGCTTGATTTGCATTTCAAATACTTCCTGCCTTCTATTGCACACACACACATAAACACAGCCACATATAGAGCGTGATAGATGGTGGCGCACTCGCTGTATTTACGTGTACGGGATGAAATCATGGATCGAAATGCTAATCGACCCGCCATCCGGTAGCGTCACAATATTTGCACCAAGTTTGAAATTTGTTGCGAAAATGTGTTTCTATCTCTCTCTCTCCATCTGTTCTCTCTCTCTCTCTCTCTTGCTGCTTGCTTTCTCAACCCACCCGTTAGTTTGGAAAGGAGCAAACTAACGGCTATGTATTCCACGCCTCATGTTGTGCTCTATTTCTCTGATCCTGCCAGTGCCGAAACTTTGCACCGTGCTTGATCAGGTGTGACGCAAACGGTGTGTTAATATTTTTCTTTTTTCTTTTTGAGGGAGGGGGGGGGGGTGAGGATTGCCAACGGGGGGTAAAACCGGATAAGTAACGCAAGCGAAGCGAAGTTTTGATGGAATGCAGCAGCAGCCGAAAGCTTTTGCTGCTGTATCGCTGGGCGCGAAAAACGGACGGGCACACGCTACGGTGGGAGGGCGGTAAATTCAATAAAGAAAATTTCCGAATTTGTTTACCCGGGCCCTCCCGCTGCGCCGCGGAGCGCGAAGATCATCCGGTACAAGCCGATTTAAGCCTTCAAGCTTTCACCGTATCGTTGTGGTTGTGTTGTGGGGGTCTTGTTTTTTCCCCTCCCTTTCCATTTTTTACTTGCAAAAAGCACAGCTCGTTACCTTTGCTGGTTGCTTTCAAAATTTCAAAAATCATCATGCTCTGCTTCAATTTTTTTTCTGGCTGTTAGCAAAATAAAGAACCGGGAAAATAGGCAACAAAAAAAAGAGAAGAAACATTCTGAGATGTTGTTCGGGGCCCGTCCCGCCGCGCACAACAGCGCCTACTACGACCGCCATCATCACCATAGCCGTACCATAAATGGTGTGTGGTAAAAGATGCGTACGAAACTTTGTCGCTCGTTGTTGTTTTCTTGGTTGTGTGTTGAGTTGTTGTACTTTTTCCTTTTAGATTGCTTTTTTTCTTGCTTTTCTGTGTGTGTGTGTGTGTGTGTGTGTGTGTGTGTGTGTGTGTGTGTGTGTGTGTGTGTTGCATGTACTTCGGAGGTAGAATGCCGTCCGCTTCCCGGTGGAATGAGGTTTTGAGTGGGGTAAATTCATTCCACATGCGGGATTTTACGGGGTTCGCGGTATCTCGTACCAGCTCTCCGGTGATCCATAAAATATGATGCTGGAATCGGGACCTGGACCGGAAAAGCTTTGTCCACCACCTGGCACACTGGTGGTTCAATCGATACACTGCGAACTGCCATCATGGAATGGTGACACACACACTCCCCAAAACTATTTTACAATAGTTCATCCGGGTCATCACGGGTTGGTTGATGGGTTGAGCGCTATTTTTAGTCACCATTATTTGACATCCATCCCGGGGCAAGGCAAGAGATGGAGAATGGGCAGAGCAGGAATAACTCGAAACATTAACAAAAAAAAAAAAGACACACACACACACAGTGATCCATTTCTGTGTTTCGAGGTTGATGTCGCTTTTTTTTTGTTGCTGCTGCCACCGTTACTTTATTTCGACCATTTGTACACTAACGAGATGACCCAGATTGGCCTGCTTTTTGCAATCGATTGTATCCATCCCTCTCCCCACCAAACAAAAAAAAGGAGCTCGGAAAGGGCTTTTCCGCGGAAAAGCGTTTGTTCGATCCCCGATCCAATCGATAGTGGTTTGTATGGGTTGGCATATTTATAAATCTATACTACCGCCTTACCACCGCACAGTGACACAAATTGTGCCTGCGAAAGGGCGAACGCTCTGTGTTGAAAATAAATAAATTTATGACTGCTCATAGCGCCATACCTCATACTTGTTACCAAAAAAAAAAAAAAAAAAGAAACATTCAAAGGCATCACACTGCCGTAATGCTTTTCCTTAGGCTTATTTTGTTTTGTTGTATGCTGCTCCGTTAGGGGTTTTCAAAAATCAAGATTAATCACGGGGCGCCACTGCTAAAATCAAGCAAATGTGCTACTCATCATGGCCGTCTCGTCGTGCGCGTTTCCTTCGCCACTTCAGGGCTGACCCTTTTTTTTTCGCTCCTATTTTTCCTTTTATTTTCTGCCCGGCAGCATCCCCATCTGAGGAGGCGTAATTTTTCATCTACAAATTTCTCACTTTGTCACGTCATCAGGTCTTCTTCTATTTTTTTCTTTTCTTCGGTCGGTCGGTTTCGTGTTTTGCTTTGTGTTGCCAGTGGTGGAGAGATGGGTCTGCCCTGTGGATGGCAGCCTTTTCGCTTGGGTACAACCTTCACGGTACACGGGCGTTTCGTCGAGATGTGTGAGCATAAATCATTCGCTTTCGCATAAAAGGTGGATTACGCTGATTAAAATATGCTTTCGATAAGCTTAAGCTGCTTAAGCTTCATGGGAGGGATGTAGAAAGTGCTGTGATTTGAATGGCTTCTCTTAATTTTGAAAGAAGAGCCATTTTTTCCCGTGTTAAATGAGCTATTATTTGAGTAAAATTAGCCTTATAAAAAGTGGAAAATTATATTTAGTTAAATAATAAAAAAACACTTCAAATGCCTTCAAATTATTTCTTAATCTCTCCCCCCCCCTAGAATAGCTGCCCAGCTAATGGTGGTAGCATCGTTTTGAACCATAAATAACCGATGAGTATCGCCCACCCGCCCAGTAGTACTACACCTTCAGGAGCTCACACAGAACGACCTGGCTGGGCCACGTCAGCATAGCAACATAGGCACACACACACACATCCACCGAATGCCGATTAGTTTGGAGCGATTGAAAAAGAAAGCACATATAACTAGTAGTTCTAATGGTGATGGTGTGGCCCATCATGTTGGCTGGTCGGTTGGTGGAAGAGCACGTGGCAGCTCGCTTGTTAGCGTCGTGCCCCGCGGTGGTATTAAATTATCCACCCGGACGGATATCGCAGCACCGAAGGACGCTGATTATGTGACGTTGGAGGCCACGAACCCAACCCCCAGGTGTAGGTGAAACTGGGTGGTCGACGCCCATTTCCGGGTGGTCGAAAAGCATGGTTCGTGCAGCTAACTGCTTTTCCCGACTACAGGGACAGGGCCTACAAACTGATGGACGTAAATAATCGAGCCCTGTCAAATGAATCCCGTTCGAATCCCGGCCAAAACGGCGTTCCAGGTATGTGAGAGTGTGTGTGTATGTGCGTTGTATCAATAATTTTGTTTATTATTCGGGGGGGGTTGGATTGCAGCACTGAAAGTAACTGCCTTCCGTTGCTTCCTTTAAATCAATGTTGCCTTTTCCTCTGCTCTGTTGACTATCGTCCTGCAGAATGGAATTAAATTAAACCCCCAAAAGGACACACCCAGCAATAAAAAAGACCCTGGACGATCGACAGCACATGCATTGGTGTGTGTGTGCTTTTTTTCTCTTTTTCTTTTGCTTCTTCAAGGTTGACTGAACCCAACCGAGGGAATGGGTGCCGCCTTTTTTGACCACCCGGAAATTCGAGCTGTCGAATTTCTGTCAGATTATGTGTCTGAGGTGAAACGTGTCTGTGTTACGAGTTTCTTGTGGGGGTTCTTTTTTTGTTTGGTACGTGACGTGAATTTAGCTGTGCCAAGCTGAAGGTCATTCTACAGCTGGTATTGGTGCCAAGTTTGAAGATAAAGGCATACACATCTAAACATTCGCTCAAAATTGAATTTTGATACTAACAAAGTAAGCGTTTTTTTTGTTGTTGTTTTAGTTCTATATCCAATTTCAAACTCAATATAAGAGTCTGGTAAGTGGAGCTAGAATTTTTGCTAGCCACCGGAATTCTACGAACAGTAGAAGATCTTTATCCCTCACCGCGTACATACCCGGTGTTTGAAGCATGTTTGCGGGTTGAAATCGCTATCGCTTTCACAAAAGCTGTCCAAGTGTCGATAACGATAGCAAAAAAAGGAAAAAACGAAAAAGAAAAAGAGGAAAAGGCGACAGATCCCGGCACCGATACGGAGCTTTAGCCGCCTTTCTACCCGGACCAGAAGTGCACTGGGATTTGTGGGCCAGTGCCGGTGCGCTATTCGCTTTGCAACCTTTCTTTTTTGTTGGCCCACACCTAAACAGCAACGAGCAGGGAGAAGTTGGCACCAGAACGGACACACACACACACACATCGGCAGGCGGTCTGCAGATGGAACGTTTCACCAAAACCCCGGTTGCTTGTTGTTTGGTCTGTCCACGATTATCTTTCTTATTTACGATCGTATCGGAATCGTTTTCATTGGATTGAACGAAAGGGACAGAAGCAGAGGGTAGGGTAGGGCGTGTTTGGAGCAAAGGCCCGACAAGATGAACTGAGCGGAAATGCAGTGGAATTGAGAGGAAATAGTTTACTTTCTATTAGTGCTTGGGCTTCCTTTTCCCCGGGTTGGGCCCTCGAGAGTGTGAGTTATGGGAGCTTCTTGGCTCCGAACGGTTCCGATTGTAGTTTTCGTTAGGGTGCGGCAAGGTTTCCTCTCTCTCTCTCTCGTCTATTTTTTCGCCAAATAAACTCTTCCCGTCGTGCCATTGTTAGCGTTCTTTTGCCCTTCCCAAGCCCTCCCATTTTGCAGGCTCGATTGAAGCACCGGGGCCGCCACGCGCTGCTTAAGTGCTATCTCTGTTTGAGCAACCAATAAAGCGAGTGTTTACTTTTCCAACCAGCCCGAACCAACCGAGCTGACGAGCCGGCCCGACACAAGAGTTATGTTCCTGTGCCAGTGCGCGGCCAAGAGGTTCAAGGCTAACATAAATTTCGACCAATTGTCGTGCTGGAGCTGGGTGGAGAAAAGGTTTTTTTTACACCGTTTCCACGGTACGGTGACGCGATGGGTTCTTTTAATGGGGCTGGTTCCGGTGTAGGGTTTGCGCCCGGGCACCCCAAAGAATGCCAATTGCGGACACAATTGCGCTTGCCGATGCAGCAGGAATGCTTGCGGAGTGTTTTGAATTGTTGCTACGCGAGAGAGAGAGAGAGAGAGGTAACTCAAGGTAACTCAAGAGTGTTAAAACTCTCCTCTCTTCATCTTTAACTTTCTGACTTTGCGGGACAGATTTATAGTCATTTACATTACTTTCAGTCAGTCTAAAGATTGTAAAACACACATTCATTCCCAGATGAAGAGACTCCACCCCCAGTTACCTGAGTGTTTTTGGGGGGGGGGATAAAAGTTTGCCCAAACCATTTGTCATGTGGCTGTGAAATATGGGTCCTCCTAACGCATCTACACATCTACGAATGGAACTTGGGCTGAAAGAATTTACATCTTTTCACTGTCTGAATTTATAACACCCCCCGGCAGCGAGGTACAGCGAGATACAGTTTTTGTGACAGTCAGGACGTGTCCTTAATTGAGAGCAATATTTTCACTTACGCAAGAGCCAAAGTTGTAGCCGGAGCTGTTTGGGTGAAAGTTTTCCAATTTCCAACGCCGCCCTTGACCCAAAGGGGACGAAGCTACCAGCGTACCTGACCAGAGTCGTCTAGCAGGCGGGGATGGGTTTGGATTAAATTCAAACGAACGCACGAGCACGATACTGATTTTTATCTGTCCGACGAAAGAAGCAAAGCTTTCATGTACGAGCTAATAAGAATGGCATCGGTGGTGGGAATGGTGGGATAGGTGGGCACAATCTTGCACGCCACGTTAAACTTTTCGACATGCTCAGCACTAATCACAGCGTCTGTGTGTGTGTGTGTGCTTGTGGAGAGTTAAAAGAACAGGTGACATGGATAACACATAAATCACACAGAGTAATGGTGCCCGGGGAGCTTGGATGGAGACCACAAGCACGAGGGCTGGACAAAAGCGTGAGTGAGGAAACGTGTGTGTGTTTTATCATGTCTCTTCCCAAGAGCCCACACAGCACGACATATCCTCCCTCCAGGGTGGTAAGAACTTTCCGGGAATGGGAATGTCCTTCTTGCATCCATCCCCCTCGAGTGACGAACAGCAGCAGCAGGGTGCTGATCGAAACATCGTCAGCGCATCGTGCGGTCAGGCACGCTGCGCTACAAATCGCTCGAACGTTCCTGGTGTTGCTGCTGCTCCTGCTACCATCCTGAATCAGGTCACAAGGATAATTCACACCGAACACACACTGGCTGGGGCTCGGCTCGGTGCCGCTGTGCATGTTATTTGTTCATGTGTTCCATGTGTTCATGTGTATTTGTTCATCTGCTGGCACCGCTGGATGCTACCGGGAGAGCAGCAGTGGAAGCGGTGGTTGCAATCGTGTTCTATTCCCCGAACACCGGATGCGGAATAATGCCACGTGCGTGTGCTCGCTGACCTGACTGGGTCCGGGAAACCGGACCGGACTTCCACGTTCCTCCCAGGCCTTTTTTTCCTTCTTCTTCTTCTGTGGACTTTTGTTGATTTTTCTCACGAACTCAGGTATGCGACTGGCACGTGCACGTTGTGAGAATGAATGCTGTTTGATATTTCGATGCGTCTGTGCACACTGGCGGTGCGGCGGGAGAACGGCAGTTCAGCTTTTTTTTTCAAATTGGAAAACTTCCATTACGGCGATCGCTGCCATCTGGAGCGTGGAGCCAGGCGCATCTCTCCGGTGCTTGTTTACTGAACTGAAGTTCGTTTTGCTTTACGCATCACGGGAGCAAGGCAAACATTGGTGTGCATAAAAGGGGGGGGGGGGGGAGGGTCACAATCAACACGCGCTCGAAAGGGTATTAAAATTGTCTAAACATAATGCCATACCGTGCAGACAACGGTAGGTAATGATATTAATATTAGATTGAAAATGTGTTTATGGTGCATTTTTTAAAAATATTTTTACTGACTCACAGTTGTCTGCAAACAATTTGTTGAGTAAGCAGTAGATTTGAGTTATAATGATTATACTTATATTGAAAATTGAGAGTTTTTCGATGTCAATACCTTTTTTTTTACATAGATTTTGACATTTAGTACTTGTCAATTATGTTAACTCTCTATACTAAAGCATGAGCAGTCTACAAAGTAAAAGTCACAAAAACACTACAGTGTAATAAAAATATTAGAGGGATGTTCTACCCAACTCAGCATCGTAAGCGTAATTTGTAGAAAATCTTATTCTAACAGTCTCAGTTGTTCATCGAGTGCAGGTCTGAGAAACCATTGATAGAAGTTCACAAACCAGTGCTACAAAATGTCATGAGAATCACGTGATAATCACGGAAAACAATGAACAATGAGTCGTGGTAGCTTCATGTTTATTGCTGATACTCAATGAAAGGGCGTCATGACATACCGAACACGACATGCGAGTGCTGGAGTCAATCCCAATTCTCTGAGCATAGTAATGACTTTTTCTGGCAGTGGACAGTGCTGCCAAATGCCTCTGTTTCAATCACCGACACTCCTGACTGAAACGAAGCTCACGTACACAACTGAGATGATCATAGGTGATACCTAAACAGTTAGTGGATCAATCACATGCTTGGTGACATTTTGTTTAGCACCCAACTCTTGGTCACTCACTTTGTCACGTGGACATTTTCTGTCGGTGATAATCACGACATTCTTGGAATATACTTGACGTGTAACAAAATGGGCATGCTTTCTCGCTCTATCTGCTTTGTTCCTCGGACGAGCCAAACAGAGCGAGAAATCTTGCACATCTTGTTGCTTGGGATCACTTGCACGCACCGCATATCTTCCATTACTCTAGTGATGATCACCGATAGAAAATGCCAAGTGACTGACTAAGAGTTGGTTGCACAATATATCACTAAAAATGTGATGGTCGCTGTTTGAGTCTCACCTCTGATCATCACAGTAAAGCTCGTGACGCTGACATTATTTTGTTTCAGTCGAAATTTGTCATGATTATGTCAGCGACATTTTGCAGAACTGATCACAGTAAATTTGCATGACAAAGTGACTGATAAAGTGACGTCATGATAAAATGGCTGGCCAAGCATTGGTTCCTAAAATTACACCAAGCATGTATTGGTGTTTGAGTATCATCAGAAATAACTACGTGACGCATGGATTTTGTTACAGTTATAATTTTTATTATGTTGACAGTGACATTTTGCAACTCTGGATAGAGTTTTCGAGTTATCATTAATATTGTTGAATTGGCAGAAAGAAAAAAATGCATCAAATTAGATCCAATATTTAGATACAATATATACGGTCAAACTTCTGTCATTCTTCTTCTTTGGCTCAACAACCGATGCCGGTCAAGGCCTGCCAACACACTTGTGGGGTTGGCTTTCAGTGACTTATTGATTTCCCCCCATAGCAGGATAGTCAGTTCTACATATGGTGGCACGGTCTATTTGGGGGCTTGAACTCATGACGGGCATGTTGTTAAGTCGTACAAGTTGACGACTGTACCATGAGACCGAACCAACTTCCTTCATTACTGCAACATAAATTCATCGCTTAAATAATGAACTTCATTTGTAAAATCACAAAACCCGATTATTGAGAGCGCAAAATGATACTCTTTTTAATGTCCCTGTCCCATCCAATGTAGCGCATATTGGGCGATAATGATTGAAAACGACGTATAAAATAAAATAAAATAAAATGCAGCAAAATTTGCAGCCGAAACGTTCTGCCATCATTCCGGCACCACCAGTGCTATCAGCCCGCAAATGAGTATATTCATAAGTAAAGCCGGAATGAAATATTCATCGAAACGTACACAATTTCCGTCAGCCACTTAATTAACGGGGCAATCGAATAAATTCTCATCCGGCCCCACGGGCCCGCGCACACAAGGGGTTCAACTTATGCAGATCAAACAGATGTTCGACGCACAGCAGTGACCCTCCAGGAAGCGATTGACGGGTAGGGACTGGACCCTCACTACACGTACGGCCATTTATTTCGTTTGCACAATCAATTTGAATGGTGGCACCTTTCTCGGGAGCGAATGAAGCGAGCGAGCGAGGGAAATAGCGATCATCCCGCTCGAAAAAGGAAATAGCGAACGATCGATCGAATTCGCAGCTGCAGCAATAAACGCAATTCGTGTGTTTTGTGTGTGTGTGTGTTTATTTTTGTTTTTTGAACGGTGAGACAAATTATTTACATTCAATTAGCTTAACACTGGGAAGCTTTCGCTGCAGCTTCCTGCGACGTCAGCACGTTGAGCGGCATAAAATCAACAGGAAGTACAGTTTTTTGCACTAACGCTGTTTGATGTATGTTTTTTACATTAGATTTTATTGTCATTTCCTCTAGTGTCTAATTTTAGGCCGCTAAGTGGACAGCTGAAGTAGGGCTGGGCCAGCTCGGTGGTGGCCTAATTAATGCCATCATAGATTCGCTCGCTCCACTCGCCCCGAACCCCAATACAAAGCTTTCCCGCAGCCGAATAAACTAAAAGCTTTTAACCACGTTCCGCGACCAACGGAACCACGGAAACCACAGAGAATCGGTGCTCCTGTATCTCCCAGCACACCTCCCCGCTGCCGGAAATAGCGAGAACCGAGTGAAGTGTCCTCTCGAGGTTGCTTGTTGTCGGTTTGGTGGTTTGTGTGATAAAATTCTGTCCACGAATGAGCAGGCACTCATTAATCCACGCCGTGGTTTTGCTGCACGTTCGCCATGGCCGTTAAAAGCGGAGGACTCCACCGACAGAGAAGGACAAGAATGATGCCTCACGACCAAACCGAAAGGGTAGAGAAAAGGTGAAGGCTAGCAAGAACAAAAAAAAGCAGTAAGAGGTCACGCAAAAGCATTTGCATCAGCTGACGTAAAGCTGAATATGACGTGAGCTGTTAGGAGAACGCGCCTGTCAACGTGGCCTCACCGTCACCGGGAGCCATGCCATGTCTTCAAGAATCGTTCTTTGCTCTGATTGTGAACTGGTTGGAACAATATGTCGGGAAGGATGGGGTGCTTTTGTCTTTCGTTCAGCCATTTATAAGCCTCCCCGGGTGAGCGCCACTCGCGAAGGTCATAAAAAGAGGGGCAGGAAAAAAAGGCTGCCCCAAACTACACCGATAACGAAGTGTGTGCCCCATCGAAACGGACCTCCCATTCCGTATGCGAATGGTTTTATGGCTTTTGTTATCTTGCGGAGGTTTGAGCCAATCCTATCTCGAGGAGACGACCCTAAACGCGCCCATGGATCAGCTAATCCGAACCTGGCTGCCAGTGTCGCTGGCATCGCTGACCGTCGTTCCTGAGAACGCTTCTCACGGGGATCGTTTTAAACTTTTGGCCGGGTGTTTCGTTACGGAAAATGCCTTCCTTTTTTTTTTTGCTTTGTTTTCATCCAACTTTCGTCTCCGGTTTCGTTTCGGCTTTTGTCCTGTCCAGGGTACAAAGCTAACCTTTCTGCGCCTTTTGTTTTTCAAATTTTTAGCTGCATGCAACCTTTGTGCTGTGGAGCGAAAACTCGAAACCAAAAACAGAGGTTTTTTGGGGGAAAGGGGAGGAGGAGGTAGTGGTTGAAGGTTGGCCGGAGGTAATAAATTTCGAACACCAAACAACCCCGCTTTAACGGGGCTGCCGGGATGTACGTACACTGGGACAGGTTGTCCACTGTACCCGTTGAGTAAGGTTCAACATGATCCAGTCTTTCTCTGTGTGAGTTGCTTTCGTGATTCCCCATGGAGTGCTTTGATGGGAATTTTTGAAGTTCACTGGCATAGAGATAGCTTGAGCAAGCTTTAATTGGCTTAGATGACAACCCAAGGAACATTTTGAACCTTACCATAGTTTTAACGATGTTTGTACGGTTATTCCATTAAGTCAGCATCCTTTCTTATTTGAATCTCGAGTATGACCTAATAAGACTATAATAAAACTCACTTAAACCTAAAAGAGCCCATCTACAGAACTCTGTTACCATTTCTAGACCTTTAAGATGAGAGGCGCAAATAAAATATCAAAATTACAGCATATTGCTAAGGATATGTGCTTGAGACGGCAATGAACATGAATTCATAATAATGGTTGTGAATTATTTGGGAACTATTAAGTTGTCTTCATATATTTTCTGATGAAATCGCTCGTGCAGAAAAATATGACAAAAAATGACTGTTGAAATACATTATAATAATTTGAAAAATATCAAAGAGCCTCAATAATATGTTACTTTTTAGTTAAAAATGGATTATTTTAATGTTTAGAAAAATGAAACAAAATACAGATATGTTTTAAACGTCCCCAATTTGCACCAAAAGCTGTGTCATAATAAACATGATGTGAAAAGCGTTTTGCAAATTCTAATTTTTCTATTTGTCATGTCAAATATGAATTTGTTTATCAAAATATCAACATGGCTGACTTACAGGGTTTTCGAGGATTACACAGACATGTTCAACGAGTTGTAGTCTTGTTGAAGCATGTAAAGGCCTTATTAGACGGAGGAAAATACTGTCATTCGATTTTGGAATCTATCCTTCAAACAGGGTTTGACAGATAGATGCCAGTCGGAAAATCGGAATTCGGCATGGTCATTTCCGATTTGCTCCAGAGTAGATTTTTACTGTCAATGACGATAGAGCGTATTGAATTTCTTGATAATGTTGAATAAAAACAACAAAAATGGGAAACAACGAATGATGTATTCGGATAAAGCCAAGAAAATCAATAAGTTAAGTAATAAATGTGAAAGGTGACAGATCAATTCTCTTGCCTTATTACACGTACGAGAGGCATTTTTGTGCCAAAGTCTAAGTTTGACAGATAAATGCCAATCGATGAATGGCAGTATTTTCCTTCGTCTAATAAGGTCTTAATAGACTCTTTCAGCGAGATATAGAATTGTTCGGAAGTAGGCGTTGACAAGTTCAGCGACAGCTTCACAGTATGCTTGCAAAATTCCCCTAGACGATTGTAACACTCCCTTATGTGATTGCAAACTTCCACTGCATGCATACAACATTCCCCTATCGATTTGCAACATTCTCCTAAGTGATTAAACTATTCTATTATATGATTTGAAACCCTGTAAAGGCCGGGCTACATTGATCGTACTCCGTGGTGTAATTTCAATTTTTACTAGCGCATCTGGCGGCGGCTGGAGGAAGCTTTTTTTGGTCGTCGAGGGAATGGTCGTGCCGGATCTCAAATTTAAGTAGTTTTTTAGTCGTTTTTCGATGCGAAACCGGCTGAAATACTTGCACAACATATTTATCTATCAATTGCTTAGCTTTTTCAGTCCAGTTTAAGTAAAAAAACATGTAAAAATAGCATATTTTCTGAAGCGGCTACAAATTGTTTGGCAAAATGCTTCAGTCAGTCGCCGGCAGATGCGCTAGTAAAAATTGAAATTACACTACGGAGTACGATCAATGTAGCCCGGCCTTAAGATTATGTTTACAGGTTGGTTAAAGACAACCATCAAAACTCCATTTTTAGTTTTTACACACGTTTTAAAGGTTTAACAACTTTAAACACTGTTAAACATCTTCAAAAGACATGCTAACACCATGTGGCTTATTACCTTCATAATAAAGAATGCTTTAAGACATGTTATAATATTTCTTGGGAAACGACACGACCTTTTCGCGCTTTCATTCCACGAAAGTGCACTCAAAATCAGGAAAGAAGATTTGATTTCAAAAACCCACAAACAGGCGACACTGGCCCGCAATGCAATTATAAACATTATTTTACTGCACAAGTACTGCATACTGGGAGGGCAGAATTTTCCGGTCAGACAAACCGACTGTCTGTCTGCCGGTGTCTGTTCAAATGAGCCCCTTAAGGACAGCCTTTTGTAAAATCATCCCATCGGCCAATCTTCAATGTTCGCTTACAATCCATAATTCTTCTCCACCAGGGGCCCTATAAAAGCTAAGCCAAGCCGGAGCTGATGAGTGGCTAGGCCGGGTGGTAGTTGGACTGGAAGGGCCACCGTTGCTCCCAGTAGCTCGTTGAATAGTTTCATCAAAATGCTCACTGCTTTTATTTTTTTCCCCTGTTCTTCTTTTAGTGCCGCCGTGCTTTTGCATTCTCCCCGTGCTTCTGTGTTTCAGCTTGCAGCGTTACTCCCCTCTCTTGCACAAATCGTGACCGAGGCCCGTCCGTGTTGGTCGTTTTCCCAGGACCCAGGGGGTTTTTTGCAGCATTTGCATACTCCCCCCGAGCCGGTAAGTTGACCGGTTTGGAGGTTGCAAACGGTGCGACAAAAAAAGGGCAAATTCCCACCAACAACGGGTAGCAATTTAGGGGTAGTACAAAACAAAAAGGAAAACAAAAGGAAAAACACACGCTAAAGACAATTTATCGCTGTCGAGTAGGACGATAAATCATTCAAAACCAAACTCCACCTTTCCTGAGAGCTCCGCCTGGGTGGATGGCGCACAAAGCGTTTTGTGGCAATGCAAAAAAGTTTCAAAGTGGAAAATTCAATTGCAGACAGATTTTGGGTAGCTGCGGGAATGACTGCAAACGAGCGATTGATTTACCGCAATGTATGTGTGTGTGTGTGTGCTTTAAGCAAGCGGTAGATAATAGAAAAAAGCTTCGTACTATTAATTGAGTCAGCGAGTTTTGTGGAAGTACTTCACCACAAAGCTCCCTACCGTTTGGTGTCTATGGGAAAAAGTAGAAAAGAGCAGTACAGTTGGAAGTGAGATTGTAAATCAAACTGACACATTCCCGCTAGTACGATTGTACAATGTACAACACAGAAAAATGGACTGCTCTATCGGTGAAGGGCATCTCTCCACTTCAATCACGCTTTTTTGCGCTTCCGGCCATGATCCGCCCTTCTCTCTGTTTTTCCTTTTTTTTCCAGACCAACTCACGAAAAGCTCTCACGAAGCATGGAAATTAAAACATATCCAACATAACCCCGTTGTACCAAAATAGGGAGAAAATACAACAACAACAGAACACAACGATTCCCAAAACGAGCCGTTTACGTGCTTGCAAATGATTGGTGGGCTTGTCGTCATTAATTTTCCTGCACTGCCTGTTGATCGTAGCAAGCGCGTGGCTGTGGCTCTGTGTATGTGTGTTGTCTGTCACGCACAGGACGAACGATTAATTTTTCAACCAGCTTTCCCGTTAGCACCCGTTCCGCTACTGCAGCTAAATCATCCCTCCTCGAGCACCCGGACTCGCCACGACTGATCACGTTTGTTCTAAGCCGCTGGGCCGATGATTTATTGGCGAAATTTGTGGGGCAGATTCATTCTCGCACGCTCTCGTGCACCTCACTGGCATAAAACAGAACGTGCCCACTTCCTTCTTTAGCTGTGTGTCTGCTGCACAGTGGTGTTTGCTGGACTGCTACCATCCAGTCCCTTGTCCCAGTAGTAACCAATTATAAACATAATTATCATTAATGTTTTTGCTCGTTATTGGACGGCGATTGTAAAGCGCTCTATGCTAGCAGTAGCAGTAGCCTTTCAAACGTTCATTTCCCTGTGGTACAAAATCAATAATCAGTCCCGCTCTGTCCAATGTGCTGTGGTAGGGAGGGACAGCAGCCACAGCATATCAGCAACCGAACAGCACAAGGCTCGGGGTGCTGGCTGGCACAAAAGCTCGACCGTTGGTTTCGGGGGTTTGGAAGTGAAGCGATTGGAGTGGAAAATGTAAGGCCCGGCTTCCGGTTTCCGGCCGTAAATGGGGAACCGTTTGTGTGTGTGTGTTTTTGAGTGTGACTATTGTTATCGCACTCTCACACAAACACGCACACGCACATGTACAATCGTCATAGCATCCGTTTCACATGCGGAGCTTTACACGGGGCACCAGGCGTCTCCATTGTGACATTCGAGGCACGTGGGGTTGGAACAGACTAATTTTAATGTTAGCAAAGCTCCGGCACAATTCTGTCCGCTTGCTGGTGTATCAACATGTACACTTGTGCGCTTGTCTGTGTACGGGTGTGTGCGTGTATGTGTATCAATTCAACCAACTGAAAGGTTGGACACGAAATTGAAATGGTTCGCTGGGGCTGGGCGGTTGGCGTTTTACCATCACCTTCGCCAGACAAACTGATCATTTGACCAAATCGTACGTATCATCCAAGTGTTTGCATTTGCATCAAATTCCGCATAATGTTAATACGGCGTCTACCGCGCGTTGCCGTACCACGTTTGGGTGGAAGGAGACACAAGTTCAATCAACGGGGACCTAATCCTTCTGTGCAGCAGTCGGCCGTGATCCCATGCCCGGCAGCGCTGGGAGGAAGTTTAATCAACATCTCAGGCAAAGCGGATTCGTTTGCATGCTAATGGGGCACCGCGGACGATCTGTTCTGTATTACCACCATTTGGTCTCGCTTGGGCTGGGCTGGGCGATGTCACACTGCTGAAAGCTTCTCTGAGCTGAAAGCGAAACATGCGAACTGCCATGCCATGGTTGACACAGGTAATGGCATCGGAGGTGTAAAACACACACACACATACAAACCGGTGTCCTATCCCTTTGCCAAGAGATTCTTTCATGACGTTGCGTCACATTTTGTCTTGCGAGCTGAAGTGGAATGGAATGACAGTTTGGCCCAAATCAGAGTCACCCCTCCGTCTTGATGGTGATGGTGACAGGTTTTTGGGCTGCCATTTCACGATGCCACCCAAAAGCCCGTGGTACACATTTGTCGCTCACGGGCGTGTTTCAGCGGTTGTGCTGGTGGGAAAACAAGGTGCTGGCTGCCAGTGAAGAAGTGGGCTGCTTGCGCCCACAGTGGTGTAAAATTGCATTGTGCTGTGGTTTTTTTTGTGTGGGGGGGGGGGGAATCAAGCAGCTCGAGCAGCTTGGTTTTGCGTCACTAAACCACGCGACCAGTGGCATTTCCTTTTATGCACGGAAAATCCATATCACTTAAGCCTGGGAGCGAACAACGCTTCACAGCAGACACGTATGGGGGGGGGGGGGGGGGGGGTTAAAACGTTAGAACCAAAAAAAAAACAACTTGGTCCCAACTTGCCCCGTGATGAATGACGGGGCAAGTCGAGAAGATTGATCTAAATTGGAAACGCTTTCAGACATTCTTACACATTCCGGATGTGAACGGGTGGACCGGGTGGACCGGCGCCAGTTGACAGAGTGATAAAACTAGCCAACTGTTGCTGGTGCTGAATACACCGAGTTTCAGCTAACAAGGCGCTGTAGTATAGCTAACAAGGCGCTGAAGAAAAGATGTATAATTCGAAGTTTTCAACGTTTTTACGACAAACACGAAACTTTTTACCGTGAGAAGTAAAAACTTGTCACATTATCGATCATTAATGACAGTTGCGAGCCAGTCTTTCCGGCCAGCTCAATCGATCACCGTTGGCCTGTTCGGGGGGAGGGAGGGGGATGGGCAGTAAAAGTTCATTTTCCTGACAGACGGTTGCACAGCAGCGTTTTTTTTTTCTTCTCTGATAGTCAACGCGATAATGACATAATAATCACCAACGCTTGACTGAAAGTCGTTACAAAAAGCGTTACAAAATTGATACATTGTAGCAAGTGGCTTTTTAGTGTCATGTTTAATGTGTTTCGGCTTAAGTATACTTTCTCGTGAAGGTAAAGAATAGAGGAATGAAGCAAACAAAATTTGCTATAAAGTTAATAATATTTCATTACAAAGGAAGCAAAAAATTTTCTGTTCTGTTCAGGTGTCTGTCTAAAAATACACCACTTATATTTTTAATATTTTTATTGCGTTATATTTTTATACAAATTCCCCAAAATATATAAATAACATCAACTATTAGACCGTTTGAATATTTTATGAATATCTTTTTTCCAAATACCAAAAACATAATATTGAATTCGTTAGGGAGTAACTTTCTTCTGTCCTATTTGATGGCAGTTATTATAACATTTTAACGGTACCTATAGCCTTCGTGCAATTATGCTTAAATATTTTGCATATTTTCTGGTTGTCCTTCACCAGTGGTTCCGGTAGTGGAATTTTTCAATAGTTCAAGTTCCAAAGTTCAAACGAAAAAACCGAATTTAACTCATTTTTACTTTAGTATTGCTCAATCTTGTATATGAGAGGTGAAAGCCACTCCATGAAGTTTGTGTGTTTTCCTGGTTCACAGATACATAAGAATTGCCTGAAATCAAAGCATGACAATGATTAACCTGTTCTTGTGTATTTGATGACTTGTCGCCGTTGCCATGGAGACCATCAACGAAGTTCTTTGAACATTAAAATTAAACGTCCCAGGAGCTTCTTCATTCTTTATTATCATGAGCGGTTTTATTTCCAATATAGAACAGTGCGAAAGTATGTCAATATTATCTAGGTCTTAAACAACCATGTTTAAAGTTCGCAGCTACTTGTAATTGCTATAAACGTTATTAACACATTCCACACACTTACTTGTTTGAATGTATTAATTTGAGATCGATTAAGTTTTTCTTTCAGATGTGTATTAATGTAAAAAAAAACCAATCGCTTATACAGGGTTTCCCACAATTTATTGGTGAGTTTCCATGATTTTTTGGTGCGTTCCCAAGATTTTTTGATCGTATCCCATAGATTTTTGGTTCGTTCCCATAATTTCTTGGTATTTTCCGATTGGATACCAATACAATTGAACCAAAAATTTCTGGGAAACGGCCAAAAATCGTGGGAACGCACCAAAAATATGGGAACCCACCAAAAATTTATGGGAGCCAACCTATAAATCGTGGGAAACCCTGTAAAAGCGAACTAACATGGGGAGGTTTAGCTGAGGGCCCCGTTTCGACCGGAACCCCACTCTCCCTTGGAGTCGCTTTGTATGCTTATAGGAAAATCTGCCTATGAACAAATCATCCCTAAAATTCCATTTTCTGTTTGATTTATCTTTTGACTCTTCAAAACATTGTTACAACTTCCTTTTAGCCAGTGCATAACGAATAAGCCTTAGTTTGGCGTTTAGTTTTGATATAATTTCAGATGCCAAATGTCAAATTCTTCTTCTTCTTCTTCTTCTTCTTCTTCTTCTTCTTCTTCTTCTTCTTCTTCTTCTTCTTCTTCTTCTTATTCTTCTTCTTCTTCTTCTTCTTCTTCTTATTCTTTTTAATCTTCTTCTTATTTTTCTTCTTCTTCTTGGCACAACAACCGCTGTCAGTCAAGGCCTATCTGATTGTACCACTAGTCTACTTGGCTTTCAATGACTTACAATGACTAACCCAAGGCAGGCTAGTCAGTCGTTTGCTTGAACCGATGGCCGGTATTAAATCGTACGAGTTGATGACTGTACCACGAGATCGGCAATGTCAAATCTAAACTAAAATAACTAATATCGTAAAATATCCTGATTGACCTTTAACCTCTTGCTACGTTTCATCTATCGATGTGACCCTACTTGCTACTTGCTTACTTACTTATCCGGCGCTACAACCGCTTTGCGGTCTTGGCCTGCCTCAGGAGTGTCCGATGTGACCCTATCGCTTACCATACTGTAACTTGACATGACAAATGACATGACCAGACCATCTTCAAGAGCAAACATTTGCCTTCCACACAAGAATCTTTAAAGTCCCTTCGTTGCAAGTGATTTCCACAATGTTTTTAATACAAGGCCAATAGCTTCCAGATGCTCGACGGAAGCCATCAAATCCGTAAAGTGTGTCTGTTGTAACGAACACGCCCTTGGAACAAAATTAAACCATAATATCGTTGTGTTGCGTATGTTTAGAAACTGAAATTGAAACAGCATCTTTGCAACATAAAAGCTTCAAAGCTTGAAGATGTGGAAGCATTGGTATTGTTCACTAAGCCAAATTTGTCACTTTTACGACCGATCCTTACCGGCAAATGATGCACCTTTACGATATGGTTAGATGCAAAAAGCTCCCCCCCCCCAAACAGACACTGGCCAATAAATCACCGCACCGTACTGCTTAAATTATACACCACACGTGAACCGTAAACGGTACCCCGAAACGTAAATACGGCTAAGTAAATTTACCCACTACAAAGCACATCGAAAAAGCATAAAATTACACCATATCGTACCGGAACACAGGGGAGAGGGGTGGAAAAAAACGAAACGCCCACCACAGTGCACCAGTGCTGCTTGGTCACCCGGACACAGTGCTCGAGGGGGGGGGTAAGGAGTGTCCTCATCCTCCTACCTCACCAAACAGAAACGTAGGCACCCAAAGTGGCTTATCATGCTGTCCACGAGGGTGACGTGCAAAAGCTTCAAGGCTTCGCTCCTTCCAAACTCCATCACTTTCCGCTGCTGGTCAGCCTGGGCCGCCGTGCTTTGATGTTGAAAAAGGTTAATTTACTCTTGGTGGGTTGGTTGTAGCGGGGTTTTGCCTTTTTTGTTGTTGTTCAACCCACGATGCAACCCCCAAAACAAAAAACACTCGGCAAGCGAAAGCGTGGAACGGCACGAAATTTCAAGGAAAAGTGCCAACAGGCAAAATTCCAGCTCCGTACGCAGTCCAAGAGCTCGTGGAGCACGAAAAAGTGGACGAATAATGTTATTTCTTATGGCAGATCAATTATTCAACAGTTTCTATTGGGGGCTTTTGTGTGTGTGTGTGTGTGGCTGTGTGGTGTGCCTTTACCATCGCTGTACGGCGATCCTGTTGCAAGAGAAGGAGTATGTCCTTAAAATTTTACACCCCCATCAAACCGAAGGGCAACACAGGTGGTGGTGGTGGTGCTGGCTGTAAGTGCCCGGTCGAGCTGCGCTCTATCTGTAAACGAGGTGACTCGATGCTTCCCGAGAACGAAGCTCCCAGGATCGTTCTTCACCAAGACCTGTGAACTAGTCCCGGGTCGGTGTGCTCGAGACAACCGAGACCTGTTCGTGACGGCTGAATGCGCTGAAGAAAGAGAGAAAAAAGCGCCCTCTATGGCCACTGACAGCGTGTTCTTGCTGGAAATGGCTTGACCTGCCCCTTGCGGGACCTTCCCGGCAGGTCGGAAATTAAATTCATCGACCAAATAGGGAGCCGAGCCACACGCGAGCACATACCCGTCCGGCCATAGTGTCTTGTGTGTTGCAGACGGGGTTTTTTTTCTTCTTTCTAACGAAGCTTTCAAAAGAACGTACGACATGAGGGCAAAGTGGTACAATGGGCTTGGATGGAGCTGTTTTGTTGGGTTATGGGAGATGGTTTCGAAAATTCGACAAGTCGAGCTTAGGCGAACTAGAGCCGTACAGAGTTTTGGGATGAAAAAAAAAAAACAGTTTCAAACACAGCGGCGAGTGAAGAAGCAAACAAAAAACAACCCCCAAAACCGTTCAAAGCAAACGAAACACTTCCCGGAAACATTACACAAGACCCTGCTGTGGGTGCAGGCAAACAGAGTTGGAAAGGGTAGAGGGGAGAAAACAGAGTCTAGCTTCACATCCGGCGAGTATCTATTTCATACCCATCGCAGCCGCGTACGGACAGGAAGACTCTTTCTTCGAAATTAAAAATAAAAATCCCCAGAAGAAAAGCAAGAAGAAAGTAGCTCTCCTCCACTGCTCTCCGCTTGCAAGTGTAGCTGCACATAATTGAGTTTGCTTTGTTGATGCAGCGCACACGGGCCCTAGTTTAATGGACTGTCAACCTAATAAACGCAGGAACGGTTTTGTAGCGCTGACATGATAAATTGAGCGAAATAGCGAAACAGCCTGCCCTTTACTGTACCCGAGTTGCATTATTGAAAGCTTAGCCGGGCGCGGATCAATGCCGACTCGATTATTCAACGCCCCCCCACTTGGTGCGCTCTGACGTGCGCGATGAGCGAGCGTTCGATGGGGAAAGCGATTGTCAAGCTTTGAAGTTGCATCGCGCTTCCGCGGGAAGGTGTAAATAAAAGCTCCAAACCGAAAAGGTGCATTTGGCTGATAATGCAATCGTATTGATTAAATATACTTATACACAAACACACACACACACCAAAAAATTTTGGCCAAAAGTAGGTAAATTGCAAATAAATCGAAAGGACACGAATCGAATAATCGGTAACCGATACGGTGTTGTTGGGGGGGGGGGGGGGGGGAGTAAATGTTGCACCAATCGAATTATTTTCCGTTCGTGTTAAATTGAGCATTTTATTTGTCTGTTTTTGTGTGTGTGTACTTTTTTTTTTAGAGGGAAGCTGGGAGGCTAAAACTAGTGCTCGGTTTATTGAATCAACCGTTAAATTGGCTTTGTCGAAGCGGGAAAATTAATTAGATTCGTTGGCGACTATCTATTAACTCTTTCAAATTGACACACAAAAAAAGATAAACAAAAGGTATTTTGAAGTAGTGTTGAGAGATTCGGGATTCGGAAGATTCGAAGATTCAATCCCTAGAAAGATTCGATCGGATCGGAACCCGTTTGTAGGATTTGAATCCCCAAAAGATTCCATTGCGATTCGATTGGGATTCTGATTGGGATTGAAATTCGATTGGGATTCTGATCGAGATTGGGATTCTGATCAGGATTGGGATTGCGATTGTAATAAGAGGCTGTCTCCGAGATACGCTATTAATGGGGGTCAAGTGAAACGTGTCTCAAATTTCTGAAGTCGAATCAAGCAGTTTTCAGTCAAAATTTATCCAATGTTCGTGTAATGTAGCATTTAATGAGAAGTTATAGTCCCTAAATAAATTATTTGATTTAATATTGAATAAAGATCCGCATATCTCAGGGACCTGTACTTATTATGATGTAAGTACTGCAAAGTTAAATAATTTGGAGTAAACCAGAATGACCTCTTATTCCAGCTTTAACTAATTTACCACTCATCCCCCCTCCACCCTGTTGCAAACTAGTGTAAAACGCTATACCACAATGGGATTAGGATTCGAAGATTCGAATACGTTGTGATATTCATTTTGCCCATCACTAGTTTGAAGGCAAACTATTGTACAAAAACTAACCGCATATTTAATTACAATACGCTGTCGTGGTCGACGTTGCTGTTTTTTTTTTCGTTTGTAATGTGAAAATGTATTTTGTTTCTCACACACGTGTTTTTGTAGGCTTTTTCGTAAAAAACGGCAATTCCCTCCATATGACACACAAAGCACGTGTAGCGTGTAGCCTGTTTTTTTTGTGGAGATGCTTCCCAAGTTTCGCATGCCGCAAGCAGCTTTTAATTAACATAATTTATCATCGTGTTTTGCAGTGCACGAAACATGCTGTGGTGGTGGAGGCGCAGCGAACACGCTTACACCTGATAAATACCATCGGCAAGTACGGTACACATACACACGTTGCGTTAAAAATATCTTCAACCGTAATAAGAACACTCCAGTGAGTGTGTTGATGGGAGAAAAACTTTGCTCGTTAGTTATCATTAAATTTGTAAAAAAAGACCACCCCGCACACAGAGAGAACTGCGCCCATCTTTTGCAACTCGATCCTTTTTAAGACGCGGTAGGGCATTCCTTCTGTGTGTGGATTGTTGTACATATAGAAACGCACCTGCCGGGGGTCGTTGGTTTGAGGTTTGAGCTGTCTGTTTGTGTGCGAGCAGTCATCCGAAATGGAGAAAAACGGGAACAATGTATCGTTCAACTGGTCCCTAGAAGAAGCTGTTTTTCGACGTGCTGGAAGAGCTGTTCCTTCCCGTTTGCGAGTTTGGTAGAATGTTTTATCTCTCTTTTGCAAGCTTAGTTTGATATTTGATGAGAAATTTTCGTTCAAAAAAATCTCCAACGGTGGCATTAAATAATGTCATTCCGTGTTTAAAAGCTCATCACTCAAATTTAAGGCAAGGCTACTACTACATACACGCTTCCTGACGCTGTTCCTGACGCACAAACATAAAGATGATTAGAGGAGCCTGAGCGCCAACTCATCACGCTGTATAATAATTTGCTTATCATCGTTTCGCACATACTTAATCCCCTTCTTTGCTGAGGCGGAAAAGAAGAAACAGCGACCAAAAGCAAAACCACCCCTTCACACAAATGAAGGCGCGTGCTGGGTGGTACTAACCACGGTGCGCACGGCCTGCCACGGCTCCTAATTGAACGGCTTGCAAACATTGACTTAAATGAGTTTGTGGCCGGCACAGGGTCGAAGCAACCGGGCATACAGGCCAACACACACACACAGGAACACCGAAACACACATCCAATGATCCGGGGCTGATTTATCTTCTTTGGAAAATAATTTATCTCCGGCAGCAGCAGCAGCGAGAACGTCATCAACAGCCAAGACGTGTGGTTCGCCGTTTGCCGCACGCGGAAAGTCAAACGCAAGAATGTTAGCCGACCGTGTAGCAAAGGCGTCATGCTGTGTGTGTGTGTGTGTGTGTGTGTGTGTGTGTGCTTGTGTGGGGATAAGAAAAATTTCATAACCCATCGTTGGTGTGCTTATGAAGTGGCGTGTGCGGTGTGCTTGAGCGGGCAAACGAGGAACGGGGAGGGATAAAGCGGGGCCGTGGGGTAGGAAAACCCCGTTAATTATGCACGAATTATGCTGAAGGACACGGAAGTGGTCCTTCGCTGCCTTGGCGGCGATACAAGGTTGCCTGAAGTGGCCTTAGACTGTAACGTGTGAGATAGAAAGAGAGAGAGAGAGAGAGAGGGAGAGAGAGAGGGCAACAAGGGAAACAACACGTATCCAGAATATTACAACACGTGTGCCCATCATATACACCTCCGAAACGGTGACCCAGATAGAACGTGCTAGATGCCCCCGAGGCCCGACTATCCAGGCCCAGGTCGGTCCGGCACAAAGCGCGTCCAGTTGAGTGTGGGGGTGTGGCAAGGATTGGTGCAATTCTCTATCGCCCGCGCTGGAGCACCTTTGGGGCAAATTTCGGCAGGCTCCTTCCAGCACGTTTGCGGGGCCAACGGGTGTTTACACGTCCTGCTAAAACCATGTGGCCATGTAAGTTCTTCATCTCTTTCCCCCTTTCAAAACCACACATCCCTCACCCCGAGCACAAATTGTTACAAAACATTTATGACATTTTGCCTCATCATTGAGTGCTGTGTGTGTGTGTGCTACGTGGTACGTAGTAGTGTTCCGTTCCAAGTGAAAAAAAGATGTACAAGAAGAATCCTTTTCAAACCGTCCTACATGGACAGGGCACACAAAAAAAAAAAAAATAGGTACAACATGCAGTACAAAGTGCTTCGCAGCCATGTGCAGCCTTTCGCAAAGTGCAGCATCGATGTCGATAAATATTTTCACTTTGTGCTCGCAGCACATCGGATGCTATTTCCAGCATCGCCTGCATCGACCGGGCCAGTGCTGACATTCTGCGACGGCTCACACACACCACGCGCCTGATATTAAAATGTTCCCCCCCCCCCCCCCCCGCCGACGGCTCGGTTTGCCTAGCAACACAGGGCGCACACTTTGATACGTTTGAATAGTGGGAAAAGCGTATGTGTGTGAGTGTGTGTTGCGGGTGACATACCGGGTATGGATAGAAGTTATTTCCACCCAACCGGCTCTTTAATGAAGGGTAAAAAGCGGCAATATCAATATCGATGAATAGTTTGCTACTGTGCAGATAAAGGGTAAATTTAACTCGGTAGAATGGTTGGGTAAATATGCAGTTTGCTGCAACTGTTTGCAATTACCAACGTCATTGTGCGTTTGTTGGAAGAGGTAAAAGTTTACATTAATGTGATTGACATCGAAAGCTAATACAGTTATAAATCCCAAAAGGTCACCAGTTTTTTGTTCCTGCTGTGCATCCTTAGTGAGAGTGAGTGAGCGATTTGGTGAGGTGTTTTTAAACACTCTTTTGCAATTCAAATCACTCATCTTCCGCACTGATGAGTGATTCATTCAGAGTTAATTGAATCACGAAAGAAGTGAGTCGTTAGTCGCTGCCACATTTTGCAATATTTTCATGCTGCATTTTAAAAATGCTTCTCATGAGAGTGAGCGGAAGATTTAGATCCCTAAAATCACTCTCCTCCACTCTGGTTTAGCTCAATGAAAAGAATGAGCTCTTAAAACTGAGAAAACATTCTCACTTAAGTAACATTTGCTCGAAATTGTTTTTCCATATCTGTTCGATTAGTGCACGATACACCTGAAATTGTGGATTTGTTTGTGATCAAGTGTGTTGTAAGCGCTAAGATTTGGTGAGCTCGTAAATTAGACTTTCTTCTATCGATGGACGATGCCGTCGAGCTTATTTTACATTCGCAGTTTTGATTTGTTTTTTTTATGAAAAACAAAAGCAAATTTTGTGTGACGTTATTTTATTTTAAAAAAAATCGATATTATTTAAGTATAAAATGGCTACATGACCCACTATAACGATAAGAAACATCATTTCCGATCGAATCTAGAAGAAAGTAACGAAAAAGTCGCATCGCAGTTGATTTTAAAGGACTTTTTCTAAATTCCCTTAAACTGGTGCAGTTTAAGGGAAGTTTAAGGCTCCAGTTTAAGGGAATTTGCTCGAATTCCCGATTATTCGTGCTCGAAAATGTCAATGGGGCAAGCACTCATTTAAGTTACTCAAGCACTCAAAACTTGTTCTCAGATGCGAGACCGTGGCCTTTCTCATTATTTCACACTCTGAGAAACTGATATTGCCACTCAAGCTTTATTTGGAGCTTTAAATACAAAATTTTTAGAAAAGTTTTTGATTGCATACTTTTTAAACTTTTTTCAATTATTAACATGGAAAACATTTTTCAACGTAATTACCAATAAACGAATAGCGCTATTGCTCATATTTCAGATTGCCGATCGCTCTATCATGAACTTTCCCCCAAGGCTCTCAAACGATTCTCAATCCGATTTTGTGCCGATTCGACAAACGTTGAGAATCCACACGGCCCCACGGCCTTAGGAAGAAACGCGGTGTCTTGACGCGTTTATCAGGTGGATATCATCATCACATGTGGTATTTCAATCACGTTTGGGCTTCAATGACTTGCTTGGCATAAGTTACCGGCAACCTGGTCGGCAGTAGTTCTACTAACTCTCCAAAAAAACTGAACGAATACGGTTATTCAGCCACATTCTTGGTTAGTCGTTTCTACGCTCATAGCCACTAGTTTCGGATAGCTTGCAAGAACCTGTACATCGTTCTTTTGTACGTTAGTTCATTCGTTGTACCGTTCGTTCGTGCAATTGTTCATCCATTCGACAATAACATTTAGATTTTTGTTTAGGGACAAAATCTGCGAAAACAGTTTAATGAAATCCGTTCGTTCATCCACTTGAAAGGACACAACGAACTGACTAATTCTGATTTATTCTTTCCATTAATAGAACTAGCAAAAAAGTAATTATAAATATGTATCTTAGCTAGAAATCAGTTTTAGAGCCGTAACCTGCCAGCTTACACTTTTGATCACACGATCTTCCTTTCAGTTTATTGTATAATACTCATATCTTCATGCAACAAACAGATTGTCTCACTTCCCCCCCAACAAAACCATCAGAAAGTGGATCCACATTAATGCACCAGCTCCATTTGTCAAGGCTTTGGTATTGCCTTGCTGCCACCCATTCTTCTTCGTGCTGTGCCCAAAAGTCAGCAGAAGCAGCTAAACGAATAACCTATACGCTCGAGTAGATTTATCCTGCCATCAGAAAAATATGATTATTTTCGTACTACGGCTTAGGCAGCCGTCTGCCGTACTGCTGTGCGGCCATGGGAACGTTTCCGACCACTCGCAACACTGACCAACGCCATTCGTTTGCTACGTTAAGCCACACCGACACCGACACGAGCAAAAAAAAAAAGCGACACTCTTTGCAGGATAATCTTGCATGCGGCTCTATTTCCCTCCCCACCACTCTGCTCTCCAATGGTACTCGTAAGGCCATCTGGCCCAAAACCGGTAGAACCAGATCACGGTTAGCGAATGTCACACAAACACAACCTGTGCTGTCGTGTGTGTGTGTGTGTGTGTGTGTGTGTGTGTGTGTGTGTGTGCCACCCACTGTAGTATACCTGCCGATGTCTGATTTTTATCCGCTTATGACGCATCAACTCGAAACCATACTTCGTCTTCGAAGCTGAAGCTTTCCGCCAAAAAAGTGGATTTTTTCTTCTTCGAGCCTTGTGTCCTCTTTCTGGTTACGTTGTGCTCTGTACTCTATGCTACTGCTGCTTACTATGCTGCCAGCCTCGTTCCAGAACCAGTACGCCCAATTTTCAACAACCCACTTCCTGGGGAGGGGCCCGGACCGCCGGCGCTCGTACATTTATCGTCCATTTTCTTTGCCACGAACATTTGCCCCGACAGAACGAGACTTCAGAAAGATTCGAATGGAATATTATTTATGGTTGCACGGTGGTCTTCCTCGTTATGGTTACTGCGTTTAAAGGGCGGTGTGCTATTCTTTTTCTGAGTTGTCGCTGCTGCTGTCGTTCCTTTGGTACAATCGTGCTCCTCAGTGCTTCCGGGGGGCGAGTCAGCCTTGCTCGATTGACGGGCCCGGGGTTTCCCCGCATTGCCAATGGGAGCTTACCCGTGCCGCACGGCATGTTTTATGGGCATGGACGATGGCATTTTTATCGGCATTCATCGTACCCAAGCCGATGGATGGATCGATTGAGAAAATTGTCGATTGCGATAAATTGCACGCGCTGCGCGAAACGGCGAAAACGATTTTGGGGAAAATGATTAAACGTTTGCCAAGCATCGGTTTGGAGGACGCGCATTCGGTAGTTCGGTAGGTCGAGTGTGCGAGTTGTCAAGGTAATGCAGCGTTTGCGTGAATAAAGAAAAACCGAAGCCCTCGATGTAATTGTGGCGAGATTTGATTAAGCATGATTTAGTGCCGCAAGCAATATTCAGAATGTCGGAATGGTTTTTTTTTTCTTCTTTTGAAAACGGGTTTCATAAAGTCCCCCGCAGGTCATACGATTTCGAGTTGAAGTACAGATTCTAGCTGCTTTTGCTGACTGCTAGAAAAATAGATCGTTTCCAACCAATAACACCAATTAGTTGCATCTTTTCTCGTTTCCAAGTTGCAATAAACACAAATAAAATGCTTTGACAAAACCACGGTCACAGGCAGGACCACACCCGTGCTAGCTACGGCTCCGTAGCTTTTGTTCGCCGCTCTGCGTGAAGCAGTGCATGATAAAAATATCGCTTTGCCGTCCTTCCAGGAAGTACTTCCAGATTGACGCGAAACCTTCCTAGAATGCGGAACGAAATGCACCACGGGCACGGGCTCGGCAATTGAGTGTGCGTGAGCTTCTAGGATAGTTGATCAAAACATGGGCTGCCAGCACAGTCTGTGGCGGTCCCGTTGTTTTATGGGGCTCGTGGGTGTGATTGTTTTCATGCTTACGTTCCGTGAAGTACACGAATTCCAATCGTGCAAGTTAACGACTTCCCGTGTAATGGTTTAATTTAACGATTTTTACATTATATTGTTTGCGAAATTCATGCGAAAATCAATTCAGTACCTACAGTACTAACTGGAAGATTCGATTTTCTTCATAATAGGGAAAAGATAGTTAGATAAATTTGAGGCATTTGTGGGAAATAGAGGTATTTCGCAATAACTTTAGAATAGCAATACTCGAACAACACTCAGAGTGAGTGTGAGAGTTGTATCCTGCTAGTGTCCATACATACACTTGCAGGATACAACTTAAATCAATCAATCAATTCAAATCGGATTCAAATGGAAATCTTTTTGTTAATTGTTTCATATTGAAGTTTTAGTATATTAGCGATTTCATCTTCATTTTATTCATCTGCATGCAGCAGAGAGAGAGAGAGAGAGTGATTTAATTCCGAAAAGAGAGAGGCCCGCTAGTCTCTAAACCGCTAGTCTTTCTACTCTGATCCAATTCATCGAAAAGAGTTTCCCATCTGTCCTATGTATATTTTAGTCCTTCGAGCCGGATTTCTCAAAAAAACATCTCCATGAAATATACGAACTAATGCTTTTCTCTTCATTCACCATCTCTTCATTGACTTCAAAGCCGCATATGGTAGGATAGCCAGGGTAAAACTGTACGACGCTATGAGCTCATTTGGAATCCCGGCCAAACTGAAATGGCTAGTTAGAGTGACTATGACCAGCGTCACTTGCCAGGTGAGGGTGGATGGAAAACTCTCAGGACGCTTTGCTACCACCAAGGGTCTGCGACAGGGAGACGGGATTGTCTGTGTCCTATTCAACCTGGCGCTAGAAAGGGCCTTCCGCGACTCGAGGGTGGAGACTACGGGAACCATCTTCTATAAGTCAACCCAGATGCTGACATACGCTGATGATATAGACATCATTGATCTGCGGCTCTCCTATGTAGCAGAAGCCTACCAAGGGATCGAGCAGGTGGCAGAGAGCCTCGGATTGCAGATAAACGAGGCAAAGACCAAACTGATGGTGGCAACATCAGCGGGCCTACGTGACGTGGGGATAGGTGAACGCACTTTTGAAGTCGTCCCACAGTTCACCTATCTTGGGTCAAAGGTCAACAACGACAACAGCATGGAAGTTGAGTTGCGCGCAAGGACGCTGGCTGCCAACCGGTCATTCTACAGCCTGAAAAGTCAGTTCACGTCAAAGAACCTGTCGCGACGGACGAAGCTGGGACTATATAGTACCTATATAGTACCGGTACTCACATACGCCTCTGAGACATGGACACTGTCCAAATCTGTCGAAATCCTCTTAGTCGCGTTCGAGAGGAAGATGCTCAGAAGGATACTTGTCCCCGTATGTGTGGAAGAACAATGGAGGAGCCGCTATAATGACGACCTATACGAGATGTACGGCGACCTCACTATCGTGCAGCGTATCAAACTCGCCACGCTCCAGTGGGCTGGCCATGTTGTACGCATGGAAACGGACGACCCAGCCCGTAAAGTCTTAAGCCGTCCACAAGGACAGATGAGGCGTTGTAGGCCCAAATTGAGGTGGCAAGATAGCGTGGAGGCGTCCGCCATTAAGGCCGGGATAACAGACTTGCGAAGGCGCGAGACCGTGAGCGGTTTCGGACACTCCTGAGGCAGGCCAAGACCGCAAAGCGGTTGTAGCGCCGGATAAGTAAGTAAGTAAGTAATGCTTTTCTCTTAATCTATTACGGTAGGTAGAACATTAGTACCGTTTTAGAAATATTTAGTTAGAAAAATGAAGAGCGGGAGAGAGGTAAGAACGAAGAACGCCATATTCTACTACCCTTTACGCTGACCGGTGCTGTTATGCAGCGCGAAAGATCCCGTGCTGTATGAGGTAGCGCTGCTTAATGGCTGCAATTATACCACTGAGTGTTGTACCCCTAATAACGCCCAACATCAAATACTAATACCATCCAGCCACATTTAAATGCTTGCCAACAATGGCCAAAAGCCATCTGCCGAGCTTAAATTCCACTCACTTTTGCCTTCATATTTAATGTGTGCCAAACGATGCTTTAATTATTCAGCACGAGTGCTATCCACATTTAAAGCCAGCATGTTTCGGTAGCTTTGCCGAAGCTAATTGCCCGTGCAGTGCCGAGCATGTGGGGATGAACGTGTACAGAGACACGCACGCTCGTACAGGATACACATTGCTAGCAGCGAAGCGTTCCCCAAAATCCCTTAGATTCCATTTCCGGTGCCCTCCGGTGAACCATTTAGGCGTAATGTGCGACCTACTAGCTCGGTCGCTTGCTCGCACGCTTGCTTGCTTGCTTGCTGTCCCTAAAACAAATGCCAAACTACCCACGGGGCATAGGGGCTTCGCCTGTTCGATAATTGTCTCCCCGTTAATGCGGCAGCTTCCCGATGAGGCGAATGATCTGGAAGCACCACCCCCGGGGGCTACACAATCGATAACAGGCGCCTTTCTATGTTTCGGTAGCACACACACACACACACACACACACACACGCTACACCTTATTACCGAAAAGAAGTCAAAATAGTACCGCCACCGTACCGCTTTACATCACACACTTTGGTCTCTCGCCAGTTTTGCCAACGAACGTCAGAAGCGACACACGGCAAAAGGCAGGTTAAATTATAATACCGCAAGAGCGGAAAGTGTGCGCTTAAGCCGATCGTTATCATACATCATCATACCCGGCAGGGCATGTTGTTGCATGGGGAAAAAGCAGGAGGGGGGGAGGGAAGTCATTGCCACGCCACACGGCTTAGTATCGGAGCGTGCAAATAATGGGTTAGCATATAAAACATTTAACCCCTTGTCTCTGGCACTCGGTGACCTCTCTACCCTTTTCCTCCGCTCTGTGTCGCTGCGACCTCAAGTGTTCTTAATCCAATTTGCACCAATTGCACACCACACTTTGCTTTGCTGCCACACAGTAGTTGAGTTTGACGGGAGCGACAGAAAACGAATGGGAATGCATTCCCGCGATCCCCGATGTGCAACAGCTGGTCGTGCTTCGTACCTTTGCAAAGGGAAAGTAGAGCCTTTGCATTGTGTGTGTGTGTGTGTGTGTTGCTACCAGCTCGGTCCAAAATGGGGGGGGCAAGATTGTGCTAACGAGCCTAAGGATCTATCTCAATTATCACGTATCCCTTCCACGTCCACGCGGGACGTCAAACCCGTCCGTTTCCCTAGTGCGCTTCTCTCTGTGTGTGGGACGGAACGCTTTCGCTCGGATAACAATTTCATGATTCGCAATCAATACTAATTACATTCGCAAGAAC
Source organism: Anopheles merus (assembly GCF_017562075.2). Lineage (NCBI taxonomy): Eukaryota > Metazoa > Arthropoda > Insecta > Diptera > Culicidae > Anopheles > Anopheles merus. Next base: position 18,735,881 of record NC_054085.1, read on the forward strand.
AGAACCGACGTGCTGACGTGGGGGGGGGAGGGGGGGGGAGTGTTAGGGGAGATGTATAATGATCAGGTGGAACAGGTGTTTCGTTCCACCACACGTTCGCTCCGTTTTTTCCGGTCTAGTTCCGGCCTCTGCCGTGAGTGCGGCACTATCCAGGCAACACAAAAGGACGATGCCAAAGATTCGAGGTGCCGACTCGACTTCCTTCCCCGTCGGTGACATTTTCGCACACGACACACACACACACACACAAGGAGCACAAAACAAAGGGGGAGAAATGGAACGGCTTGTATACATTTTAATTAAGAGCTTTCTCCCGTGCTGTTCCTGTGGTGTTTAATTATTTACGACAGTCGGTGAGGCGAAGGCGAGCGGGTTCGGTTGCCAAGTGTCGGGGCGTCCAATTGGCATGCTGGAACCCGAACCCGGGAAACCGGCCATGTGGGCATTGAGAAATGAGTTTTTCCCAGTTCGATCGATCCGAGCTGAGTGTTGGGGAGGGAGGCCACATGAAGGCACACAAACAAACAGCACAGCTGTGTGACCAGCTTTCAGCTTCCAGCGGCGAATGGGAATGGAAATGGATGGGTGACCTTACCCTCCAATAATTGACATTCACCTCCAGCACCTCTCAGGCAGCGGGGGGCTGGTATCCACGGTACGTTTCCCGTCGCGCTTGAATGCTCCTGCCGGGAGAGCGGCAGGACATTGGCGCAACGATGTGACGGGTAGAACACGGCACAGAAATCCATTCCAACTAATGTGCACCGAGTGGCGCGGGCTGAAAAGCTAACAGCGGAATACCTCGGATTAATGTCGCTGTTCGGGGCCGTGCGGCCGTAATGGAAGGTTGATCGAAATCTCCGCTTTCGCGTATGCTTTTTACACGCCCGGTTCCCGCACTGCTAATGCTTTGCAGCCATGGTCAAACCTTGTCTTACGGTCATGGGTAGCGTTCAAGGAAAGAGAAAGAGGGAGGAGAGAGAACAAAAAAGGGAATGGTCGTTTTGTCCTTTGCCCTTTTTTTCCCTGCTGACTGACCCGACTGGGAACACCTGATGACAATAGCGTTGCTGAACGCGCCCAAACCGGGCAATGTCCGTTTCCGTTTCGCTACATTACATACGGGACACATTCCCGCACACTGGAATGGAGTTCAACGGGTCATTCGGGTAAGGGTGAGTAAGCTTTGGGTTCTTAGCCTCGTTTTTTGCTTCCCTCTTTCTCTCCCTCTCTCTCTCTCTCTATCTCCGTTGCGTAATGAGTTTGTTTTCCGATGTATGTGGCCGATGATGTTGCTGTTGTATTTAGGGTAAATACATGTGGACTCCAGTTTTTCATCCATTCTAATGAATGTTTAGTTAAAGTGTACTAAGCTAACGACGCGTAGCAAAATGGTGCATGTTCGTGCCGCATGAATGGACGGAGATTAATGACGCGTGTGTGTATGGGTTTGATTGTGTGGTAACTGGCTCTAGTTTTTCTTTTGCGTCCGGAGAAGATTATGCAACGAAAGAGCGGAGTTACGTGTAGTAGATGAGGATAAGAGGGTCTTTCCTGGACGTTTCTTTACGATGTATTTTCTGATTAATTGTGTATGTGGGCAAGAGGACCTCAATGGATTATTATAAGCAAGTTAGGGGAGTAATTAGGGCTTCTTGTTGAGTTGGTTTCTACAGTACAGAGTAACTTGAAACCCTCCGTGAATGAATAGAGAGAAAATTATCTTTTATTTGAAGTTCTCTTCAATGCAAGTTCATAGTAACTTTGTTGCTGAACACTGGTTCTTACACTGTTGAATTTTAGGCATACATTGGGCTCATTTCTATTTACATGATTGATTATCTGAACTATCTGTAGCGGAAAGTGGGGCAAAAGGGACCTGTTAAGAATTTTAACTGTTTTTTTTTACATCAATCGATCCTCTCCAACGTCTTATTCATGAAAAACAATCATAAGATGACGCATCAACAACGAATATATACGTTTAAAATGAATTTAAAAAATCAACGTCAAAAGTCGTGAAAATGTATTGTGTGGGGTAAAATGGTCTTGCTATGGGGCATAATGGTCTTACACAAAATGTCAAAACACATCAAAACAAAGGGGCAGAATAAACCACAACATTGAACTTCAGGCTTTGGTTTAAGCTCTTGCATCGCGGTAGAATTGTGAGAGTAGAAATTCAAGTTTAGTATTTAAGTGTTTTGTTGAATAATTTTGTCAAATGCTGGAATCTTTCAATAATTCTCGTGTTGTCAGCAATTTTTCTTGTCGATATAATATGCATACACTACCATTTTATTTATGTAAAGCTAGTGTATTGTAGCGACCTTAGCTTATACCACAGCCTCATCATGGTGCTCCTGTCAAAACATAAAGACCATTTTGCCCCAAGCTGGAACGACCATTTTGCCCCAAGTGAAACATTTTACAAACTTTAACATTAGATTAAAATCGTTAGTTTTTTCGCGTAATAGATAAATATCATGTGCCTGGGTATCCTTTTTTCTCTAATTATATGTTAAATTCTTACGAAAGCATGTTTTCGAGACGGTGAAATTTACATCGCTTAGAGCAAACATTTTATTTGTTGAATTATTCACTTGTTTTGAAATATTACGTTATCAAACGTTCATGGTGGGCTTTACATATTGTATTTGACATTTTTCAATAATTGGATGTCGTTATAAACGTGTAAATATGCTAAAAATGCGGGTGACCATTTCGCCCCACCTAACTATTTTGCCCCAGGTTCCCCTATATATTGTAATATCGTTGAACACTAATACATATTTGCAATTTCAATTCAAACTTCCACCTTATTCAGTTTTCCCTCTGGTATGAGTCTTATTGACAATAAGACTCAACAACAATAAGTAAACAATGATAATAAAGAGTTTAAGTGAAAGCTTTCACTTCGTGTTTCAAGGTTCCTTCGATTATTGCAGTTCTTGCAGTGCACTATTTCGAATTGCAATTTGCATAACTCTAGGCGCAAATATACTAAGTGGCCCATTTTTAACATTTGAATAGCTATTAAAACAGCCATGCACTGCTCTCACAGCATATTCTACTTATTTTAACTAAAGTTTTATATGCAAATAAGATAAAATTCTTCTTAGAATTTCCCACCTTAACGTCGGAATTGAAGTGCGAAAAGCATTAAAACACTTTTGCGCACTCCAGTGAGCCTGGAAAATTTATTACTGCTCACAGAAACACAGTCGAGAAACGCACTCTTCAATGCACCATACAGCAGACAAAAAAACACACTCACACAAAAAAAAACTAATTTTGTAAAGCTGTATGAATTATAAATCGTCACAATTCACAGTGCCACAGTGCCTTGCATCGAAAGTGCATTTATATGCTAAAACGGCACCTGCAGTGCATAAAAAACCGCAAGAATTGCATCGCACCAGCAGAACTGGGAACCACAACTTTCCAACCGGCAGGCACCAGCATTCGAGATCTTGCAAATACGAGCAAGAGAGTGTGCCAACCATCTTCCACCCGAAATGCCGAAATGTGAAACCGGCAGAGTCTTTCATGCATTTATTTTCACTTGAGATTCAAATTGAATTCCGTGACTCGTTGTTTCTTGGCCACTCGTAGCCGTACTCGACTTGGGTGATGGTGGTGCTGGTTCTGGTGCAAAGTTTCACCCGATTGCATGGGGAAAAACCCTCTCTCACAGTAAAAGGAAATGTGAAGCAACAGTCATTTGAATCGCTGTTTTTTTTGTGCCCACCCTCGTCTGTGTCCATGTCGTGTCGTCTGATTTTGCACTGGGAAGCTGCCCCAGTTTCCCCCCGAGCACCCAACGGTGACAAAACGGCTGCTCTCGGAAAAAAAGGAAGACGAACGGACATTCCGACGTAGATTGAAAATAAACACCCGATCTGATGAACCGATGAAAATTTGAATCTAATTTTAATTAAAACAATCTCCTCGGGCGATCGGGCCAGAACGGACGGCTCAACCGGGCACTCCGGGCGTTGATGATGGGTTTTGGGTGGTGAACGCACACCTCACCATCATCCCCCTCTCCCCACTGAAATGGTGACGAAACGACAAACAGTGAGCTTTTTTTTCAGGTCGTGTACACACAACGTTCGTTTGACTCACTTCGTTTTGCTATTTCGAATCCGATTACAACACTACGAAATGGGTCGGTCGGTGTAAAATCAATTTTATTGATTGAAGTAAGTGTTTTGTGTGCGTTACGTATTGTTTATTTAGCCGACAAAGGAAAGCTCAACAAGTTCCGAAGGGTTTTTTTTTGCCCACGGCCCACGGGCTTTGTGCTTCATCCTCGGGCAAGGATTCAATTAAAACTGGACAATGGTGAGCAACGGAGTTGCTGGAGGAACGGGAGTGTCTAAAAGGTGGATGTACGGCATTGTTGTAATACTTTATCTTCCATCTTGCCCACTTAAAGCTATGACAGAGCGTTCTATGTGTGACCAATAGCATGGGAAAGAGCAAGCAAAAAAAAATACAAATTTTCCCTTTATCTTCCTTTATTATAAATTCAATAAACCACACCCATGTTCTGGCCATTCTGTCACATCCTTGGGCTAAAGTGTCCAAACCCGCCCTTCCCTCCCCTCGTGCTGCTTTTGTTCTACCTCATTGGGACAAAAATGCTCCCCCTCGCTAGTGTATCATTGCCAGTACGCAACATCCTCATTGCGGTTACTGTGGCAACGGGCAGTTGCTCCCGGCAGCACAAACAGGTTTGCGGTAAAAATGAAAAGTTTGCGCAAGTATTTTTAACATAACTCTGCCCCCCATTTTATGACATGTTTCCCAGGCGTACTGTTATGGGGGGGGGGGGGGGGGTTTAGAATTAGAATCGTTCCATTTACAATCGTTCGTGTGCTGTGTTATCTTTGCAGCTGGGAAAGCACAGCACAACGAAATAGTGTCATAAAGCGTAATGGTGCTTGTAGTACGTGCAAGATGGTGGCAAAGTGTGCACCGGAACTTTGGGCGGGTAAAATAGCGCACGGAAGGGATTAGAATCACATTTTGAAGAGAGTTTGTTTGCGTGATGGGATGAATTTTCTGGGTTTAAAATGAGCTTTGCAAACAAAAATGAGTACTATTTATAGTTTTTTTTAAATAATAATTATAGAACATTTCATATCAACACTTTAGGATATTGCGTATCATTTGCGCATCAGCTTACGCTACGCAGGACGACAAGCAACACTTGACCGCAATCTAATTACAGCCTTCCGGTTTGAAGAGGGAACCTGCCGACCTCGGTGGGCAAATGCGTGGGAAATGTAGGCCAAGGATCGGAAGACAGCAAGATTAAATAAAGCCTCTCCCACCTTGCGTTACCTCCTCCCTCCCTCTAGAAGCTCTAGCGTTCCCTAGGCCTGCATTAATAGAACCAACCCCGGAGACAACTTCCTGTCAACTTCGGCCGGCATTAACGCTGTAATTCTTCGTTGCTCAACCGAGCATGACTGATTGAAATGTCCAGCTGCCGAGAGCGAACTGTCACCGATCGATTTACTACCGAAACGACTAATCAGCGTCACTGTGTGGGTGGGTGGGTGTGTGTGTGTTGATTGCGTCACACCCCGTCACTCCGGATGGTGTCGTCAATCATCGGTGTAAATTCGCTCAATCACTTGTACGACTTCTGGTTCGGCTTTCGGCTTCGAGGATGATGACGATTCCTTGGGCTTAGTCAATACCCGTACCACTTGGCGCAGATGGCACACTGGTGAGTGCTAAAGCCAGTGGGCCGTATGTGGGAGAGTGTGTTATTCACATACACACACAAAAAGAAGGCAAAAGTTCTTGTACCATACCACTCGAGAACATAAGCCGGAACCGTTACTAGTGTGGGGAGGTTCTATCGATCGACACCTTCACTTACACACACATACACACATATGCAGGTGGTGGCTTGAAAAGCCTGAAGATTCTAACCGACAGCGGACGGGGAACGGGAGGAAATCAAAGGAAAGTGACACTGCCCCCCCTCGTTCTCATTCTCAAACAGCACTTCCGTTAGCCTTCAACGAGCGGGGACAAATCCTTTCTTCCTTACCACCCCTCCCCTATCATCCCCAAGTATCTCTCTCTCTCTCTCTTTGTGTCTCACCGCACCATGAAAAGCCACCACCACAAATTGCAATTACGGGTTGCCATTATGTTTGTCGAGCCTCCCCGGATGTGGATGAAAAATGCTCACAATACAACTCTAGTTCCACTTCCCTTCCACGCCCTACCTTTGACAGTGGAGGGATCCAGCTGCCCCCGGGATCCCAGGGCCATTTTGTACGTTTGACGCTATTGACGCGGCAGACATATTGGAAAGCTCGGCAAAACATGGTTAAGCCCTTTGCCAATATCATTGGATTGGAGGTGAAGGTGGTATCGATGGAAACGATTCCGGTTTCCGGCAAAACGGAAAGAAGAAGAAGAAGAAGTGAAAAAACTGCTCCCCATCCATCCCCACTCGTGCCTCGCCACGATGTCGCCACGTTGATTTATCGATTTCAATAAAAAGGATTACTACTACGACGACGAGGACTACGAGACCACGTAGCGGATCAGTTTTCGCGACCAGCACCGGAGCCCACGTGCACGTGGGAGTAGGATTGTAAATGGACGTATCCAACGATCCAAAAAACACACACACAAAAGAGCGAGTGTGCAATGGGGAACGACCATAAATGGAGTTATGGTCAAATGGGGCTAGGGGACTAGACAACGGAAAGCTAATTGGACACAAAAGGATGCAAAACCACATGGCTTGCCGCAAATCCAGCAAGAGCCCATCTAACAGCATTGGGATTTTTTTTCTTCTATCCTCTGTGTTCAGCAGCCTGCCAGCCTACGTGGCTCCATAACTCACCCCACACGTGGCCACAGTTCTTTGACCCACATTCGGCGCCAACCGTGTGCAACAGTATACCGAGTATACGTGTGAACAGTATATAGCATACCGAGGTTGCGGTCGAGGTGGTCCATCGAAACGGGGTGTCACTCACGCTTGGGACTGTTTTGGGCTGCCCAAGAGCGTATGAAATAATTTGTCCAGCGAACAACGGTGTGGCTAGCAGCGCTGGCATGTGGCCAACCAGCATGGTCGACCAATGGTGGATTGTTTTTTGTTGTTTTTGTTTTTGTTTGACTGAACACAACGAGCTTGAGAGCTACAATAAAAAAAGGGTGGACAAATAGCAGATGCTAAATTAAAGTCGGCATAATTGGCTATTAGTCAGATGCATTCGGGTTGAAGCTTTAGCAGCACAAACAAAAGCCTTCAAGTGGAGGAAAGTTTTTACTATCCTTCCCAAGCTCCGGTTCGTACGTAAAGCTGTGCGGCTGTAAGTAAAATATAACTTCCAGTGAAGAGAGAAAGAGAGAGAAAGAGAGGGAGAGAGAGAAAGAGAGCACACATACATCTTTGTTGCACGGCAATTGAATTTACAAACCCAATTAGTTCATCCTACTTTATGGCTGTCTCCCTGACAACACACCAAGCGATAGTTTTGACATGCTTGCTTCGATGCAATTCTTCATGTTTGGTTTTACTTAGCTCTGCTGTAAAGGGCACTGTTGGTAGATTGTTGGTGTGTTGTGATAGTGATGGGTAAAATTGGCAAAAATCCGGAGTCGACTCCGATCTGACTCCGATAAATTCGGAATCAACTCTGGAAGGCAGGTCCACTCGGCATTATTCGGAGTCGTCCGAAGTTGTTCGGAATTATGCGGGGTCGTCCGGAATCGTTCGAAGTCGTCCGGAGTCGTCCGGAGTTGACCGGAGTTGTCCGGAGTCATTCAGAGTTGTTCGGAGTCGTTCAGAGTCGTCCGGAATCGTCAGGAGACGTCCGGAGTCGTCCGGAGTCGTCCGGAGTCGTCCGGATTCATTCGGAGTCGTCCGGAGTCGTCCGGAGTTCTCTGGAGTTATTCGGAGTCGGAGTCGTCCGACGTCGTCCGAAGTCGCTCGTAATCATGCGGAGTTGTCCGGAGTCGTTCATAGTCGTCCGGAGTCGCCTGGAGTTGACCCGTGTCGTCCGGAGTCATTCAGAGTTGTTCTAAGTCGTTCAGAGTTGTCCGGAGTCGTCTGGAATCGTCCGGAGTCGTTCGAAATCGTCCGGAGTCGTCTGGAGTTGACCGGAGTCGTCCGGAGTCATTTAGAGTTGTTCGGAATAGTTCAGAGTTATCCAGAGTCGTTCGGAATCGTCCGGAGTCGTTCGGAATCGTCCGGAGTCGTCCGGAGTCGTTCAGAGTCGTCCAGATTCGATCGGAGTCGTGCAAAGTCTTCTGGAGTCGTCCGGATTTATTCAGAGTCGGAGTCGTCCGGAATCGTCCGGAGTCGTTCGGAGTTATCCGCAGTCATCCGGAGTCGCTCGGAGTCATTCAGAGTCGTAGTCGTTCGGAGTCGGCCTTCGAAACAATGGCCTGTGTACTAACAATAGTCGGAGTCGGATCGGTGTCCTGGGTGTGCTCCAGAGAGCACCTCACTAGTCTTGTGCAATGCCAAACAACAATAACTTCTCACCATTGCCGGAATTGAAATTCAAATTTGCATTGACAACCACCAGCTTTGGCGTAAAACAATTCCAAAAGCCCGGTCACGTGCTGGTGGCCAACCGTCATTTACCATTTTGCAACCTTTCCCCTTGGCAGCCTTTGACAAAACAGATTTGGGTGTCAGGAGAAACTGCCCCTTCTTCCAGCTCTCGGGAGGGGGCGATGTCAGAAAGGTGGGGCAGTGTTTTGTGCTGCTGTAGCCCCTTCACCGTACCGGTACACAGATTGACGCATGAATATGTTACATCCAAACGCCCAACAGCGTACAGCAACACACGCTGCAAACCATTACCATAACCGATAAATCATTGTGTCTGCATGCGAAAAGGGAAACGATAGTTCACACCAAGCAACCACCACCAACTGGCGGTACAAGCGAGTACGGCTGCGGCTAACGGCTTTTACGATAACAAGACGTCGCAAGACATGTGACATGAGAAATGATACCCAAGGCAGGCGGGCTGAGCGCTCTCGGAGCGTCTGGCGCTTTCGTAAATGAGGTAAAACTATTCCTACAACGTGCACCATTGTGTTTGTGTTTTTAGTACAATTTTATTTCCTTTCCAACAGTTACATTCTTCATTTTATTATTTAGTTTTTTTCTTTCTTTACGTTATTATCTCGTATCTCGTACATATTTAAATTCTTGCCTCTTCTCTGAGTCGTTTCTTAAACGTTGTAACCCCGTTTCTTCCCTCTCCGAAACTATCCCACCGACCTCTGCTTCCCTCCCTCCCGTTGATGTACATTTGTGCCTCTGGTAGGGCGTCGTTGCTTCGGTTCCGTCGGCGCACCAGCTTCGGCAATGCCTTCGCGTCCACGAAGCCGACGGTTCGCATCCGGCCTCGCTCCGAAAAAAATCGATACGCTGACAACAACTAGCAAATCCGAGCCGCCCGACTAGACCCGGACACCAAGCATAGACGGAGATACAGCTCACTGATAGTACAGCTCGATGTTCATGCCGTCGTGTATTTCGTAGTCCGCCAGCTTAATGTTATCCTTGTAAATAGTGTACCACTTTTTCAGCACGATCTTGTCGTACCGGGTGCCGGTTTGGGCCGCGATCAGCTTTTTCAAGTCGCCAATCGTATCGTCCGGGTTGCACTTGACGCGCACCTTCTTGCCCAGCCGATCGTTGCACGTGATTTCCAGCATCGCCGTGGCCCCTTTTCTTTTGTTTGTGGCGCGTGGCTGACAAAAAAGGGAATAAGAGAAAAACGAGCACCGGTGGGCAAAGGTTAGAAAATCACACACACGGACGCGGGGTTTAGCTTTAGAACGCGATTTTTGTACGCGACAACAACCTCCTGCAGGCAGGCAAGCGAGCTTGTCGGACTGTAAACAAACCTGCGAGAGGCCGCTAAACGTCAAACTGACGTTCGCACAGAAGGCGGACCCATGCGGACACGAACAATTGACGTTTGATAAAACAACGGAATTTTATAAAATGATTTTATTTACACTTTTGTTTTACTTTTCTTTTTAAATGCAAAAGAAAGTAGTAAAAATGGACGTTGATAAAAGAGGTTGAAATATTCGACATTATTTTTCAAATATTTCTGTCTGCTTTTAATACATCGTCAGGAAGTTTTACAATCATTTTAGCTAGGTACAACAACTCCACAAGGAACTTGTTTTGTTTGTTTTTTATTTATCAACAAATTTCCCTCATAAAACCGGGTGTTTCTAACGCTCAACCCCCTAAGGAAAGCTTTCCCAATGCCACAGAAAGCTCCCTCTCCAAAGGGGGATCACACCACGTGCCTGGAGCCTCGAACCGAGGCTTCACACGATATTTACATTGCTTCCTGAAAGTTTAAAACAACGTTCAGCGGGCACCGACCTGTACCACCCGGCCGACACGCTGCTTCCGTAAGGTCGCCCGCCCCACGTACCTTCAGGGGGGGCTCTGTTCTGTTTGGCACTGGTGTGCGTTTTATGGTTGGAAAATTATTCATAAGTGAATGGGATTTTCATCACATTAGGGATGGTGGGGGTGGTTGGTTAATTTGATAACAGATCTCGGCGCAACGGAACGCTTCCGACGCGTAAACAAAGCGTGCGCTCCGACCTCCGTCAAACAGACCCCTTTTGGCAGTGGGGTGGATGGGTTGGGTTGTGGGTTGGGATGGGAAAACGGGTCATTTGTGCAATAACGCTCGCGCAAACAATTTCAGGAGCGGGATTAGCTGCTAGTGACAATATAATTCAAAGCAATTTGAATTTGGTTCGCGATAGAACACGAGCGGATTTATATGCAGAAGAGACAAGGCCGATTAGAAGAAAGATAACGAAATGCAAGAGACTTTTAAATGAAAGAATGAGAAAGAAGAGCGCAATACAAATAAGAAAAAATGGAATTAAATGCTCATTTCTGCAAGAAAATGTAGGCAAAACTAGGCCAAAGAAGAAAATAGAATAGAATAATCTGCTCATTTCTGCAAGAAAATGTAGGGAAAACTAGTCTAAAGAAGAAAAAACAAAACTAAATAAAGCTCGAGATAATGGTCAACGAAGAAAAGGAATAAAAAACAACAACAGCTCGGTTGATACGATGGATGTTGCTCGTTATTGGTACAATCCATCTGCAAGTGAAGGTCGTACATGGGAAAGGCCCAGTGGCCAGGAAGGAAGCTCGACTCTGTGGTGGCCGATAATTTTATTCATAAGCGCCCCGGCCTCACTATGCAAATGACACATTTAGTGGGCCATGAAACGGACGATTTGGTACCTTCTGAAGACGACGCATCGGTCGGTCGGTCAAGTGTAGTGTAGAGGAGATTTATGTTCCAAAACACCCTAAAAAAAAGCGACTCAGAAGGGTTATTAGAGTGTTGGAAAGTGGAGAGTTTTATGCGCCGAGCAAGGGGAAGTGTTTTTAAATTAGACATTTTAAGTGGAAGCCCAATTTGAGCTTGCACTTTGATAGCGTGAGTAAGGAGCTTCGCGAAATAAATTTTTAGACTAAAAAGGCTTTAAAAGAGGGCTTACAAACTACCAGTCCAAAAACGGAGCCAATAATGTTTCACTTCAGTAAGGTAAGTAGATGAAAGACGGTTAAAGACCGAAGCAATCGAAAGCCCAACAGCTAGGTAGCTACTTTGGACGACCTTTGAGTGTTGAAGCTCTTCGGTTTTATTTTTCGAGTGTGCGATCAATAAACGGAATTCAGTACACCCGGGTACGCCCCGTTCTCCCTAAACTGCTCCTCCTCCTCCTTCCCCGTCAAGAGTAATGATGTTTCGAAATCATGTAAATGGTGCTGAATCGTTTAGTTTTCCTTTGTGTCCCCTCGGTGTCGCTACCAGACCCCCTCCGCAGTGTGATACTCGTGTGCATTTCTCGTGGGCACACACAGTAGTGTGTGGCACGCTTAAGTGGCTTCTCGAATAAAAGACAACCGAAACCGAAATGAAGTGTCTTTATTTTGTCGAGCCCGGCAAAGGACAAGGACCAGAGGGACGGTCACGGACGGGCGGTGATGATTCACTTCGTAAGATAGTGTTGGTGGACCAGTGGAAAGATGGGCCAGAACCAAGCAGTGAAGTATAACGTAGAACCACTCGAGAATGGCAAACGGGAGCGCCTTTCACTCCCCATTTCCACGAACGACCCCCCACCTCCCCCATCTTATGCAATCACCGATGCACGAGTAGACTCAAAGGCTCGAGAGATCGTCCTTCCTGCTGCGAGTCGCAGTTTCTCTGTGTTACAATGTGGCGAACGCAATGAAGAAGGCGCGCGCAAGTAGCTAACCAAATCAGAGCGGGGGAGAGAAATGGATGGAGGTACAGGGTGTTTGCAGGGGTTCTCATAGCTGTGGAACACTTTATTGACTCTTTCTTAACTGAAATGAACTTCATGTAATGTGAATTGGACTCTATAGCACTCTTGTTGGGCAAATCCAATAGGAATTTCCAAGGAGCCTGTCCAAAAAGCGTGCCATAGAGTCCGATTTCCAACATGTGAAGTTCCCTTCCAATAGGAAAGAGTCAAGGAAGTGTCCGACGAATATGAGAACCCCTGGAAACCCTGTATCACCCCCTCGGTTCGTTCCGAATCGATCCATTTTTCATCTATGGTTAGGACCCAGGTCGAAGAAAAGGCAACGGCCGTAGTACCAGCGGGAGGTGCATCAAAAATTGAAGCTTCGAAATCAATAAGCCCCGTACCGTAAAACTTCATGCTCCCCCTCCCCCCCCCCTCACCCCCCCAAAAACCATGTTGGTTTTGGTAAAATGGAACGGTTACGAGAGGAAAACAGGCCCGCGGGGGAGAACCTTGTAAGCCTCACACAAGTATCCACCTTGCACAACTGGCGCGTTCTTTCGCAATGGCGCGGTGGCACAGGGAAGACGCATTAGCAAATCCGTACTCAACTCTCATTTGCTAACGGCAAAAGCGTGTACATAATTCAACGTACACCTAGAGAGAGAGAGAGGCGGGGGAGGGGGGGGGAGGCGGAAGGAGGGATAAGATGAACCGAACTCGTTTAAAGGAATGGTGAGGATCTGAGAACGATACAACAGGGCAGGAAACAGGAAAAAGTTCAAAGTAGAGTGGTTTGAAAAGTTAGATTGATGATAACAGGGGGAGGCCCTTCGCACTTCTCCTTTGCCCTCCCCACCTTGCAAGTTCGTTAGTCGGGTTTTTGGTTAGCCATGTTCTGCGGAATGCTTTGAAATGTGGGTTCACCGTTCACCTTGCAGGCGCCTAGTCGTTCCCCACCAAATGAGGACAGGAAGCTGGCATGAGGTCGGAAAACAATTGCGTTAATAATTTACCACCCAACCAAGCCGAAGCATTTTGATGGTGAGTTGATGTAACACACATTTACACACAACAGCCTCGCAGCTCACCAAAAAAAAACCCATTTCTGGCCGTTTTTTCAACCCACATAACCCACAATGATATGGTGTAAAAGAGGTTTAAAAAAAAAATCGTTACCTTACTGTGCTGCTGCGCTTGGCACTTAGTGGCTGTCCTCAGACAGGTGGACAAGTGGCTGGAGCGCGTTCGCCGTTCACTTCACTCAACCGCAGACGGCAATCGCAGTAGGCAACGCGGCAACACACAACCGGGTAACGGCTGACGGCAGTTGGCCGTGTAAGCAACGAACACTCGCGGCCTGTTACGGGGACGTGCTCGAGAAGAGCCCTTCCGCCTCGTTTGCTGACCGGGACTATTATGCAACGCGGACACTTGAAGCGCGCGACAGACCGTGGAGCGGAGAACGCGAAAACCACACACACACGCACACACACACACGGAAACGCACACGCACAAGGAGGCTCGAGAGGTTAAGAAGATGGGCGCGCGTTCGCTCGTAAGGTAGCTGCTGCGTTCAAGACGTGTGCACGGCACCGAGTATCGCTTCAGAGTGAGAGCACGGGCCTTGAAAGCCGAACCGGATGGGGATGCACACAGGCGTATACACACATACACACAGGTGGTGGAGCATGTACGCACTGTCCTGCCAGCAGCAGCAGCAGCAGCAGCAGCAGCAACAACAGCGGCACGATTGGGGCGTTCGGGCGTTCGGGCCGAGCACTGCAGCTCGAGCAGCCCGAAGTGGCGTACTGCTCGAAACACGAAGTGCTGCTACACCTTGGCAACAGTCGCGTTTTGTTGTTGCTGTTGTTGTTGTGTGCAGCCGTTCGGCCCAAATGGCTGCTGACAGGCGCCTCTCTACTGGCAACAACAATGCGAACAGGTGATGTAATAGATGCAGGAAGAGAGGGAGAGAGCGTAAAGTAGCTTTCAGTGAGAGGGAGAGACAGAGAGAAAGCTGCGAGAGAGAATGTAAAGGAGAGTCCAAAGCGTCCAAAGCGCTCGAATTCGGGCAGTTTGGAGTGTGTGAAAGTGTGGTGAAAGAATTGGGGAGAATATTTTGACTGGAACGCTTTGTGCGTTTCTTTACGGTTTTTTTATGTTGTTAGAATTGCACCTTAATTATCATTATTATCCATTTGTAGAGAGTGTAGCATAGTTGTCATGACGTTTCGTTTAATGGCAATTAGTCGTTAAATGTATGACCTGCCAGTATGCCCGAAACGATTTCAATTCTGTTACGAACCTGTACCTTCATAAAAACCCTTTTTAAACGAAGTTACAACAAAGTTCAAAGTACATTTAAATTCATCACTCATTACACGTGCTTCTACAAAAGACCAGGCGCATCCATCCCCCTTTCCTTCAGATCATTAACCAGGCGCCTCCATTGCACAGACCTCAAAGCAGACCACCTAAACTTACCCTCTTCAACATCACCCTCCAGCAGCTCGCCGAGGGCGGCCGCCGAGTCGGTCGTCTTCTGTCCACCGCCACCACCACCACCACCGTAGCTCGGTATCTCCTGGCTAGTGTTGCAGCCCATTGTATGGTTCGCGGCACGCAACCAGCTGACTACATGGAAGCATCGAATCAATCTCCCTCCACCACGCCTTCCGGTGCTTCTCCTTCCCTAGCGTGCTTGAAAATTAACTCCTTTGTCTCTCTTGCTCACACAAACGCACACACAAACACTGAACACTGAGCGAGGATGAACCCACTAATTACGTTCACCTTTGCCGCACTTCATTGCACTCTTGAGTGTACCTCATTGGCACACGCACACGCTGGACACAGTGCTGGACTTTAGCGCGTCTATTCCTGCAACCTGTTGTTGTTGGCGCGACCGTGACGACGGTGCAGCAGCCTGTGGCCAATCCGACCGTTTTCGATCAAACAACGATTGATTGGTATCGCTCGCTCGCTCGCTCACTCGCTCGTTTACAACGGGTTTGCGGTTCACGATGATCAAGACAAGTACGTTGTTGGAGATGAATTGGCCACAAACGTATACACACACACATACCCTGTCACACACGTGCTGTGTGCACTGGAATATTAATATTTTATTTTCTGCAACTGTTGATTCCTATCTGCACACTCCGTTGCAAGAATCAACCACCAACAGAACAACAGTGACAGTGCGTTGCTTGACACACCGGACGCGAATGATCAAACCATACCCCCGTGTGCACAAATGGAACCTCCAACGAACCTCCCACTATCGATTCACACACACACCCCCAAAAGCGGAACCGATTAACAAAGTCCGACGCTCCGTCGCTCCTATTAACACAATGGCCACCGCAAAACCCGTTTTCTTTCGCAGTGTCGGAACGTTACATTCCGCGTCGCAGGCAATCACATGTCGTAGTTCCCGCGCGGTACCGGATGACGTGTGAACCAACGGTCGACTGACGGGCGTGCGATCGGAGCACGGCCCGAAACAAGAAACCACCGCAGTTTGTCCGTGGCCTCACACCAGCCCGAAGGGCGAAGAGTGGGTGGTGGTGGGCAACAGCACGGGGAGCAAACAAGTGCGACCGAGCGAGCGAGCGAGCGTGTGTGTGTGTGTGTGTTTGTACGGGGTTGTTTATTCATAAAATGGACCATCGGCATGACAACGTGCAACGGCAAATAAATAAAAAGCCTTCGGATGCTCGAAAACATTGGTAAAAGGGCACGCTCTGTAGGAAAGGTGTGTTGTCTTTTTTTTTTGTTTTTTTTTGGCGGGGGGGGGGGGGGGGGGGGGGGGGGGGGGGGACAGCCGATCCGCAATCGTTCGCTGCCGGACGGGGTTTGAGATTTGCTTTTCCATTTGATTAAGTGGCCTGGTAGTGTGGTAGGAATATGGTAGGGAAGTCGTGGTGGTGGTGGGTGCATTAAGTATGGATGGCGCTGTCTCACCCTGCGGGCTTAATGGCCTGTCCTCCCCCCTAGCACTTGGGTGTGAACTTGTGATGATGATTTTTTGTACCGCGATTTTGTTTTTTTTTTTTTTTTTTTTTTTTTTTTTTTTTTTTTTTTTTTTTTTTTTTTTTTTTTTTTTTTTTTTTGGTGGGGGTGTACCGCGATTTTGTTAACCATTAATTATTACTGGCAATTGTGATGTCGGGAGGCGTACACCACGGACCGAGCCGAAGAACGTTCCGATGGTAGTGCAATTGCTACAGGGTGTGCCTAAGGGGTGTCGTTTTTTTTAGAAAGAATTAAATTATGATTTAATCAATTTAAAATTAAAGCTCATTTTTCAGTTTCCTTTGCCTTAACAGCAACAGCTTTATAGCAGCCTTCAAGTACAACCTTTATTAGATGCTTTTCGCTTTTGCTTTTCGATTATTTACATCAACAGTGTTATCTTGTCCCTTGACGCATCTCTTCTCCTGTTACGGATACCATCGCCCATTACACGTCGGAATGGATAAAAAAGGGCAAAACTTAAAAGCGTTACAGATGAGAGAATAAAAAAAGGCGTATAATTAGACGTAAATGGGTATGAGAGAACGTTGAGAGCATTCCCGCAGCGTTGCGATACAAATCACTGTTTCGGCGGTTTGCTGTAGCTTAGTGGCTGGTCGCGGCATTGTGATCCTCACACACACACACACATATTGGTATGGCATTTGGACAACGACAAAAAAAGAAGCACTTGGTGTGGCACTTTCAGCACCCTTTTACATACTGGTGTCCACGTTCGGTGGTTTGTGTAGGAGATACAGCACCACGATCGTCGCCAGCGCGCTCACGAGAAAGATCACATCGAACCAGCGGTGGTAAAAGTTAAAGTGCAACCCGCCGAGCACCTCCGTAATGATGACGCGATACTCGGCCGGCATGTTCATGCGCATCAGCAGCACGGAGGAGCAGAAGTACATGCCCATTATCTGGGCCAGCACCAGCACGATAATGTTGGACGATTTGCTGGAGGAAATTTTGTAGAAAAACTTGGTGAGCGTCAGCAGCAGGCCGCGGATCGAGGTGACGACGATGCAGCCGACCAGCAGGAAGGACACGTGCTGGCTCCAGAACGCAATGTCCATGTCGAAGCCGCACCAGTGCACCGCTATCTCGATGCCGCGCGTTACCGGGTCCTTTTTGCCGACCCGATCGAAGATTATGTTGATTGTGCACTGCAACACATATTGCCGTAAGCCATTTTGGGTATTTGTTGTCTGTTTAAGGGGGGCTTTTACTTACAATAAATATTTTCCACAAACAGTACAGGCTGAAGAAGTGCCCCAGCACGTTAAAGTACTTCCCTTGCAGGGTGGCGGCCCACCGTTCCCGTTCCTGCATGTTCTTCATCGAGTGCGCCTCGAGGAACAGCTGCCGGGAGAGCTCTTCCAGGGCGGAAATTTCTAACCGCAGTTGCCCAATATCTACAAAGAAATGCGGAATTTAATTCAACAAACTCTCATCGCAGAATTGCATTTCCGTCCACCCACTTTCAGCACCGGCGGGTCGCTGCGTGACGCTGCTTATCATGCCCCAGATGCTTTGCTTCTGGTTCGGCTTGTTGCGCCTCCGGTCCAGCGCGATGCGCTTCTTCTTCACCAGTATCATGTCCATCGTTTGCAGCAGCCTTCGCTCCAGATTGACCACGTCGCTCTGCGAGACGGGCCGGATGAAGTAGGACATGCTGGTGTACGGATAGTTAACCGCACCGAACCCGGACAGGATGGCCATCACGGTGACGCCGACTACGCCGATGCGTGACACGGCCTGCTCGATCGTGAATATGCCACGACTGACGCTTAGCAACGGGAACGGATCGCCGATGCGCCAAAAGCCGTACAGATAGCACAGCCAGATGAGGGTCGTTAGTGGTTGCACCCATTTGGCCGGTACTGCAGAACGGGAATGAAGAATGTTAAGCGAGGGTCATGATTCAATCGAAATTTACACATACCTATTCGTACGTTGCTGATGCAGGAGTAAGCAATCAGATACGGTATCACGGCAATCACCATGATGAGCAGCAGCGTTAGCCCCAGCCGCCAGTGGAAGTAGCGCGAGCTCGAGTCCAGGAAGCCGATGATTTCGAATATAATCAGCTCAAACATGGTCAGCGACAGGGCGAGCGTAGAGGAGAAGATGAGCTGCACGAACACATGGCGGATTTCGTAGTTGCGGAAGAGCTGCTTCACGAAAAACACCCATCCGCCGATGAAGAATATGAGCTGCACCGATTCGGAAAAGAAACAAAACAAACCGCAAGAGTGAGGACGTGTTGCATTCCGATCGATCGAAACCTCTGTGGGTACGTACCTGTGACACGAGCACGATCAACGTATCACCCATAAATGGCAGCTCCATGGTGTGTGGCTGCTTTGTGTTGCGATTGTCCGTTGAGCCTTGTTTTCAATTACAGTGCGGTACTCATCGTTTTATATGCAAGTCCACCGGTTTTAGCCACCAACTCCCGGCGTAGCAAAGGATTTGTTTCCGCTAACGAACTTGCCTTTACCGTGGCAAAGGCCATTTGTTTATTTCGGCGTTTTTAACGAGCTGTCAAACAGGGCGGCTGCCCAGCTGACAGTTTGTCGGTGCTTGACACGGGCGGTAAACAAGGTGACAGTTCAGCGCAATAACAGGAGCCGTTGATTTATTGAGGGTTTTTTTTTTGTATTTTACTGATGATTTTTAGGTTATTTAAATAGCAATCAGAAGAAAGAGCATCAAGACTAAATAAGGTTCAGTTTAATTAAATATTTAACCGGCAACGGTGTAAATATACTGGTCGAAATAATTTCGAAGTTGTCGGAAGATGTGTCGGACAATTTGAAAATTCAAAATATTGCTGCATTTCAGTGACTGTTATGCAATTTATGCAACAATTTTTATATATTCCTGAACCATTCATTGTAAAATCTGTCTTATTTGATTTTTTTATGAATAGTTTTCTTCTTTTCCTTCTCCTTCTCCTTCTCCCTCTTCGTCGTCTTCTTCTTCTTCTTCTTCTTCTGCTTCTTCTTCTGCTTCTTCTTCTTTTTCTTCTTCTTTTGTGCAACAACCGTTGCCGTGAATGCCTGTCTGTGCTACTAATGGGCTTGGGCTATCAGTGACTTAATGTTTACCCATAGTAGGTTATTCGGTCCCAAGTATGAGGGACACATGGCCCATATAGGGCTTGAACCCATGACGGACATATTCTTAAGTTACGCGAGTTGATCGACTGTACCAGAGACTTCTAAAGGATAGATTTTGCCTTCATTTTAAACAGCTTTGTGGAAGTTGGACCCGTTTCAGAAACTCTGAGCCTTCCTTTTATTAAAGAAACAATCATAAAGTATCATCTTTTCCTTTAACTAATTAAATAAAATTGCACTCTTTATTCGAAAAATTCGATTTCGGAACTGTCCCGGCCTCTCAAATAGGCTCACCGGCGTCACCACATGCGCGGCGAGGAACCGTGACCACCGGGAAGCATTCCACCACTGCCCGGTGTCTGCAACCCCGAACTATGTACCCCGTGGAACGGTGTGTGATGAAAGTGTGCTGCCGCCGACGCCGCCGCGTGTTGATGCGCATGGGGATGTCCTTGTTGTTGCTGCTGCTGCACTTGCTGCTGCTGTTGCGTATGGTGATGCGTATGCTGTAGCACCTCCGGGCAGGGTTTGCCGTCCCGCACCAGCACCGGCGGATTGATCTTCTTCGGTGGACTACCACCGAGCACGTTCGGTGGCGGTGCGCCATAGCACGAGCTTTTCTCCGTCTGGGCACGCTTCGTTTTGTAGCGATGGTTTTGGAACCAAATCTTAACCTGCGTGGGCGTGAGGTTTATCATGCTCGCCAGATGTTCCCGCTCGGGGGCGGACAGGTAGCGGGCTTGTTTGAAGCGTCGCTCCAGCTCGAACGTTTGTGACTTGGAGAAGAGAATGCGTCGCTTTCGCTTCTTGTGGCCACCGCCGGTGCCGCAGCCGGACTCTCCACGGTGTCCTCCCGACCGGCTGGCCCTCGGACCCGGTGAGTCCAGATCGTCAGGGGTGTCGTCTGGGGTGTGATGGTTGTTGTTGTTGTTGTTGTTCGTGTCGACGGAACATTCTGGATCGAGCGAAGGCCCGTCGGACTCGAGCGCTACCAACCGATCGGACGCTTCGTTGACAACGCGCGGGATGTTGCTGTAGCTGGCAAGGGAGTAAAGTTCCGGCCCGGGCGAGGTACTGTCTGGACTGAGCTGCTGATTGCTGCTGTTTGCTGCTGTCTCGCTCGGTGTGCTGTGTTGAATAACTGATGGAACTGTAATTGAACAAACCCATTGTTTATCTAATTCCTCGATAAATTTACACCGCCCTTCCTTACCATAATCCAAATTAACGCCACCATAGGTATAGGACGATCGGGGCGGTTCCGAGACCACGCCGGATGACCCCAATGCTGCACTACCTCCTCCAAAGAGATGGTGGGCATGGTGCGAATAGGAATAGTACGGTGGCGGATCGTACGGTATCCCAGTGCCAATCGCGGATGGATTAAGGACGGGCTGCAGTGGCAAGCAGGAAGCGGTCTGTGAGGACATTGTACCGTACGGCAGGGCAGCAGATTGGTCGTCCGGGTAGCTCGTGGGTGCGGTAACATCAAGCGATGGTTGGGTGGCATGCTGTTGCGACTCAAGCTCGGCGATTGTGAACGGATATGCGGACGGATGGGGCGCGTGAGGTTGCAGTACGGTCGAGGAGGATAGGCTGGCAACGGATGGTTGGTCTTTGGGGGCGGGTTGATCCTGGTGCTGATGCTGCTGACTGTTCAGCTCGAGGATGTTGCTGATGTGAAAACGTTGCGAGCGCTGTGATGGAGCCATGCGCATACTATCCAGGATGCTGCCCGGTGGGGAAGATTGAAGGAAGAATTAGAACCATGTAAGGATGGGTAAATAAGGGCATAATCTGAGGCTAAAATTGGGTCATAATGGAAGAGAGTCAGAGTTGTCATGGACTGTCTGGAGTGCATCCATAGTAGTTCGACTGTAACCACCGTCGGACGTTCCACTCGGACTCGGAGCTGTCCTGAGTCTGCGTGAGACGTACGGAGACGGCACTATCTGTTGTCGGCTGGCATCTAAATCGGTTAGAATCGGCTCAGAGGAGGCCAGTGATCGGCAAATAATGGCGCACAATCCACATACTGGTCTTTACAGCCTCTTTGGAGGCACTGACTGTGGCGCACACTAGCTCCGACCGATTCCGGTCTGTTCCGCAAAATGCTTATCGTGTATTCCGCAAATTGCTTCAATGGGCTTTACAATGCTTACTTAAAACTACCAAATAAGGATTGAGGGATGGGAAAGATATGTGTTGAGAATAGATTAGGAAGAATCCTGTAAGAGAGCATGAAAGCGGGATAGACACAGATTGTAGTACTTGTTAAAGGACTCGTACGCTTTAAGCCACGGGTCGTTCTGAGCAAAAGTATAACGTATACGAGGTGTTAAAATGGGAGGTCTGTCACGAAGACAACGAGAAGGAGCATACAGCGGAATATTAGACAGTAGAGAAGGAGCATCAATATGAGTGGTAAGTAAACTGGAGATGATCAAAGCCTGAGTATGTGAATGACGAGTCTTGATGTCAGTCAAACCCTACAACAGGCAACGCACCGAGCATTGAGGCATGTTGCTATTATTGTAGCCATGTAGGAATCTTCGCAATGCGATACGAGAGAAATTTCTTTGAAAGGCTTGAGATGAGCCTTTGCATGGCTGTATATGCTCCTTGAACAAGAGGTCGCCATCAAACCATACTTCCAGATTCTTCGCGGAATATACTCTATTTAAAGTTGCCACATCACGTTGCATTTTGCAGGACAGAGGGTCAAGCCGTTCATATGGTGCCCAATATACGCACCCAGAACATATTGCTTATCATTAAAAATTTTGATAATGTAAATTGGATACAGGGTTTCCCACGATTTATTGGTCAGTTCCCATGATTTTTTGGTTCGTTCCCATAAGTAATTGGTATCGTCCAATTGGATATCAATACAAATAAACCAAAAAATTCTGGAAAATGGCCAAAAATCGTGGGAACGCACCAAAAAAATATGGGAACCAACCAAAAATTGATGGGAACCAACCAATAAATTGTGGAAAATCCTGTAAAGATAAAGATATTCACAACAATATTAAGTTATTCGGAGCAATACCATCAATAACTATTACAGAATTATGTATTCAACTTTAGCGGTTGAACTGTTGGGAACACACGTGTGGCGTAATTTACTGCGTTATTTGTTTTTCTGAGCAAGAAATGTGTCACAAAGTTGTAAATATTTTAACAACACTTGTGCCACAAAATTCAAATTTAAATTAAACAACAATCTCCTCCAAAAACTTCCAAAAAGCCATTCAATATGGCGTTTGATAATTCATTTAGTAATGATTCAATAACTAGTAACACCACCCAACTGTACATGCATGTCACACACACACAAACACCCATCCCCACTTCCACAGCACACGTTCCTAATCAAACCGTCGTTTATCGCTTATCGGCACCACACTCCGCCAATGGTTGGCACGTTTCGGTGCGCACCTTAATCCTAATCACCGTTTGCTATCAGCTATTCTAACCATACAAACACATACACACACGCGTGTGCTTACCGTGGAATGGAAGAGTTGAGCACGATCGGGTACAGGGCGGCCCGCAGCAGGCTGTGATTGAGCGTGGCGGCGGGCATAAAGATTGGCGCCCAGGACAGGAAGGGAGCACATTTTGTGAGCAGCTTTTCTAGCCGCGGATCGGTCACTTTTTCCTTCGCCAGTGTGGTCACTTTTCACCGGTCACTTGGATACACTTCGACGGTCGGCTCTCGCACCGGTTGTAGTAGTGGATCGGTTGCGGATCTACGCGCTACTGAGTGTGTGCCGTTGTCGGTTGCCTTGGTAGGACCACAGCCAAGGCAAGGATAGTAAAAAGGACTCAAAGTACGATTGTGCGCGGTAACGCCGCACCGTGTGGCTCCCTACGCTTCGCACATTATTTTTTTTCTTCATATTTTAAACATTTTCTTATATAACTCCTATGCAAATTGTTCAAATCTACCTTTAAGACATTAATTTTTCTTTTTTCAACTCATAAAAATACCCCTAAATGAGGTTACTTATCAAGGAGCTAGCGTTACATTTGCACCGCAACTGGAAGTCTATTCTGGAAGTGTCTTGTAGACACGCCCCTTTCCTGGAAAGAAGGCGTATCATGGCGGATGTCGCAACTCTTGGCGGGAAAATTGAATTACGCGTAGCAGTTTTATTCTTTGTTTTATTTCGGTTTTATTTCTATATTATATTTTTAGTGCAATTTGTATAGTTTTTTTTGTATTTTTTTAGCGTTTTTTTGTATAAAATTTTAAATTTCTGCAATCGACAGGACCTATCTACTTCGGACAACAAAACAATTGTATAAACAATTCCACTTAATTCCCTCAATGTATAAAGGAAATAAATTCCCCACAATTAATTAAATCAATGAAAATAGTTTCTACCTGAAAAAAGACTTCAAATGCTGGCAATCGGATTAACCATAAATCACTGCAGGTGATGCCATATTGATTCTACACCAGCACTCCTCTCGAAAGTCTTCAAATGCCACTCAACCATCGCATGCAATGCCCGTCTAGCGGAGTGCATCTAAACAAGTTACCCCATATTAAACTCCCATGAAAGTCGACAGCAAAACTCAACTTGGTGAACATAACCAAAAAAAAAAAAAAAAGACACACTGGCAGCAATGCAGAAGAGCGATAAATCTATCACACGTATGCACGCTTTGCTCGTATGCTCCTGCGCACACATGTTTGCATGAAGTTGCTCACTTGCGTTTTAAGGATCCATGGGTCCATGTAAACCCTCTCTCCGGTACCAAGGTGCAATGAAGTAGTAGTGAAGCTTTTGAAAGTTAGAAGCTCCTCAATGTACCATACTTGGAATACTCAGTTGTGTCTGTCTATTTCTGCTGTTTTTTTTTGCGCTATCTCTTGCGTGCTGACAACGAATCGGATTATCGACCAAAAAAAGACAGTGAACTGAGAAAGTCATATTTTGCATGCCAAAGCACCATTTCGATTGCGCACTACACTTGACGGGAAAGAAGTAGAAACCTCAACCACGTGCCTGAGGCCCCCCAAAAAACAGGGGGTTCCCAAGTAACAACCGCGCGTTTTAATGCGCTCATCGTCTGCTTCGCGAGGGTTCACTGAAGCGTATCCTGCTCTCGCGTACGCCACGCCATCCTCATCATCAGCAAACAGTGTTCGCATAAACAATCATAAATATTTCATAATTACGGATGAGCATGTAAACGGTCGTTAAAATAGACACACACACACATACAGATACAAAACTGCGCTATCCAACGTCATCGAAAGTGGGACCATTTGGCTGTTACATTGGCGTTCCCCATAACGGTTGGGTGCGCTGTTGAAATTAGTTTGTTAGAAAAGCAATGCGCGCCTGTTCCCACGGCTATCACGGCTACCCTGGACCTGGAAGGTTTCCGGTGAGGGCCTGTGTGAGGGCCGATTACAGTCCGGTTTCCCTGTTTCCCACAACTCGTTCGTTACCCACGAACAAAAGTGGTGCACTCATGCCAGTGCACAACGAATAACGTAGACAGAAGTTAATTTGCCCTCTTATGGGGAGGGATTGCACTTCTTAGCATATCATCTACGTGGCCACAAATCAGCGGCACCGTGCTGCAGCTTGCACTTGCACACCCGAATGCACTTCGGTTTGTCAAGCTCTATTGTTACCCGTTCAATTACTAAACGTGACTTCCTTAGCCTAGGGAAGCTCCGCAGCACAGCTTTTGGGATAAGTAGGTTTTGCACATCAACAACCTCCTGAGCCGCGTGTGCTCGAGTTGGAGAGAGTTCAAGAAGGAGGGGGGGGGGAGGAGGTTCGTGGGAACTTTGTAATTGGTTTTTTAAACAATCGCATTCTGTTATTTCTCGATTGGCTGGGTTGGGCCTTTTGGCGGCTTGTTTGTTTTGGGAAGGGTTTTGAGACTCGGATTTCGGTTGGTGATGTCCTAAAATAGTCAATTAGGCTAGAGCAAAGGTTATGATTTAAATTTCTTTTAGTTATTAACTTTTTTTTTCGACATTTAGTTAATTTTTTAAAATTAGTACTCATAAAAAAGCTCCAAAACTTAACCTAAGTAAAAACAAATTTTTTGAAGTTTATTTATTACCTAAAAATTACCAAAAATAACTTTCCCATTTCCCTCAAAAAACATCAAACTGCTTCAAACCAGAAACGATATTAAATGAGCACGCCATGGAACGATTCGTCATCGCTAAATGTAGCCGCTAAATTGGGGTGGGGGGTGGGAGGGGGGTGTCTCAGCAGCTAGTCAAAAGACTCGCAAAAAAACACATAACCGAAACTGGCGTATAATGGATCCGCTCAGAAATGGATGATTCCTACTGCTCAATTTGCTACATTGTAACCGCGTCACGCGTCAGTCGTAAGAAGAAAAAAAACGTCAGAAGGTCGTTTACGGTTTTTGTTTTGGCCCAGGCCGCTCGTGTTCGTGCCCCCGATCGAAACCACAATTATTGATATAAGCCTAATTTGATTTGTTCGGCTGCGGGCTTTCCGGAGGCGCATTTCTATTTGCGGTGCGCGACAGGAGCGTGAAATTTGATTGTCATTTTAAATTAACATTCGATGGATTTATTGGGAAACGATTTATTGGTGCCCAGTTTTACAGGAAGGATAACAATGTACGGTGTATGTTGAAAGCTTCGAGGGAAACTTCAAATAGATGCTAAATATTTGCGTAAAAAATGTATATAATTATTTCATTGCATTTATGCTTTCCTAGTTTACTAAACTTCGCGGATCATCATTCTCGTGAACACCAATCTTTGTAGAGAAAATACGCCATTGTGCCTAAATATATACATTATGCGGTCTATATATCTCGTACGGAATCCATTTAAATTTGTTGACCTACAAGGGTCCATCCACCATCCTCCTTCACAGTCACCATCCCTTGTTGCACCATTGTTCCGATCCTTTGTAGTAAACTTCTTGCTCACGAGGCTGCTCATAAGGTCGTCTGCCGTTCCTGTGTAATGCCGAAGCTTCTTCAACGTGTACTGCTCAGCCTCACTGCCGATCTCGAACTCATCGTACCGTGCGTACGCCGTGTTTTCAGCAGCATCTTTCAGCTCCACCAACAGCTCGTACTGTCTGGCCGAAGTCAACCGATGCAAATGCTCCAGCCCAAACCAGAACTCACCATCAACTCTTCCAAACCCGTTCCGATACTCGCTCCAGTTGCGGTTAAAGTTCATTCGTTCGTCCGTGTTACGGTGCTGGATAACTAACCAACCTCCTCCGAAATTGGACTGTTTAACACAATATCCCAAGAATGGTTCATCATGCGCCGTAGGCTGTATTAAGAATTTTCCCGACTGCTCCTGCCCAGCCGCCTTGCACGATCGCGACGAGATGCTTGCCAGCTCTAGCCCTGAGCTAAACTTAAACCGTGCTATATCTTCCTTTGATGATAGGGCTTGAATATCGTTCCACAACTTCCCTTGTTGTGCCCAGGCTGTCTGCAGGGAGAGCGTCTTGTGCGTCTGCGCCTGCAGTGCGGCTAGCTGACGCTCGATCGTGCGATCCTGCTGATTGATGGCTTTGGATAGCTTCTGCTCAGTCTCAAGAAGCTTATCCTGCAGGTGCTCTAGTTTGGCTGCTAACACTTCGAAGCCAAAGCCGGTAAGCGATGATGTTGTGCCTTTGCTACACTGGACTTTTGTGGTAAGTAATGAAATTAGCACAAGACACAAGGCGATTTTAGAACCGTCCATGGTGAGCTAGGGACCGACGACTATGAATGAAACTGAACAGACGACTATTATGCCGTTCTCTTTTATAGTGAAAGAATGGGATAGAATAACTCGATAAATTGCACAAGAAGAAGTGCTTATCAGTAACCTACCCATGCAATGGCGACCAAAATGACCAATCTGTGTAAGCGGGCTTCGTTTTCTTGCGAAGCTCTCTGTCATTCTGCCAGACGGTTAGTTATCTCCTAATTTTGCAACACTTTTTCCCGGAATGGAGATTTTTTTAGCATCCATTCTAACCAACGAAGTCAAGCTTATGAATCATTGTATCGTATCTCTTCTGCCAGCATGATTGTTTGTGTTTTGCACGAGCGGCGTTTGATAAACGTTTCAGAAGAGCACGAGGAATGAGGAAGAACTTGTGAATTTAGGGGTGAAATATTGTTTGAAAGATGGCCTATAGACCACATCGTAGTCAAGGTGATCCATAGAGAAGATGATGGATTGTATCTAATAAGACAGACAATATTCAAAAAAATCAATACAAGTGCTCTATATTATATACTATTAAACATATCATTTAATAACCAATGCGATAGCAGAATACAAATGTTCGGCTGCCCTTTGTACTTCCAACTTTACGATGTCTGGAATCAAATGAACTCATGGAGTTAAACTTCAAGATGTGAAAGTGGATGAGGGGAAGAATAACTCAGTACAGCACAAAACAAAGAGCATGTTGTTTTATTATCTGTTTTCATGGTTGAATCAACAATGGTTAAAAGAACTAATGACTCATGCTGAAAGTAATTTTGCCGAAATGTTTGAATTTTTTTTCCGAATTGTGATTTATCGTGAGTTGGTGCTAGTGATATAGATGTCTTTTATGCTCAAAAATGAAATTTATTTAAAAGATCTTCTTTGTCTGACGTTAATAAGTTGGTCTTTACCTTTGGTCAATCTCCCCTCTCTAAATTTAAATCTAATCAATTGACATGATTACTCCTTCTGTACACAGTGAGATCGTTTTATCAGTCCTAACGCAACTAACACCTTCCTTCGCTCCAGGACCCGATGGAATACCATCTACAGTGCTGAAACGTAGTCAAACGACAGTGGCACCTATCCTTGCAAAAATGCTCTATCTCACGCAAATGCTTCTGTGTGTTCTTTTGTCGCTACAGGAGCCCAATTACTGGTAACTACTTCTTAGACGGCACAGCAGTTAATCGACAAAATTATGACAACTCCAGAGGATCAACCATAGGAAATCGACTACTTGGCGTGATTATCCGGACAACTAAAGAATTTCGCAACCCTATGTGCATGTGCATTGGGCGTGATACAGTCGTCAACTCGAACGACTCAATAACATGCCCGCCATGGGTTCAAGCCTAGAATGGACCGTGCCCCCGTAGCAAGGATTGACTATTGGGCGGCGTGGTAATATGAATTAAGCACCGATAGCCTGTATAGGCCGTCATGTCCGCGTAGGACGTTACGCCAAATAGAAGAAGAAGAAGAAGAAGAAGTAGATGTGCATTAAGGCTGTCTGCCACAGTATCGTTCGTTCGGTTCTGGAATATTCGTGCGTAGCCTGGAGCCCGATTACTGCTTCTTCCATTGCTCGACTTCAGGCGATTCAACGAATGCTCACGCGATATGCCTTACGCCTACTCACCTGGCAGGATCGCAATAATTGTATTTATTTATTTATTTGACAATTTTAGGGACTGGTGCTACATAAACTATGACCCTTGCGACTTAAATTATATATGTTAAAACTAATCATGCCTATTACCGAGTGCGTACGTATGTAATATCCTAGTTTTAGATGCTCTGCGTAGACAAATGGAAGTCAAATGATTCGAAATGAGAATTGAACTGTCTGCACATTGTCAATAGAGGGTCGTTGTATGAGGCTAAAGTTATCCTTTACTCATTTTACAAGGATGTACGTTGTCAAGCTCAGGCGCGTCTATCTCATGTTTCAGCAGCTTGGCTATGAACACACTTTGTGCAACTTTTCCGCGATGTTCGAGAGATTGTAACCCAAGCAGCAAACATCGCGTGTCAGGCATATTAAATTTTCCCCTCCAAGGGCATGGCAACGAACCGCAACTCTAGAAAATCTACGTTGCACAGATTCAATTCTACACCACACTACACAGCTAAACTCAAGGATATATCTGACTAGACAGTTACAATGACTTTAAACACAAAGGATCTCTAACTTCAGTAGATTTTCGGATAACGAAACCTAACATTTTGTTTGCTCTTTCAATAATGTTCGCAATATGTGTCCTGAAGGTGAGTTTTTCGTCTAGTTCAACGCCCAGATCCCTCACAACGTTGTAATTGGTCGCACACCATACACAGAATGAGTGGATTATATCCTGTAATCTAATACTGTCGTCACTCTACTAAAAAGCCTCACATCAACCGCGTATAAAAGAAAAGAGCTATCGGGAAACACCCCAAAGGCCAAGGTTGCTTCCCTGTGGTACTCCGGAATGACAACTGATAAGCGACGGAGTTTTGTGGTTAATTTTGACTCGATATGTGCAGCCTACGAGGTAAGATCTGAGCCAGACAATAAGGGGATCCGACCTAATTTACTCTCTTTGGTTAACAGGAACCGATGATCTACTCTATCATACGCGTCTTTGAGCACCTGTGTCCATAGTACGCGAGCAAAAAGAAACGAATTCAGTTAAATTAGTTGTGACAGACCTGCCAGGAAAGAATGATCTTCCTCCGTATGCTGCGCGGTGCCGTCTTCTCGCGTGCCTTGAGCCTCTCTCGGTTAGGAGACGCAATGCACAGTGCTCTTTTATCGCTGGTCTACTAAATGGCTACTAAATGAACTGTGATAATAATCTTGATTTTGCTATGTACTTTTTTTGTGACCCATCTTAATTAGGCTATTCATTGAGTCGTCTACCGTTCCTGTGTAATGCACAAGCTTCTTTTACAAAAACTGCTACACCTCACTGCCGATCTCGAACGCATTATACCGTGCGTACACAGAGTGTCCGTGGAAACAGTATTCACAGATGGAAACAATTTATTGGTGCCCAGTTTTACAGGAAGGATAACAATGTACGGTGTATGTTGAAATCTTCAACGAGGGACGGGAAACTTGAAATAGACGTTAAATATTTGCGTAAAAAACATTAAAGAATTATTTCCTACAATTAATGGTTTCTTAGGTCACTAAACTTCACGAATCATCATTCTCGTGAATACCAATAATTTGCTTAACAAAAGGGCGAAACGTTTGTTGCGGAGTCCATTTATATTTGCAGGCGTACAAGGGTTCATCCACCATCCTCCTTCACAGTCACCATCCCTTGTTGTACCATTGTTTCGATCCCTCGTCGTAAACTTCTTGCTCACTTGACTGCTCATCAAGTCGTGCGCCGTTCCTGTGTAATGCCCAAGCTTCTTCAACGAATACTGCTCCACCTCACTGCCGATCTCGAACGCACTATACCGTGCATGCTCGGAGTTTCCTAAAGCATATTTCAGCTCCACCAACAGCTCGTACTGTCTGGCCGAAGTCAACCGATGCAAATGCTCCAGCCCAAACCAGAACTCACCATCAACTCTTCCAAACCCGTTCCGATACTCGCTCCAGTTGCGGTTAAAGTTCATTCGTTCGTCCGTGTTACGGTGTTGGATAACTAACCAACCTCCTCCGAAATTGGACTGTTGAACACAATATCCCAAGAATGGTTCATCATGCGCCGTAGGCTGTATTAAGAATTTGCCCGACTGCTCCTGCCCAGCCGCCTTGCACGATCGCGACGAGATGCTGGCCAGCTCTAGCCCTGAGCTAAGCTTAAACCGTGCTATATCTTCCTTTGATGATAGGGCTTGAATATCGTTCCACAACTTCCCTTGTTGTGCCCAGGCTGTCTGCAGGGAGAGCGTCTTGTGCGACTGCGCCTGCAGTGCGGCTAGCTGACGCTCGATCGTGCGATCCTGCTGATTGATGGCTTTGGATAGCTTCTGCTCAGTCTCGAGAAGCTTGTCCTGCAGGTGCTCAAGTTTGGCTACTAACACTTCGAAGCCAAAGCCGGTAAGCGATGATGCTGTACCATTGATACACTGGACTTTTGCGGTATATAATGAAATTAGCACAAAACACAAGGCGATTTTAGAACCGTCCATGGTGAGCTAGGGACCGACGACTATGCTTGTACCGAATGAAACTGAACAGACGGCTATTATGCCGCTCTCTTTTATTGTGAACGAATGGGATAGAACAACTCAAAACATTGCATCAGAAGAAGGGCTTATCGCAGTGGCTTACCGCAGCAATGACGATAAAAAATAGAAAAGGGGATTCCCTTAGGGGCTTACAGGGTTTTCCGAGGATTATATAGACATGTTCAGCGAGTTGTAGATTCGTTCAGGCATATAATAGACTC
The DNA here is from genome assembly GCF_017562075.2 of Anopheles merus. NCBI lineage: Eukaryota > Metazoa > Arthropoda > Insecta > Diptera > Culicidae > Anopheles > Anopheles merus. The sequence goes on from NC_054085.1 coordinate 18,767,515, forward strand.
TTTCAGCGAGATATAGAATTGTTCGGAAGTAGACGTTGACATGTTCAGCGATTCTGTAGTGCTGTCATTTGTTTTGTTTACACACTGTGCCGCAGGGTTCAATTTTTCATTCTTAAATGTCCTAAAAATAGCTAATAATCATTCCTCAAGCTGTTTAATACATGAATTAGTTGAAAAAAGCATATTTTTTCGAAAACCGTTTGTTTACCTCCTGATGAAAACGATCCAAGCTGCAGTCCAAGGGGCACGAAAGTGACAGCTCTACAGTATAACCGAACATGTCAACGCCTACTTCCGAACAATTCTATATCTCGCTGAAAGAGTCTATTATATGCCTGAACGAATCTACAACTCGCTGAACATGTCTATATAATCCTCAAAACCCTGTACCGCAGCAATGACACGAACTGGTAAAGGGTATCCCCGCACATTTATTTTAACCGCTTTTCGTTTTCTGCCAATGCTCCAGTAATTCTGCCAGATCGCTTGTTATCACTTAGTGTTGCACTACTCTCCACATCTCCAATTCATCCTAGCAACAAATAGTAACAGAGGAGAGCGCAATCTACAGCGTTAAGTGCATTCGAGAAAGTTGGTGAGAATAATGCTCGCAAAACACGGCGATGTGATGACCATTACAATTCCATAGCCAAAAGTAAGTGATTTCAATAAAAAAAGTGTAATAAATAGCTTTTTTTAATAAATAATATATATTTAAATTTTGCGGCGTCTGATAAAGATATCAGAAGATCTTTTGAAGAATTGGCGATTTTCGGTTGAAATTTTAATGGAGATAGATTAATTTAATTGAGATAGGCCCTTTAGCTCAAATCGTAGTTATAGTGTTAGATCTGTAGAGGGGACGATAGATTTTAAGAAATAAACAAGAAACATTTCCTTTAAAAGAGTTCAACAAATACATCATTTAATGGCCGATACGATAGCAGAAGGCAAACGTCTTGTACTTCCAACTTCATGATGTCCAGATGGATGGAAACAATTGGCACAGTTTAAGGAAGGATAACAATGTACGGTGTATATTGAAAGCTTGGAGCAATCATTGAAATAGATGTTAAATATTTGGCTATAAAGTATAAAAATTGTGTATTTTTATGGGTTTGTTTCCTTACACTGATGCTTTCCTAGGGCGCTAAACTTCACGGATCATCATTCTCGTGAATACCAATTTTTTAATAGAAAATGTGTTATTTTCGCTAAACATATACACTAAGCGGTGGTCTTTATTACTCAGACGCCCATTTATATTTGTAGGCGTACAAGGGTCCAACCACCATCCTCCTTCACAGTCACCATCCCTTGTTGCACCATTGTTCCGATCCTTTGTAGTAAATTTCTTGCTCACGAGGTTGCTCATAAGGTCGTCTGCCGTTCCTGTGTAATTCCCAAGCTTCTTCAACGTGTACTGCTCCACCTCACTGCCGATCTCGAAGTCATCGTACCGTGCGTACGCCGTGTTTCCAGCAGTATCTTTCAGCTCAATTAATAGCTCGTGCTTTCGTGCTCTGGTAGTCCGGTGTAACGTCTCTAAGCCGAGCCAAACATCTTCCTCGACGCTTCCGAACCCGTTCCGATACTCGCTCCAGTTGCGGTCAAAGTCCAGCCTTCTGTTGTTGCGATGCTGGATAACTAACCAGCATCCTCCAAAACTGTACTGTTGAACACAATATCCCAAGAATGGTTCATCATGCTCCGTAGGTTGTATTAAGAATTTGCCCGACTGCTCCTGCCCAGCCGCCTTGCACGAGCGCGACGAGATGCTGGCCAGATCTAGCCCTGAGCTAAGCTTAAACCGTTCTAAGTCTTCCTTTGATGATAGGGCTTGAATATCCTTCCACAACTTCGTCTTTTGCGCCCAGGCTGTCTGCAGGGAGAGCGTTTTGTGCGTCTGCACCTGAAGTACGGCTAGCTGACGTTCGATCGTGCGATCCTGCTGTTTGATGGCTTTGGATAGCTTCTGCTCAGTCTCGAGAAGCTTGTCCTGCAGGTGCTCAAGTTTGGCTGCTAACACTTCGAAGCCAAAGCCGGTAAGCGATGATGCTGTACCATTGCTACACTGGACTTTTGCAGCTGGTAATGATATTAGCACAAAATATAACAACACTTTCAGTCGGTACATGGCGTAACACTTGTAAGATTCCAACGACTAACTATACTTGCTGTTGATTTAAACTAAACGCACGGCTCACATGCCGGTCGCTTTTTATAGTGGACTAGGAGCGGGTAGAACAGCTAAGAAACCATTGGATAAGAGCTTATCAGTGTGTGTTGAAATGTAGCATTAAAAAATAACCAGCAAACCTAACCACGGTCAACAAAGTTGACACCAAAAACATGGAAAGGAATAATCTCTTCAAAGGCATCGAGGCTTGTTGTGTTGTGTAACCACCGTTTGATAAACGTATGAAAAGATCACGAGAAACTGGGTGAACTTCACCGCAAGAGAAGAAAACATCGAGAGAAATTTAAGTCATACCATATCAAGTGTAGAATGGTGTTTTTGGATCCAGTGCCAAAGGTCACAAGGTGATAAGAGGTTCACCAAACTGCTCTTATTCGAATCTTTCAACACAAATTATTTCTCTTTCTTAGAAATAAAACTCCACAGCAATGAACTCTTGAAGAATTCTGGCTGGAATTTCGATGATTACCGGCTCGCAAGAGTGGCCTTGCCGCTATTCCCTTTCGCACGCCCAACATAAAGACCCCTTTTGTAAGGTCAAGGCCGTAAAGCGATAAGGGGAATACGCCAAGGCAATGCTTATCCGACGATGCCTTGAAGCGCGAAAAACGAATCCCACAAATCACAACCACTCCGTACAAGAATTTATGATCCTCCAGCACGCTACCACTGCCAATTAGGTCTCTGGAGCCACTTGAGAAGATATAGCTTCAGTTTCCGGCACCGAACATCACCAAAAATTCAATCCCAAAATCAAACCACTACTTCAAGTACCATCAAAATCCGTTAACAATCTGCTACACCAGAAGCGCCCCACAAAAACCCCAGATTGTTATAACTTTTACGATCTGCCTTCATTGCCACCCGAAGCCTGACGTTTAATTGCCTATCGGACGGCAAAGATTAGATTGTTCCAGAGACAGCCCCGTACTAAGCCGCTGCACACTGACTGCACTAATCTCCCTAACGAAATCTCTACAAACATCGGCTCGCGTGTGCAGATCATAAATAATCTTGTCATAAAATTTCGATAAAATAGGTGGTTCATCACCATTCATCCCTTCATTCACGTGGTGGTGATGCCTGCCCAATACTTACTCCGTCCGATAATCACACTCCGGTGCATAGTAGTCCGGTGGGAAGATGTGAAAGTTTGCATCGTAACCCTCGTCCGGGGCGTGTAGGCCCGTGTAGGGATAGTATGGCGTTGCCGATGGTTGGCTGGCGGGTAATCCGTTAGCTCCTTGGCTCATGCTGCCTGTTCTGGCACTGGTTATTGCCAAGTCTGTTGGCACTTTTAAGAGAGGCACACGTTAAGACCTAAGTAACTTCTCACAGATCTCCTCGAGGAGCATCGCTCGTATTTGAATGATTTCAATGCAACCAAACTAACACAAAACAGTTTAAAACGATCTGTTTCACACTTAACATAGCACTCTCTCTCTCTCTCTCTCTCTCTCTCTCTTTCTCTCTCTCTCTCTGTACTCACTTAGCTACCTTAGCTACTGACCGATCGATCAGTTACAAGAACCAACCACCAACCTGGCCCAACGAAGACGAATTGATTGGAGCCCAATATTGGCACTACCGGTCGGCACTGTCCCGCGCTATCGTGTGTCGTCAAGCTTTAACTGCTGCATTCACCCGAGCCCCATTTGCACTGTGCAACCAACAAACCATCCTGTGCATCAGACCACCTCCACCCCTACCCACCCAGGGCAAGAGACGCACCTTATTAATACGGCAGTATTTCTCTAATGTTTAATTTCACATTATCAACGATTGATAAAAATGAACGAAGGAGTTGTATGTGTGTGTGTGTGTGTGTGTATGTGCATTGGCTCACTGGAGGCTCTCATACACACACACCCGGATTGGCCGCAGCCCAGTGATTGCCTGCGCTATCTTCTTTATCAGCTTCAGGTTGGAGCTTTTATGGGACACAAACACAGGTGCACTACAAGGGATGCGGAAAGGGCAATGAAAGGGGGAGTCACGCGAGGGGAGGGTTATTGGAAAAATTGTTACTCCCGATCGGCGGCAACAACATGTGGCCAGTAAGATTTTACGTGTTTGGCAAATGTCCTTCAATTAATTTATGCTGTTTATAGTTAAATCAGGATTCAATCAGTTTTAAGGCTTCAAGTAAGGCTTTTCATTTCCATCCAACTTTGTGAATTACTTTTCACTAGTAAACTATAAATAAATTTTCAATAAAGTTAGGTTAAACATGAAGGCTAAGCTTGATTTAAAATGCTTTTAACGGTAACTGATGTTGGCTTTTGTGGTTGATCTAGTTATCCGTGGCTTTTTGCTATCGGCCAATTGAACTAAATTTGGATCGAACAACGGCCTGAGGAGCCTTCTGTCCGTAAGCCTTCTGTCCCTGCTATGATCTTACGATCTACTAGATGTTCGTAGGTTCTGCTTAGGTTTTTGTTTTACTTCAAATTTGCAATTGAAGCATCTGACGGTGAGATAATATTTGGTAAATGATTCCAGGGTCGAAGAATTTAAACAACTATGTATTGTGGAATATTCCTTAAGGGCCACCAAATACAAAGACGAATAGCAATAATAGTAATAATAATAAAAATAAAAATAAAAATAATAATAATAATAATATTAATAATTATAATAATAATAATAATAATAATTATAATAATAATAATAATTATAATAATAATAAATATCATAATAATAATAATAATAATAATTATAATAAATATAATAATAATAATAATAATAATAATATAATAATAATAATAATAATAATAATAATAATAATAATAATAATAATAGTAATAATAATAATATAATGATAATAATAATAATAATAATAATAATAATAATAATAATAATAATAATAATAATAATAATAATAATAAGACGACGACGAAGAATAAAATATAAAGAATAGAAGAAGATAGAATATATCAAGATATTACAGTTTTTTTCCGGTGACCTGTTTCTGTGAAAGTTTAAGTCATTATTGAACTCTCGCAAGATGTTTTTCAATGGCAAAGCTAGCAGGAATATATGACAGCTGTTGAAAAACGTCTCCCGTGCGTTGAATAATGAAGCTCTTAACATTGGCATCATGATTCGAAATATGTGTAAATTGCACTATAAATTATGAATTAAGAAACAATACCTCTCCAGAGGGAAATTTACATTAAGATAACTTGTTTGAGCTTCTACTTGTCGTTAACGATGTAAAAAACAAGCTTCTTTTAATTGTGATTTAAGCTTATGATCCAAATTCTGAAAATTATAGAGAGTAGATGATAGAATTGCTTAGTTTAACAAAAATGTTTAATAAATACGAAATCATCATAATAATTGATATAAAAATTCGACAATGAAAAAAACCGATAATTACAAAAATAAAGCATGAGTTAAGAGAACAAATGATAATTTCATACAATTATTCTGAAGCAGATACAAACGACATCTTTGTACGGTTAATACATTGCAAGACAAAAAGTCCACATTGATACGCAACAAACAAACAAAAAAGCCCTCTGAAAATCTGATCAGTCATCCGATTAACCGCTTCTTATCGTAAAAAAAGAAGATTGCAATAAATTAAAAAAAACTCATCACAATGTTGTTCTCATTCGGATTCGGTGCGATGCGAAACTAGTGTTGCAAGCGCTAATAATTATCACTGCAAGCAAGTGCAGAGATATCATGCGCGGGCTGGCCGCACACGGCCAGAATGCACCAGCATTCAGTCATCGGAAATAACACACATGCACACCACCACCACCACCACCGTTTGCCCAGCGCCTTGTCCTTGCCAATCGATACATTGGCGCATCGGGCGCGATCACATGCACCGACCCGGGGCCCGGGTGCACGGTGCATATATTGGCAACCTGCATTAGCGACTGTCGCCCCCTTATCACAGTGTCGGAACGGACGGATGCGCACCAGCAACGGTGCAATGAAAAAAGAAAACCTCCCAGAAGAAGATGTTAAACTTTACCATCAGTTACTATATAGAGGGAAGGGACTGCATGTGGCCGAGAGAGAGAGAGAGAGAGAAAGAGAGATATGAGCCCAACACGTCCGTCTGGTGCAGTCGTGCAAACAATCGCGAATGCATCGTATAGGACCTGCCCACCAAATCCCCTCGGAGTCCCCAGAGCTGGGCGATTCAATAAGTGAAAAGCCTACCGCGGCACGATTGCAAACTATCGTTTCTGCGATAAGCAACTATCTGGTGCCGACTGCGGTACCCTGTGCGCGCCCTGATAAGGTGTGGGTGCGAACCATCGGCTCGCGGAGCAAAAACACCTGCTGCAACTAAAATGTTTCACCCGAGAACAAAACCCTTCCCAAGTAAGGTCGTAACCATTAAACAAAAAACCCACGCCTTGTCGGCGGTTCTCCACTTCCGGTTTAGGGGAAGAGAATCCATCTACCGTCAAGTGACTGCTACCCTGCTTCTTCTGAAGTATTTTCGGTAGCCAAAGCCACTCGAGGCAGAAAAAAAACGGAGAATAAAAGGTGCGAAACGAAATGCTAATTAATGATATTTACCGTGGCGTGCAAGTGGCCCCAGCAATCGAGCTCGAGCGCACTTTGTTTGCAAATGAAGCCACTTTATGGACGGGCGTTTGACATTTTGCACACCCATTCAGGAGTAGTGCAGGGCACTTCTTGGGCGTTTGATTTTGTACGAGAGAGAGAGAGAGAGACCCTTTCGAGCGGGTGAAGTGAGCTGGTTGTACCCTAAAGGTTCGATGAGTCCTTCTGGCGCTGAGCATAAGGGGCCATCGCCATTGCACAAGCACTCCACCGCTACAGCAGTGTGGTTAATGTATTTGTCAGACCGTTTGTAAAGCGTTATTAATTTAACGCCATTCAATACATGACATGCACACATTACGGATGCAGTACAACAAACTGCCCATTCAAATTGCACCCAGAAGTGCTGCAGGTGTGCGCTAATTTGATTGTGCTCCGGACCCTCTCCATTACTGTTCTTTTTTTTTTTTTGTTGCCCTCAAGAGCGGTTCTTGAGATGAGTTGAAGTTAATTTTACTACAAACAGCTACTAGTACAACTGCTGCGGCGAAGCACTACACCTCCAATCTCGTTCTCTCTCGTCAATTGGAGTGCTCCAGTTGGTTTAAGCAGCATTATTTGCTTACATATCCAACGGGAAGGTGGCTGCTTTTATAAGGTGCGATCCGGAACGATACACTGCTGGCGAGCAGTGATTGTTTCGGGATAAAGGAGCTTTGTGTGGGCACACTTGAGGGTGTTGAGTTAATGCAATCATCCACAAGCATGGATATAATTATTGGAGAGCCTTTTTTTCCTCTTAGCTGCATTGTATAGGTCCTTAAAAGCAAGGGAAAATACATTTAAAAATATTTTGTATAATCGTAACGGTACGACGCAGTTTAAATACGCAAATCACTTCAAACCGCCTGAATGTAGGCAATCCGCATTGCGTGTGCCTGGTCGACTAGCAAATTACAGTGAGTAGCACTGCATTTGGATCAACAAAGTGCAGGTTTTCCCCGATATTACGCTATACTCGAATATACGTAATTTTCTTCATTTGAAAGTTCTTTCAGCAAATATTACTAATTTGACGGATCAAAAGTCAAATGCAAAATAATTTCCCTTTTGGTCTAAATTAAAAAAAAAAACAAACAATTTAAAAGGAACAAAATTGTAATCTTCAATTGAAATCAGATCAAATAACAAATTTAATGGCTTAAACCTACTACTTCAACCAAAATTACACGAAAGCTATCTATAATTTTACTGAAAACTTAGAAATTCGACTTACGCTATTGCCTCCGGTTCGCATTAATAGCGTACAGTTTGTTCCCGAGTTACGCGATTCTCGACTTACGCAGTTTTTTCAATTTTACAGATCAAATGTCAAATCACTGTAATTTGCTTCAAGGATTGTCCAATGCAGGGTAAATTGCATTTTTGCTGATAAATTTAATCCACTAAAAGCCAAAAATATCCTACTGTTCTGCACGAATCGTAAAAAAATTGTGATAAGGTTTAGTGATGGGTAAAGTTGGCAAAAATCCGGAGTCGAATTCGATCCGACTCCGATAAATTCGAAATCGACTCCGGAAGGTAGGTCTGCGCTGCAATATTCGGAGTCGTTTGGAATCGTCCGGTATCGCCACCCGGAGTCGTACCCGTCCGGAGTCGCCCGGAGTCGTCCGGAGTCGTTAGGAGTCACCTGGAGTCGCCCGGAGTCGTTCGGAGTCGTACGGAGTCGTTCGGAGTCGTCCGGAGCCGTCCGGAGTCGGAGTCGTCCAGAGTTGTTCGAAGTCGCGCTGAGGTGGAGTCGTCCGGAATCGTCTGGAGTCCCCCGGAGTCGTTCGGAGTCGGAATCGTCCGGAGTCGTTTGGAATCACCTGGAGTTGGAGTCATCCAGAGTCATTCGGAGTCTTTCGGAATCGTCCAGAGTCGTCTGGAGTCATCCTGATTCGGCTGCAGACAAAGTCATCTGGAGTCGGCCCAGGTCGGCTTGTATAGGAAGTGCACGCGCAAAGTGAAAAACAAAAAACACAACGAAAGGAAATGTCTGATCACAAGCACATTAAACCACACGGCTTCTGTTGACTCCGACCAACTCCAATTCCGAACGACTCTGGACGACTCCGTACCACTGCGAACGACTCCGGACGACTCCGACTCCGGGCGACTCCGGGTGGTTCCGGGCGATTTTGGACGACTCCGGGCGACTCCGGGCGACTCCGGGCGACTCCGGACGGGTCCGGGTGGCTCCGGGCGATTCCGGACGACTCCGGGCAACTCTGAACGACTCCGACTCCGGGCGGATCTAGAGGTTCCATTTTGCCGGAGTCGGAATCGAACTAACAATTCGTGGGTGCGCTCCAGAAGAGCTACATTTAATTAAAAAAAAATGGAGTAATCAAATGAAATTTGGCCGAAAATCGCAAAATTCGACTTACGCGGATTCCTCGGGAACGCACAACCCGCATAACTCGGGAACAGACTGCATATCGAAGAATACTTGTATGTGTTTTTCCTATTAAGTTCGGAAGTACTGGAAAAAGCTCCTTTTTTACATTGTGATGTTAGAGGTTCTTTCGATACGTACATGTATATATATATATTTTGTTACTTTTCATTTGTTTTAACTATATATAATGTAAGTAATTCTCTCATTCTCATTCATTCGACTTCAAGTAGTAGCGTTTACACACCCATCCTTACATACTCGCGCGCACGCACACTGAATCGTTCTCCTACGTCGAGCAACAAGTAAACGTACGGTAGGATTTGATTTACACCCTCACTCAAACGCTTAATCCTCTGTCTGTCTTCTCGTCTCTTTGCTAGTAGTATAACGCTCGAAATGTACAAAAACAAAACCCACTTGACTGTTCGCCGCGACCGATTATTGATGAAATACGTAAGCAAACGCAAGGATAAAACTATACATCGGAAACAGTGATTTAAAGTAGTAAAATGCATCTCTCTCTCTCTCCTCCTAAAGCTCTTGCTCTTTTCACTCGCCTAATTGGATTCCTTGTGAGATAGTTTACTCTTCCCTATAGGCAATCCCTGCCCACCGGAGGAGACGCGATGTGTCTTTTCGTCCGCATCACTATCACTCTTACCTTCCTGCATCGTCCTGCATTTCCCCCCCCCCCTCTATTCTGCTCCGCAAGGTAGTGATTTGGCTACTGAGTTGTTGGAATTTGCATGATGCACTTTGAATCCTTTTTGCACTAACTTAAAGTATTCACCTGTGTCGTAATTAACATTGTATACATTTTGCACGATATTTTGCTAATGAAAAGATCAAATTTTACGTGTGTCTCTCCTCCTCTGTGCAGCACTGTTGCACCGAACAGCCCCCTGTGCTCCTGTGTATGATCGTATTACATTTGGCTAGTTTTATACAACGTTTATCTCTACATCAGGTGTTAATTGAGGGGCGGCGTTTTTCTGCTCTGGGAGCACTCTGAGATGCAGCAGGATTCCTCTTCCTCCCCCTCCTTTGCTTTATCGTCAATCGTTTGAGTGTGTTTATCTTTCACCTAACAATCCCTTACGTCTTAGTTTTCACAGTCGTTGTACTCCCCGGCACACCACAACACGACTGCAAATAAAAATAAGCGCGGAGCGTCTCACATTACTCCGCATAACAACACTTCTACTTTTCTCGCTTCCCTTAGCCTAAAGTTATGCTGCAAATTAGTTATCGCTATCTTACACCAATTGTGTGTGTGTGTAAGTGGCTCGCTGATCATACCTTCGGTGTGCGAGCCGCATATGATCGGATTCGGCACAACAACAACAACATTAAACCTGTACAATCTCATTTACCGTGCTTACCCGGTCTAGAGTTTTTGATGGATCGTTTCGCTAATTACACGTCTCCTCCGCCGACCAGTTCGATTGCCTTCGGTACGGTTTGAATGGAGAGCAGCAGGCGGAGGGGTTTTCCTACTGCCCAGGATACCCTTGCCAAACGTCGTCACAGACGCTTGGTTTGGTTGTGATTTTGTGGGTTTGTTTTTGCCCACCTCTCCATATACTCCATACGGAATAACAATAGAATCACCGAGCAAAGTGCTACCGGTGCGGTGCCGGTCGTCCCCACGGGGTTTACATAGCTGCAGAGCTTTTACACAGGTGGGTGTCATTTCTTCTTGATCCTTTGCGCTATCCATTCTAATCCCTGGTACAAGCTGAAAGCGAGAAAGCGGGTAACGTGGGGGAAAAATGGATTAGTACAAAGTTCTCTTCCATCGCCGTCGTGGTGGTGGTAGTTACCCTTCGCCCGTGAGCGCACAGCAGGACTGTATGTGCCACTGGTGGTTCTTGATGGAGGTAAGGTCTAATTGTTTGGAAATTTCAGCTGCACTCATCGAGTCTTTTAGATCCTGTGCGGGTGTGGAAGTTTAAAATAGGGAAAATAGGTAAAATTCAGCATATAAAAAGAGAGGAAAAGAGAGAGCGCTAGTTTCACTTGCCTGCTTATTTGCGTACACTAATAAACTAGCCTTCGTTAAGTCTTCGTGCTGCAGCATTTTGTACAACTCCTCACGCGTCACCGCTAACCGTTCGCGATCGGTTGAGTCTATTACCATGATGATGAACTGGAATAATTGGGGAATAAAATGCAAAACATTACAAATGAAAATACTGTTAACAGCGCGCTGCGCGTCACTCTGATACGCTCGCCAGAGTTTTAAAACGGCAACCCGGGGCCGTTGGTCACATGTTCGCCGCCACTTAGTGGTCGCTATTTTTAACTCCCAGGATTTGATCACGTGCAGCACGTGGCTAGCTGATCCTGACGACGACGGCGACTTACCTCTGTGTTTGTGTAGTACGTGCTCCAGGCCGCCCGTAAGCTCTGCTGGCCGCCCAGATCCCACACGAGAAAGTGAATATTTTTCCACACGATCTGCCGGCATACCATGGGTGATGGATGAGCGGGAGGAAACAGGCGCATGAAAAAGAGAAACAACAAACAATGGTTAGCATTTGCCAATGTGCTAGATAAGCGGCTTATGTTGCTGCTGCTCGGTGCATCGTGTGCGGTTGTTTGTTAGGGGGAGAGCTTTTTAAAGAGCAAAAATGTATTTTAATGTGTTTTTTTTCTTCTTTGAAATGATGTTATGAGGAGCTTTCAAATCTATTGAAAGGAGTAATTGGAATAATTGTGTCGAGCACAACAGCAAATTGAGCACAGCAGAAATTACCTCCTCCACGTTCGATCCAATCGTTGGGCTGGTGTGGACGACTTCGTTCATTAGAAACTGGTACAGGATGGTTGTCTTGCCGGCATTGTCCAAACCCACCATGACGAGCTTGTGTTCTGCGGGGTTTCAGAAGAGAACAATAAAAAGGATTGTTTGTTAGTATGAAAAGTATTTAAAGCGTAAAATGATACATTTGATGACACAATGACGCTTGATGCTTGTAGAGCAAATAGAGTTGCTTGGCAGATAACCGGAATCGCCGCTCACTGGCAGCAAAAGTAATTCACACGTCATAAATTAAACATGCTTGCTTTACGAGCTACGACAGTGCTGCACTTTACAGGGGGTTTCAGGGGTTCTCATACTTGTGGGATACTTGAGGAATCATGATTCTTTCTTACACCAAATGAACTATTTTCAGAAACGAATTGGACTTTATGGCACCTTTTTTGAACAAATCTAATACGAATTTCCAATGAGTTTGTCCAAAACCCTTCATAAGAAGTTCATTTCCAATAAGAAAGAGTCAAACAAGTATCCCACAGCTAGGAGAACCCCTGCAAAAACCCTGTTAACATCTCCCATGGAAAGCCTAACCTACTACTACACGCAAACGGGCAAACATTGGTGCAATGAGTGAAGTTTCCCCACCCCCCCAAAACTGACCGCGACATCAGCAGCAGAAGCAGTAGCAAAATCACTATCGCCGTCGGTGAGTCAACGTCAAAACACGAAAGAGTTGTTTTTAATCCATTTTTTTGCTGGCGCTGAGAGGCGCGCTAAGAGGGTTAAAAATCCGCCCAGACTGTCGTTCACAACAGCTTCTAGCTCTTTTGAAGCCAACTATAAGCCACGTTGTTGTTGTGGTGTGGTTTAAAACGGTGAACCTTTACCCGAACGTCCACTGTTGGACAAGCTTCAAACTGGTTCCAAGCGGCGTGGTTTTAGTAGAGAGCATTTGACCCGCAGCACATTACAGGCACAGCGTACAGTAACCGCTTGCACTGCGCGTTTACCACAATGCTTCGGGTTTGTGTGTGAGCGTAACCTGATCCACCAGCATAAGCTGCACCTTCGAAATCCGCCCAAAGGGTGAAAGACCTTCACAAGCTTAGAACACATCTATCTGTAATTGTCAATTAAAGCTGTACCATATAAAGCTGCATTTCGGGGATGTTCCGTCCTACGCAGCATCGTACAGAAAGTGCTCTCGGTTTACTGGGAGACATTACATTACAGCCCGGTAGCCCGATGACGAGGGACCGGCGGCGAGCAGTTCGTTTAACGCTCGATCGACCGTGACATTACATCAGATTATTCTCGTGCATGTGTCTTTTTTTTCCTCATCCAGCCAGCTCACGCCGGGACCATTAGACCCGACCGTTGCCGATGGTACATTATCCCACGCATGATCGTACCAAGGGTGTGTGTGTGTAGCGATCGAGAGGGATAATATCCAGCTGAAAATGATGCCATGCAACTGTACCCCACACTCGCTTGAACGTAGTTGAAGTAGAGCAGAGAACATTTAAAAGCTACCATCACGAGGTCGCTCTCGAGGCATGGCACAACACACACTCGCCTCGATCTTGATGATTGAGATGGATATCACCATTTTTGAACGCAGAAGGGTTGGTCAGGGTCTACTACTACCGCCTTTCGGCTCACGCTCATTACGCGACAGGTCACTCCTCTCTCCCTCACAGCGCTCTGTATCTGTAGGCTGACACCGTGGCTGACTCAGCACAGGCAGCTGATTTTGGGAAGGTGGTGACCGAAGTGAGGCACATATTTGTCACGAGCACGCGGGTAGCCCGTACCTTCCCTCTCGGAATGGGTAGGTAAACGTGTGGGACACGGGAGGGGAGCGCGCGCGCGCCGGGTCATCGTTGCTGGAAGTAATTTATTTTAATTTAAATAATCACAGCGCAAAGCCAATTGTACCGGTGCACGGTTTCGCACGTATTTGGATGAAAGTGTCTGTCTGTGTCCGTGTGTGTGTGAAAGAGTATGAAATCACGGCTCTACAGTTATATGCATACTTTGGAGGGTGAAAGTTAAAGCTTTATTTAAAGCTGAGGATTATGTTTAGCGTAATTGGTCCGCTTTGGAAAGCGTTTTGATGGGTAATAGACAGTTTAAGCCTAAATTCCGCTAAGAAATGGCACATAAAGTAAGATTTGTGTCACACATAAAGCCAATTCTTCCTGCTACCGAAAAAGAGAAAAAAATCGCATAAAAAATGGCGATAAATGATGTTTAACGTGTATCCGCACTTCCATTTCCCCAAAAACCAACAAGGATGCTGATTGCTACCACACAAAACAAATTAATAGCTTTTTAATGCTCCACCGGCTGGGGGCTCGCTGGCATTAGCATCACTAAATCAAACCACACACGCACACACACACACGGACCCACTCCCGATGGGTTCGTGTGCTCGCACGCTCTGGCCAAATCATGCTTTATGTAACGGCTAATTGATTTATCACATTCAAACGACACCGCCGGGGACGGACGGGCCCCCCTCAATCCGGTGGTGCTAAGGCTCTTGATGAAATGTTTAAAATAAAATCGGTCCGCTGTGTGTTCGAAACAAGAGCACATTACGTAGGCTTCGCCAACCACGCCAAAAACGCAACTGTGGCTGCTGACCTCCTTTTGCGTGCCGCTTCGCGACCACTGGTGATCGATTTTTTTGTGTGCTTCCCTACTTTATGCCTGCGGCCGCATCATTCAACCTCCCCACGTGCGTGCGTGCGTGCGAGCGATAGGTTTTTCGGATCTGCTTTGGGTCACGTTTTACTGATGTGCTTTAAAGTGAGGACTAATTTGTTTGTATCTGCCAAACCATGCAAAACAACGATGCTGGAAGGGCTTAGGTTCAGTGAGTACCTACAAATACAAAAAAGAAAAGAAATAAAACATTAATTACATACTTTGACACACACAGTGGCAGCAGATAAATGGCCAAAACTCCCTCTCCTTCCCCCCATCGTAAATTGATGGTTTCACTTTTCAAAGTGACCTTCACGGAAGTTTTTAAAGTTCGTCGGACGAGTTTGTCAAAGCGGAACAACAACAACTAGAAAAACGCACCCGCCCGGAACTGTGGCGAGGTTGTGAGGGTTGGGGAAATGCGGTTGAAATGATTTGAGTGGTGTGTGCTGTCGTTTTTTTTTTGCCAAATCTCTCTCGCTCTCTCTGTTTCTCAATGGGTTGACAGCAAATAGCTCCATCGTGCCAAAAACAACAACCATGAACACTGCCACCATACCATCGAAGGAAACCTGTTGATGTGTGTGCGTTTTTTACGTTGCAGGTTGGCACTAATCCAACGGTTTTATTTTTTGGAGGGAAGAATGGAACACCTTTTCGATGCCGGAACAAGCATTCGAAACAGTAAGCATAACTCCCAGATTAACCTTCCCGGAAGGACACGGTGCCGTTTCCCAAAACTGTCTGGTAAAATGGCTCGTACTTCACCTGGATATGCATCCGACCGTCTTTCTGATTCGTTTCATGTTGATGATTTATTATTATTTCAGCAATAGTGATGTTTGCAAAGGAAGACATTTATCATGCTTATCTCAGATCGATAGACAGTGAAATTGCACATCATACTTTGCCAATGACTATACCCCTTACGACTCATTAACATTCCACCGGCCTCTTGGATCCAGCTATCTAACCATCGCCTGCTTTAATCAACAACTCGGGTTCACTAATCGGCAACATAGCTTTCCACATAATCCGTTTCTCTTTCTTACATTGCGTTCGAACATTGTTTACATGGCCGGCCCCCTCCCTGCTGGGCTCGGTGGCTGGCCCAGCACCCCCAAAAGTCCTACTACCTACAAACGAACATTTCGCTGCGGTGTTTGCAGTACCAGTGCACATGATAAGCGTGTGGGGTAGTGCTGGCACACGGGAAAGAAGGCGCCTAACATGCTCCCTCTCTATCTCTCTTCGTTTGATAAGGGTGATGAGTAGTGGTGGGTAATGTTGGCAAAAATCCGGAGTCGACTCCAATACGACTTCGATAATTTCGGAACCGACTCCAGAAAGTAGGTCCTCCCAGCAATAACCGGAGTCGTCCGGAGTCGTTCGGGGTCATCCGGAATCATCCGGAGTCGTCCGGAGTAATTCAGAGTCGTTCGGAGTCGTCCGGAAAAGTTGGCAAAAATCCGGAGTAGATCCAAATTCGATCGATTTCGGAACCGACTCCGGAAAGTAGGTCCTCCTAGCAATATCCAGAGTCGTCCGGAGTCGTTCGGGATCATCCGGAGTCGTCCGGCGTAATTCAGAGTCGTTCGGAATCGTCCGGAGTCGAAGTCATCCGGAGTCGTTGCGAGTCGGAGTCTTCCTGAGTCGTCTGGAGTCGCTCGGAGTCGTCTGGAATCGCCCGGAGTCGTTCGGAGTTACCCAGAGTCCTTCAGAGTTGAAGTCGTCCGGAGTTGTCCGAAGTCACCCGGAGTCGTTCGGAGTCGTCCTGAATCAATCAGAGTCGATCGGAGTCAACTGGATCATCATCACCATCATCACAACTTCGGACGACTCCGGACGATTCCGAACGATTCCGGACGAGTACGAAAGACTCCGGACAGCTCCGGACGACATCAGACGACTCCGGCTGGAACTAATGGTTCGGATTCTGCCGGAGTCAGAATCGGACCAACAACAGCGAGAGTCGGATCGGAGTCGTGGGTGCGCTCCAAAGAGCACATCACTGGTGATGAGCCCGCGACTGACTGACACCGGATGAGGATATAGAGAGAAGGGGAGGGGAGGGGAGGGGATGGTGAACGAAGCACCAACCGAAGAAAGAAAAGCAAATAGTAACGATGTTTTCGATGATGATGGTGATGCACCCGTCGGCCGTGATCAAGAGCAAAGACCTTTCACTAGGCGGTGAAGAAAATGGACGCAGTGTAACCGACGGTGAGGAGGGGGGAGCGGGGGCTCCCATTCTCACAAATGTAGGCCAGTGAACGATTTCATTGTCGTGTTCCGCAGCGTGCGGAACGGATGATGACGACAACACCCCCGAGGAGGAGGAGCAGTGCGGAGCAAGATGCTTACCTTCGTTGCCGAATAAGCTCCAGATTTTTGCAAACAGTAGCCCCATTTTGATGATGTTGTGTGCGTCGTCTTCGTCGCTGTCGTTGGTGATTTCAATCCCGTGTGGGCTTTCTCTTCCTCTCTCTCTCCTTGGGCGGATATTGCTCTACCACAGGCACAGGAGCACAAGGAGGCTGTGGCTGACTGCGCTATTGTATTGTTGGCCTTTTTATTTTTTCAAACATTTGCTGCCATTAGAGGCACAAACACACACACACAAAGGTAGGACACACTCAGCAGACACACATCCGCGTAAGGACAGTATCCTGCGGCCGTCTCGAGGGACGCTTTAGCACTGGCATTCCGCACGACACCTGCAGCGTACGGGAATCCTTACAATGGATGCCATCGTCACACGGCCATAGTACACACACGCACACACACACACACACACACACACACACACACACACACTGTTGGGGCTTCTGTGGGGCTAAACGAACACGAGACAAGCTGCTGCCTGTGTCCGTCTCTGTGTGCTTTTGCACTTGTTGTTTTCGCTGGTGCGTGCTTCCTTTCTACTGTTGCTGCGCTCCCTTTCCCCTATCCACACCTTCTCGTCTTCATTGAAGAAACAATCATTAGAGCTGGACACACACACACCCAGACACACAGCAATACACGTGCACACGAGCGAAAGTGTTTTGTTGTTGTTGGTGTTGTTGTTTGTAGTTGCTGATTTCTTTTCCTTTCGGTTCGTTTTCACTCTAATTGTTGTTTACTCGCACGTTTTCGCCCACTCCTTCTCCTGCTTCTTCTCCGACGGAATCAAGGTGCGTGTAAGTGTAAGCTTCTCACTTTTTTTTTGCAATCGTTCCCCTTTCCCTTGCCGAGCTGTTCCCCCTGCGTGTGACCTTTTGCCTGCTTGTTCGGAGAAGTTGTTGCCAACCCCGGATGTTGAGCTGGAGCAAATCTGGCCTTTGCTGTTCCAAGAAATGGGTGACGAAAGTCCCACCCCACTCGGTTTGCAAACACAAAAGAAACTTCGAAAGAACACCACCCTGACCTTTACTCAGCTGGGCTGCCGCGGGGATGACAGTTTCGTAGAGCAAGCGAGTGCAATCTCGGGCTGCTGCTGCTGCTGCTGTGTACGTGGAGCCGACGGACACTGCACGACGGCAGTGTGGATTGTAATTGTATCCGGGTGGCTGTGTCTAGCAGTGCGGTGCCACCCACCTACTGTGACACGTTGAATATACCACCTTTCCCGTCCCCTCCGTACGGTGAACAAAGATCACGGGAATGCTGTACGATTATCAGCACAGAAGATAAACATGGTAACGCACACACACACACACACAGACTAATGAGACACCTTTGATCACACACTTGTTCATGCAGCTCACGTGAAGAAACGGGTTTTATCTGCACCACACGGCGACGGCACGCACGAACTCACTTACGGCACATACGCACGAAGTGCACGGAAAAGCATTACAAAATAGTTTCGTTCCAAAATATGGACCAGTTTCACCAACACAACACGCACACTGGCAGGCGCTCGCGAAACTTTGCTGCTGCACGGTGGGGCGTCTGACGTTTACTGAAGCGGCGGCTACACGTGCGCACCGGACGAGGTTGGTAGACACGAGGAATACATTTTTGGAAGTGAGAAATTGGGTGAGATTGTGAGAAATTAATATTAAATTTTAATATTATAATCATGCCTTTTTCGACTCTTGTTTGAATATACGGCACTACAACACTCTGTTGGCCTGTTGTAGCATTTTCTAAAATCGCTCATAGTCTTGTACCTTCTTCTCCGCTTCTTCTTTGGTACAACAACCGTTGACACCAGTACCACTAGTGGGCTTGGCTTTGAATAACTTATTGATTTACCAATAGCAGGATGGTCAGTCCTATGTATGAGGGCACGGTCCATTCAGGGCTTCGGGAACAAAGGAGAAATGTCGATGAAAATTAGCTCAGTTTAGCTCAGGAAAGTTGATTATGTTGAATCTAAAAGAAATCAATATGAAAGATTGAAAAATAATGAAAAATCACGACAGCCTCGTCGTTGTATCGACTCCCATATTTTCCTTCCTTCCAAGCGTTCTTACTGTCTACTGGTCCTTTTTGATGCTAGTTGTCAGCTTTGCCCGTCGTTTAACAGGTTCTTGTAGGTGGATTACTTGCTCAGGCTATAGAATGACCAGCGGCGGCCAGCATCCATGTGTGCCACTCAGCAAGATAGGTGAACTTTTGTCGACTGTATCACAAATGAAGGCTTTCTTATCACAAACAGTAGAAATCATCTGATTTAATCATGTAGGGAAAACCTTGCATTGGTTTAAAAAACGTGTGGTGGCTGCAAATGTTTATTATTGCCCGGTAGAATATGAGCTCACTGGTTAAACTTCGATACCCTGCCAGCTTCTTCTTCTTCTTCTATTAGGCGTAACTTCCTACGCGGACATGCCGGCCTATACAGGCTTTCGAGACTTTATTCTTTACCACGTAGCCGGATAATGAGTCCTTGTAACGGGGGGACGGTCCATTCTGGGCTTGAACTCATGACGGGCATGTTATTGAATCGTTCGAATTGACGACTGTACCACGGGACCGCCCTGCCGGCCATTGAATAGTTTTTAGTTGGCACATTTTTTCCATACAAAACACTATCTGAAACTTTTCTCAACAAGCCATGCGATTGTTGCGATTTTTTTAAATTTGGATATCGATACAAATGCATACTTTTAATTCTTACAGCGAATTATGGAGTGTTCAACTAAAAAGCGTACAAACATAAAATTGTAACCGTATTTGGTAACGAATTCCAAAATTGCGACACAATTCTTACTCACGTGTATGGTGCACTTCAGTGTGTATTTGCTTGATAAAGAAACTCGCATACCAGTTTTCTTGCAACATGTGTTTGAAAATAAACTGTTCGTTCTTAAATAAAATCTTCCGCAAATAGAGAATTGTTGCAAAATTTGTCAAAGAAACAACTCAGAATGTCGTTCTGGCGTTTAAAATGAAATTAACTCGCCAATTTAAACAGCCGTACCTGTGCAAACAAATCACTCCACAGAAACCAAGGTGTATAGAAGGTTGAATTTCGGTTTCGAGCACCGGCTGACAGACGGTGCATATTCGGGCAGATATGCTGCTTGCTCGATATGGTAATGTTTGTTGTTTTTTTTCTCTTCTCTCGGTCAACAGCACAGATGCGTGCCAGCATAAACTAAAAACTGTGCAATAACTGTGTAGCGAAAGTGTGCGGTGCTTCTAAAGTGAGTGAAATTATCGAAACGATAACAATTCGTGCGGTCAAAAGCACGTGCATCGGTAGCGCTGCCCGGTGAGGGCGAGGTGTTGGAGGAGTGCAGAAAGCAAAACAATTCCTGTTTGTGCCTGTTTTGCAACCCATCGTAGCATGCCTGTGCCGATGCAGAACAGTGCAGTGAAGTTGTTGAATGTAGCAAAAGTGTAGGAAAAAGGGGATGAGCAGTGCGGTGCTTAAAAGATAATCCACGGCAAGGGAAATTAAGTAAAAAACAAGCTTCATAGTTAATGTAGATAAGACAACATTGATTGATGATAAGAGGGAAAAAGAAACAAAACAAACCAATTGATCGGGCTGTATGTGTGTGTTCTATGCTGTGGAGTGGATTGGTGTAAAATTGTGACTCAAAAATTAAATGCGGCATCATCAGTGCGGGGTCAATGAAAAGTGAGTTGTTTCCATGAAAGATACACAGCCAAAAAGCATCAAACATCGAATGCGCGACGCTCCTTTCTTCAGCTTGATTGACGGGGTATGTACACTTAATTTAAGGTTCAAATGAATGTTGCTTTTTTCCTACCTCTCTACCAGGGCCCATCACTGCATTAGACAGCTGTACAACCGGGGTGCAATAAACAAAAAAACCTGATAGCATAAATTTCCGCATAAAACAACATTCAGTACGCAAAGAAAAGGGGGAAGTGTGTGTGAGCATTTTTTTTTTTTTTTGATTTTATCCGGCACTACAACCGCTTTGCGGTCTTGGCCTGCCTCAGGAGTGTCCGAAACCGCTCACGGTCTCGCGCCTTCGTCTGCCAGTCCGTTATCCCGGCCTTAATGGCGGACGCCTCCACGCCATCTTGCCACCTCAATTTGGGCCTACCACGCCTCCTCTGTCCTTGTGGACGGCCTAAAAAGACTTTACGGGCTGGGTCGTCCGTTTCCATGCGTATAACATGGCCAGCCCACCGGAGCCTGGCGAGCTTTATACGCTGTACGACAGTGAGGTCGCCGTACATCTCGTATAGCTCGTCATTATAGCGGCTCCTCCATTGTCCTTCCACACATACGGGGCCAAGTATCCTTCTGAGCATCTTCCTCTCGAACGCGGCTAAGAGGGTTTCGTCAGATTTGGACAGTGTCCATGTCTCAGAGGCGTATGTGAGTACTGGTACTATATAGGTACTATATAGTCCCAGCTTCGTCCGTCGCGACAGGTTCTTTGAGGTAAACTGCTTTTTCAGGCTGTAGAATGACCGGTTGGCAGCCAGCATCCTTGCGCGCAACTCAGCTTCCATGCTGTTGTCGTTGCTGACCTTTGACCCAAGATAGGTGAATTGTGGGACGACTTCAAAAGTGCGTTCACCTATCTGTACGTCACACCTACGTAGATTCGGATTATTTATTGGTAGGTCCGCTGATGTTGCCACCATCAGTTTGGTCTTTGCCTCGTTTATCTGCAATCCGAGGCTCTCTGCCGCCTGCTCAATCCCTTGGTAGGCTTCTGCTACATAGGAGAGCCGCAGACCAATGATGTCTATATCATCAGCGTATGCCAGGATCTGGGTTGACTTATAGAAGATGGTTCCCGTAGTCTCCACCCTCGAGTCGCGGATGGCCCTCTCTAGCGCCAAGTTGAATAGGAGACAGGCAAGCCCGTCCCCCTGGCGCAGACCTTTGGTGGTAGCAAAAGGTCCTGAGAGTTTTCCATCCACCCTCACCTGGCATGTGACGTTGGTCATAGTCATTCTGACTAGCCTTATCAGTTTGGCCGGGATTCCAAATGAGCTCATAGCGTCGTACAGTTTTACCCTGGCTATGCTATCGTATGCGGCTTTGAAGTCTATGAAGAGATGGTATGTGTCGTTTTTGTATTCAGCCATCTTCTCCAAGATCTGCCGCATGGTGAAGATCTGATCAGTGGTTGATTTTCCGTTTCGGAATCCTCTTTGATAGTTTCCTACTATCTCTTCGACGTGCGGGACAAGGCGATCCTGAAGGATCAGGGAGAATATTTTATAGGCGGTATTCAACACCGTAATACCCCTGTAGTTGTTGCAGTCCAGTGTGTGAGCATACGTTTCCAAAAAAAAAAGGGAACATAAAAACGCACCGGATACGCTCGTGCCTCGTGCGCTGCTACAATTAAACGTTCCTCTTGTCTACGTCCCCTTTTTCCGCCGACTGCATCTCCGACGAATGCACTTTGTTTAAAATTGTTAAATAAATACACCCGAACACCCCCCTAAAAACACCATTTCCATACCAACGGAATGTGTGTGTGCGTGTGTGTGTGTGTGTGTGTGTGTGTGTGTGAAAGGTTGGCAAGTTCAAACGAAATGTGAAAATGCATAGGACAGTCCTCGCCTCAAACAAGAACGGCAGCTGATGTAAACTTGTTAATCACAGAAATAACACTTTCCTTTGCGTAAACAACCAAAAGTCGACGCGGGCGCAGCGCAACGCAACCCGCCCAACCCACGTGTGCGCTCGTCCCGGCTTTTTGGACCGTGGGACCTCCACGGGGTGGGATGCATTTATTTTTTTGGGGAAGAGAAAACTCTTTTCCAAATAAACAGAAACACGCAGAATTGACTAGAATTGAGTTGAGGTTGAGCAGAACGAACGAACGAACAACGACAGGTGCCACTGGAACGGTGCAGGCAGCGGAGGTGGTGTGCAGTTGGCCCCTTCTCGGTCCGTAGAATTGCACTGCAATCGTTTCTGTTGACGTGACGGTAACCTTTTTCTTGGCAACTGCACACGTACACCCTACTGTGGGCAATTTCCACGCGATTTCATCCATGGGAAGTCGCGTTTTCCCGTGGACGCCTCATTTGCGTTTCGGACGAATCTGTGGCTGATTTGGTTGAGCTCTTGCCTGTACATCACGCACACACACACATACACAGAATGCAGCCTCATCAAGGACGCCAAATGATGTTGATGATGAGTCTCTTGTTATGGTGTTTAAAAATTGAACAAAAAAAAGCGACTTGTTCGGGAAACATTTCCTGTCATCCATTCAATCGTGGTTAATCATCGCGCATTAAAGCGTCGCTGGAAACCGGCTGAAACCATGGTGTACCCTTCAATTGTACGATGACGGGGCCATTTTGAATCGCAGTCGGTGATTCCTTGCTCTCCCTACAAATAAAAAAAAAATAGAATATTTATTTAAAAAATCACTCCTGCTGTTAAGCGCATTGAAGCGTGATGATGGAGTATTATAAAGATTAAAACTATAGAATTATATTTAAAAAAAATCCGATTTATGTCCTATTATTTGCGCCTTTGCTTCCCGTGCAGGTGTAATACGCTTACGCAGCACGGTGGAGGAGGGCACTTTCACTCACAATTAAACACACACACTCATCGTGCCTGCATCGCTAAAACATAATTAATTTATCCGCTTTGGAGCACTTAATTGTGTGACTAACGTTGCTGCGGCGGTGTAGGGGAACCTGGGGCAAAATGGTTAGGTGGAGCGAAATGGTTCACCTGCATTATTGGCTAATTAACCTGCATTATTGGCTAATTAATAATGATGAAAAATTTGGGCCGGTCTGGTGGTACAGTCGTCAACTCGTACGACGTAACAACATGCCCGTCATGGGTTCAAGTCCCGAATAGACCGAGCCCCCATACGTAGGACTTGACTATCCTGCTATGGTAACAATAAGTCACTGAAAGCCAAGCTCACTTCACTAGTGGGTACAGGCAGGCCTTGACCGACAGCGGTTGATCTGTGCCAAAAAAGAAGAAGAAGACTTATAAATGATAAACTTAAATCTGTATTCTACCTAGATGCAAGAGCTTAAACCAAAGCCCCAAAGTCCATTGTCGTGGTCCATTTTGCCCCTTTGATTTGGGTTCTTTTGACATTTCTTGTAAGACCATTTTGCCCCATAGGAAGACCATTTTACCCCGCACAATACATTTTCACGACTTGATTTTTAAAAATTTATTTTAAACCTACAAAATGCTGCAAAATGTCATGAGTATCACGAGGTTTTCACCAACGAAAACAATGAACATATCCGTGGTAGCTTGATGCTCATTGCTGGCACACAATGAAAGTGCTTCATAACATGCTGCACACGACATGTGAATTCTGGAGTCCAACGTGATACTCTGACTAACTAGCTGAGCTTAATGCCGGTGCAATCATAATTATGATTTTTTCTGGCTGTGAACAGTGCTGCCAACTGCCACTGTTTCAGTCATCAACACTCATGACTAAAATGAAGCTCAAATCAGAACACGTACACAACTGAGATGATCAGTGACGATACTCAAACAGTTGGAGAATGAATCACTTGCTTGGTGACATTTTGATTAGCACCCAACTCTTGGTCACCCACTTGGTCACGACATTTTTGTCGATGATAATCACGACATTCTTGGAATAACAAGCAACAAAATGAGCATGCTTTCTCCCTCTATCTGTTTTGGTTATCTGTCGGGCCAAGCAGAGCGAGAAAACATTCTCATTTTGTTGTCATTTTGCTCATCTGTTCATTTTTTAATTATGTGTGCAGTTGCCAAGAAAAAGGTTACCGTTACGCACCCCATATCTCCCATGACCATCGCGATAATCACCGACCGAAAATGTCGCGACCAAGTGACTGACCAAGAGTTGGTTGCACAAAATGTCACCAAAAATGTGATGGTCGCTGTTAGAGTCTCACCTCTGATCATCACAGTAAAGCTCGTGACGCTGACATGATTTTGTTTCAGTCGGAATTTGTCATGACTATGTCAGTGACATTTTGCAAAACTGATCACAACAAAAAAAAAAGTCTTGACATAGTGACTGACCAAGCGATGGTCGCAAACATGTCATGAGCCATGTATTGGTCACACCAACCGTTCTGAGTATCACCTCTGATTATCACAATTGAGTACGTGACGCTGATATGAATTTTGTTTCAGTCCGATTTTTGTATGACATTGACAGTGACATTTTGCAGCACTTTTGTTATCCATGTTATCCATTGCCGTCAAAATAACAGTGTAAAGTGGTTTAACCAATAAGTTACAGACCAAAATCCTTAACTGGCCTATTTTGCTCCGCTCTCCCCTGCACTGAAGCGTGCAAAAAACAAAAAGCAGATCATAATTTTCCAATGTCAAAAATGATATGCTTCAATCACACGGGGGGACGGCTCTGATTGTGACTGACAGTAGCGAGAGCGGGTATTAAATTTAATTAAACGTTTCGCACACACATACACATATACGAGAAATTGTGCTAAATTAACCAAACGAGATACCAACCAGTTCAATTTTGGCCATGTGGTGCTGGAGCTTTAGGATGCATTTGAGGGAAAAGGATACGGGGTACACACTCGGGAGGGATACATACATTTAATACCCAAGCTCTGATAGCCATCAATATCAATTCCACTGCGGCAAGCTTGCATGTAAATGTTACAAGTACAATTAAACACACAAAAAAATCAATACTATCCATTGTAAGAGAGCTCATAAAAGCTCATAAAGTGCTCTTGCCGCACAATTCAATTCTCATTTATAAATGAATGCTAGCCTGCACTTGCGAAACAAGAAGGCAGAGATCGGCACTTGTCACGGTCTCGTCTATCGGGCGTTTCGATCGACCGCGGGGGCACTGCAACACTTCACGCTGATTTATGTGCCTGTGTTGTACGGTATGCACAGATTAGCCACGTTTCCGTGTCCGTGCGATCATGACAAACAGCCCCCAAACGCTGGGTCACTCATATTACCCCCCCCCCCCCCCCGTACATGCAGTTTGCGCATTTACGCACAGAGAGCGCACTGTCACTAATCGAATGCGCATTAAAACAGGATAAAAAAGGTCACCTGGTCGGTGTGTGTGTATAACGTTTAGCATACGCAAACAAATCAGCCAAGATGATGATTACAGGAGACACCTCCAGGAGCACTAGCATTGGAATGGAAAGGTTTTTTTTTTGCAATTGGCGAAGCGATAATGCATCGCTTTTCACGGTGTGTCTAATGCCAAACACTCTCACAGCAAAGTGTTCGATCTCGATCTAAGGAAACCAACGGCACATGATCGCCTATGTGTGTGATGGGTGACCGGTTTTGTGCCGGGAGTCGACGAGGCAACTGGCGGAAATAACTCGCCGTGCAAATCTTCACCCGATCTTCAAGGCGAGCCAGTGAAGAGCGTAAGCAAAGCTTGCGGTTGACTCATGACACTCCGCTGTGGTGTCCACTCCCTGGTGTCTATCAGTACTTTATGGTCGTTTGGTAGGCATTTTGTGTGTGCCACAACACGACATTCCACCTTCTTGGCGCACTATCATCATCATCATCGCCATCATTGATCGTCGTCGTCATCGTCTTCATTGGCACATTATTGATTCGTGGTAGAAAATGTGTCTCACCCCAATCGGAAATACCTTTGCTCTCGGGGTCTATGGAAAATCGTACCGTTTCACAGCGGTGAAGGATAAAATATTGTATCGTGGCCGATCGGGCCCCATCGACCAGGTCGCGCGGTTTGCGTGGCGAATGATTAATGCATTAATCATCGGCTGGGGTTTTGTGGAGTGAGGCTGCAGAACGAACGGGATTAAATGTACTTTCGTGCCGTGATCGGAGCCGCGGAATTGCTTCGTGCCGATCTTAGCCTCGGCCGCGAGAGGGTCGTGGTTTTTTTTTTTTTTTGCTGTTGCCCCATGTCCACCGAGATGAGTTGCGCCCTCCCCGCACGGGCAGCGTTGCATCACTCCGAGCACAAATGGTGCACGGTATGTGCTGCCAATTTGCTGGCGATTAGGGCACTGCAGGAGAAGGTGGGAAGGGGAAAAGGCTTTTTGCTGGTATCGTGATTAATTCTAGTTTTTCTCCCACCTTGCCAATAGTTCATTTGAAGCTGCAAGAGCTCCTCCAGTTGTTCCCTTTCGGGGTTTCTTCTTTTTTCTCTCTCTGTGTTGTTACTCTGATGAAGGCTTCTCCAAACAGCTTATAGTTTCTTTGTTCGAGGACGGCAATCAAAATTTTGAGCGGAAATTATGCATATCGGATCGGTTAGTTGAATCTCTTGCAAATGCATTTTTGTCACCGTTTTTGTTGGTACATCGGGGAAGGGTCGGATGGTTGGACATCGTAACCGTAGCGAAATCACGACTTCATGATGGGTTTTGCGAGTACGAGCGTTACTTCAGGTGCGATTGCACATTGACGGTTGCGATTAGAGGCACTTTTTGCTACGTTTAGTACCTTAAAGTTGATAGGGTTGGGGCTTAGTTGTCATGTAATTTGGTTTTTTTCTTCTTCGTTTCAGTGCTGCACACTGATCGTTGACGGTCTTATTGGAAGTTCATAATTTCGGCGTCACTACACGAATGTTTTAGATGTAATTTCGTTCCAATTCTGAAAACCTTAAACAGTAGATTGGGTTAAGGTTTTACCTTTAATTTAGCCTAAGACGATAGCCTTGCTGTTGTTATGGAATATTCGTTATTTAAAAGGTCCTATGCATTAATTCGTTTTTGGCCGGGTGTGTTTTTGTCATGCCATTGGGATGGGGTTTTTGGGAAGTTGTGCGAAGTGGTTCTGGGAAGCAAATTTTCCGAGAATGTTCCAAGAAAGCGACACGAGCATAAATGCTTAGTCGTTCATCATTTTAAGTAGGGATTTAGGAAATGTAGGAATTTTGTCTAATCTCGAATCCACAAAATATCTACCCAGCTTCTGAAGTTTTTGGAAAATGTCATCCAAACATCTTTTGTCAGACCAATTCCAGATACTAAGGACGCAATAGAGTTTCATAGCCTTGAGATGTTTGATCTATCAGAAGAAATCATACCTTGTAATTTCTTATGCGTAGCTTTTCAGAATTTCATTAATTCAATATTGTTTAGAGCCTCGAGATCTTTGACGTATCAGAAGAAATCATACCTTGTAATTTCTTGTGCATAGCCTTTCGGAATTTTATTCATTCAGTATTGTTTAGAGGCTTTTCCACAACGCATGTTAGAACATAGAAAGTATCTGATGCATAGCAACTTCTCTGTCTACAGTTGTGTACTTAACCAGCAAAGACTAATACTGAAGGTAATATCGGTAGGTAATATCTGGAATTGCTGAGATTTATAATTAATTGAACCGGCAAACGCTTCTGCATTCCTTTTATAATATATATTTTATTGAATTCCTCAAAATCTTTATATAAAAAGGATGTTCCTGTACTTAATTCCTACCCCAAATACTCCCATTCTTGCTTGCAGATATACTGATGTGTCTCAGTATCAGTTTGCAACCAGTGATTTGAGGTATCATCCATTGTTTCAAGCTACAAACTTGAAAATGAAGAAATAATTAAACCCTATTAAATATCTCAGGATCCTCTCCAACTCTTCCGACAGACCTAAAACAAATCCCAGATTTAATTTCATTCAACCAATCAATCTAAATCTCCACAGTCCATTAATACCCAGGGACACCAGATACCAATGGGGCCCGTACTAAACCCTCGTCTTCCTGCCTTTCAACTCCCATAATGTTGATTTCTCTCAGCTCGCTCAGCTGTTGAAGAGATGCGTGCGCCGTACCCCGATAATCCATCGCCATTCGCACAATGATACTTCTACAGCACACAGCTCTCCTGTCTGTAACCCAACACCCATCACCGGGGTTCATCAATCCTATCGCAATCCCCGGGAATGCACCCGTACGGAACAATTAGCCTCTCCAAACGACGAAGCGAGTGTGGAGATTTGTTCGACTCGTTCCGCTCGTCGTCGATGAAGGGACTCGGTGTCACTCGATACAGATACCGGGTGCGGTGTGCAAATGCAAGTGCCCTAGCAAGCGAGAGTAGTGACGGGATTTGGCTCCGAAGATGTTCTTCGCACTAGAGAAAAACCACTCCGCTTGCTTGAAGAATGCCCCCGTTTTTTTTTTTTGAAGACTAACAAACGCCGCGCTGGAATGAGCTTTCGAGGCGCGGAAATGGTTTGTGGGCCAACCGTTTTCGTTTCACCGCTCCCGCGGGTTTCCCCTTCTCGGTGTTCATTACAAAACAAAAGTGGCTAAGTAATTTTCTCCACTCTCCACACATTTCCTTTCCATGCAGAAGGTGGAACGCGTCTTCGCAGCTTTTTCCAGCTAACCTTGATTGCGCCCTGTGCAACCGGGCGCAGGTCACGTATCGTCGTACCACACGCGCACACATGCATACGAAATAAAATCCAAAATCAGGCCACTGCACATGCACATAGCAGCAGCAGCAGCAGTACGGGATGGTGAGACCACCAGGGCGAATGTAACGCTCATCCCGGAAGGTAGAAGACACAGATTGGAGCAACAAGGTTCACCGTTCTTTGCTAGCTTCCTTGCTCCTCCTGCACACGTGAAAAGGGCGGACGTAAAATTGGACGAGAAAAATCCATTCTCGCAAGCGCTTCCATTTATCTATCATTTGCTCTGGGGTGGTGGTCCTGGTTGACGGTGGATGGGCAGCCTCTCCTTTATTCTTTTATGGCGACCACGTCCTTAGAACGTGTTACGCAAAAGCTAGTAAAGCGCGAAGTGATTCAGGGGCGCGTACAAAAGCGCACCGAGAAGAGAACGCTCTTCTCTTGCCTGGCCACCACCACCACCATCCCTCCCCTCCATAAGGGGGGTGGGAGATGCGCTAGATCAAGCCTATATGGGTGCCGATATCAATAGCTGGCCGGGGGGAAGAGACGGTTGTTTGCACATACCCAGCGTGGCGTCACCTTCACCGCTGCTGTACGCGGTGCTCACGCTTTGTCTGCTGCATGCCATGTGATTGGGCATATTCACTAGCCTCGAACGAATATGCATCGTTCGCCGCGCTTGTGTCGTATGAAAGAAAGAGAATGAGGAGAGAGAGAGCTAGAAAGAAGAATCGTGTCCTCCTCACGGTTGCATCGAAGCGCGCACATAAGACAAAGTAAACGAAATGCAATCGATTCATAATCCGCGAAAAGTTGCCGCTTCCGATGCGCTGTGGAGGAAGCGAGCGCTGTCGGTCGTTTCGGTACGTCGTGCCGGTTTGCCTGGCCGGCACAGTGCGCAATGGGGAAAGGTGGTTTCGGAATTGAAATCGACCCGCCTAGATAAAAATGGCGAGGTAAGGTAGCAAAGAAATAAACCGGAAAACCGGTGTAGATCGTTTGCGGGGTTTCAAAGCTCCCGTGGGGATGTGCGGCGTTCCTGGAGGGAGGGGTGAAAGGGGAGAAATAAACGGGAATAGAAGAACATGTGAATTACAGACCGATGCTCCAGCAAATAGCGAAGAATCGTTGGATTGAAGCAAATGGTTTGTGTGGTTTTTTTCTTTGGTTAGTTTTATATCCAAGCCTCCATTCTTAACCGCATCCGTTTGAACAATCTTATGCTTGATTGTTGGTTTGTCAATAATATTTGTTAACATTGTATGGTTTGCTGGCTTTGCACGAGACGAATTGTGTGGATTTTGAATCATGCTTCTAGGTTGATATAATGAAAGTACGGGAGTGGCATATATTTTCAGGTTCACATTGAAAATGCATCATTACATTGCTGCAAGATGACGTAGCGACTCAGTTTTGTGTAAATGTATTGAATTGAGTGTTAGTGACTCTATAATTGACACATTTCGTTGCGATTCAACTTACTAGTCATTCAAATTTCCACATGGACTCATTCTTTTCTTGGTCAAACTACTAGTCTTGGTGCCTAATAGCGATTCTTTTTCTATTCAAATAAGTCTTTGTAGTAACTCAATCTTTCCAATAACTCACGTTATAACTCACTAAACACTCCTTGCATACTACTGCCTCACTTTTTTGTGACACATCTCACTCTTAATTTTCGTGTGCTTAAATTTAGTCTTTGTGCTCACTAGTGACTGATCGAAAGTTAGTTGGAAAATATCGTAACAAAATCCTTGACAAAAGAAGAAGTCTTATTAATTTACGACAAAAAGGATAAGTGTTCTCTTCGTGTGAATGAAACCAACTGACTTACCAAATGTGTCAAAATATTCAAAATTCTTCATCCTTATTTCATTGACAGAAGTTGATGATTTAAGACCTTCGATCATCATCGATCGCTTGATCGGGTCCAGATGAGAAGCGAACTCATGACGAGTATTGTTGCTCGGTCGTACAACTTGATGATTTTACCACGAGGCCGACTTATCGGGACGGGCATTGAAAGTGAACCAGTATCTCTAACTTTGTGCCCAATTTCAAATAATTGGATGAATATTTAATGTGCCCAAAATTGAAGCAAAACGACAACGGAACTAGGTTAAATGTTTTTATATGTTAAACACACTAGATGCAACACTTGTTCAGTGCAGTTGATGCAGCAGTTTTTAAATGTTCTCAACACCACACCATAATTGATACAGCTTTTTGTTTAACTATTTACTACCCACAAAGCCCCATTTTCGTGCACCGTGCGCCAAAGTGGATCAGCGCGAAAAATCAACAAATACGCTTAAAGTGCTGTAACAAGGTCTTAGCAAGCCGGGGGTCGCCTGCAACACCCAGGTCACATGCTTCCCTCCCTTGGTGGATCGAACTCGGTATTTATTTATTGCCACCCTCCAGCTCGACTCCGCAGGCGGCCGAATCCATTTTCGTTTCCAAAAAAAACAGACGTGCCAAAGCCTTACAGCATATTACGCGATTCCGCGATCGACTTTAAGCGCAGCCACAAACTTTACACACCTTCCCTTAGCTAGTTGGAGCGCCCCTCCGACCTTGCAGCGCAGCGTTACAGATGCGCTCAGCGGGATAAAACCGACAAAATGGAACCGTATGATGATGCTGCTGTGCTGTGTGTGTGTGATACATGCACCACCCCAATCGACCGATCCGGCACCCAGTGGAAGCACAAACCGCACAGATTGAACGGTGAAACTCATAAGCTCCAATCAAACCATGGTTCCGCTCGCTCGCTCGCTCGCGCCGTTGGTGTTTCCTTTCCGTTTTTCCCAAAGTGTTTCGCCCAGTCCAAAGCGAAAAAAAAGCGGGAACTTCCAACTCTTTCCGTTGACGTGCACCGACCATCCAGGCACCATCGTGCACCGGGCCTCTCTATTTTCGCAATGGTTTCGCAATTTCTTCGCCACGCTCAGCTGACGGGACGGGAGAGGGTGCGTGTTGTATTTCTTATTTTGTCAGCCATTCGCCATCGCGAGAACCAAATCCCTGTGTGTTTTTGCCGTTCGGTGTCGTCGTTGGGCCCGGGCAAATATTGCGACAAGAGCGAACCCACCAACCCGTTCTGCACTGCAAGAACTTATTGGTCTCGGAGGCTGCTTGGGGTGGACAGGAGCGGATGTTCACTAATGCGGACGCGGTTTCGGTTGCGCCTGAGCATGGGCTGTGTGGCGGCTTAAAAGGCACTGAAACTAAGTGAAGCTTTCGGTCTGGCCTGCGTCAGGGCGGAACAAAAGAACATGGGGTGCGAAAAAACGCGGGCGTTTTGCGCACAGGGAGAGAGAGAGGGTTGAGCGCGAAAACCCGGGCCTGTCTTTCCCATGTATTACTCATATATCACACAATTTATGGGGATTTGCGTTGTGTGGCTCTACGTTCGTCGCCGCATTCTGTGCCGCACTGTGCGCCCTCGTGTGTTGTGTTGAACTGTTTTCCACGCGACATCGGCCCCACCTCCCTCGCCAGATAGTAGTGCATCTGCAAGAAGGCGAATATCATAACACTCTTTTTTACGAGTCGCGTGTTTTTTGTTGTTGTGCTCTACCCCTCGGCTAGGGATGTCTTTAGTAGTAGCAGGCAAAACTTGACCACAGACTCTGCGGACTCACTTTGCCAACGGGGCAGTGGTGTGCACACATATCAGCCTGGTGGAGAGCAGGCATAGAATTTCATGGACCGAGGCGGGCATGTTTGGCATTTTTGCGCGTCGGTTTCGAGTGCCGGCGGTGAAAGCTGAGAGACAGAGCGAAAGGCTCTGGCGTTCGGTTGGTGACAATTTGTGCACAGCTGGCGTTTGGGATCTCCTTTTTTCCTGCTGCTGCTGCCGCTGCATCTTGTGTTACGCGACGCTTGATGGTCCAATGATGCACGACCTCGCGCGGTGTTTAGATTGTCATTTTTCTCGGTATTAGCAGTGAAACGAAGCGAGCGGGTGAAACATTAGAACGTTTGTTTGTTGTGCCCTTTTTTTTTGCTTCAAGTTATGTGAGGCTCAGCGTTGTAAATAAGTTGTCTGACACGGATTGCCGATGAATGATCTATTGTGGGTTTTGCGTTGGGACGATCTGGTTGGCTGGTTGTTTGGGTATTCTACAGACATTAGGTCTATAATTTACAAGAAAAGAGAGCCATTACGATGAGCAGAAGAGAGTTAAGGGATGACTTGATGGATAACGTACACCAGGACACATCGTTAATAAAATAGACCAAACTGAGAGTTTGTTTACCTTTGAATTTTAAACTGATATTACTTCGTAAGCAAAGGTGACGCAAGGCATTACTTTTTATATAATTTGGGTGTAGCGAATGCCATTCGTGACTCAGAGGTGGGAACCATCTTTTATAAGTGAATCAAGATCTTGGTCATTAACTGATGTTATAGACATTAGTTGTCTGTAGGACATCTTGGAAGGATACAGCGTATCTCGAACACAGATACACAGATTAAAGAGATACATCCAGAAATTATTATGTGACATCTACAGCAACCCGATCTTCGTAGGAACCCCTGTTTCAGTAGTCATCTATGCCTCCAAGAAATGAACTCAAATAGTTGTCCAAATATAATAAAACCCTTTCTATTAGGTTCTAGAGGAAAATGCTTCGAAAGGATCTTTCTAGGTTGTTATGAACTGGACGTATCATTTGTCTATCGGAAGACGTATTCTATAAAGTTCTTTTAGATTATCCACTTAGAGTAAGAAGATGTGTCAGGTTGAAGCTTAGGTAATAAGTACTGATAACATCTTCAGGAAATCAATCCTGAGAACTTAATAAATGCTGTTAAGAACTTGAGTGACCTTGAGTGATCTTGTTCTTATCTTGGAGGTGCCGTACATCCTGATGTTCAAAATTGCGTTATAGAATATGTGATTCTATAGACTACGACCTCGTGTATCAAGATGACATTACATGATCTACTATAATAATTAATAAATCAACCCATTTTGAAGCACATCACTGTTAATTAAAAACAAAATTCAAACCAAAACATCTGCTGTGGAATGCTTTCTTTTCGGCAACCCGACCCCGAAATGGTGGTTACGAAATCAGAACTGTGCACCATGCTAACAAGCGCAGATTTATCGCCGTAATATCAGCTCATATTACACATCGCCCATACACACACTCGCCCATGTTTTTGTGGTGACCTTTTTGCAGACGACGAGTTAACCCGCTCTTGTTCTTTCTTTTTTTTTGTTACTCATTTAGTTTACATAAATAAGACGAGACATGTTCTGTGACAATTGGGGCTTTACGCTGTGTCGTCTTACCAAACGAACCGGCTCACACCCGTTTCGGTGTCGCTCTGTTCGACAGACACACACTCACATTAATCAATAGTACGTAAAAGGCTTAAATTGGCTTTAGCTTGTAATCCGGTTGGAAGAAATTGTTTATGGTTTCACTCCGTTTGTCCCCACACACACAGGCAAAAGACAGTCCCTTATTTAAGCCCGTCTATTTTTAAAAATCCTCCCCCTCCCCCCAATCCATTTGTCGACTGTCGGGGCGCGTCTATAGTGCGAAATGTATTCCCTACCTTCGCTCCCGTGAGCCGGGAGAACGCGTGGCGGAGACTTCCAAAAAAGGACCCCGCGCGGGTAGGAGTCAGTTCTTCATTTGCACCTCGCTCGATCGATCGATTGATCGCGGTAAGCTTTCCCTTTCCATGCGCGAGGCGCTGGATCGTTTCGTCATGTCGCCCGTGATCGACCGGGGAACCGTCTTTCACTCCGTCTGCTCCGATGATGTAAGTTTGGGAGTCTCTGCCCCGTTCGTTAAGGGTCCACCGGTCGTGGTACAAATCGTGTCTCGATTACGTTTGCGGCTCTCGTTAGCGTTTTAGCCAGGGCCAGGGCGAAGAATGGACACAACGCGATGCTGCTTTACGGCGCCGCTGACCTTTGCACCGGTGAAGGTCCGAACCGGGGCCAAACCCCTGGGTCTCTGTAGCCTGCAGGTTCGGTTCGTACGGTGTGCGGAATGCGTGAGCGCCGGGGCAGCGTTTTATGCAATGGAATACCACGGTCTGCTAACGAAGACTTCGTTAGGGCTGGCCAGATCGTGCCAAGTTGCCCCTCTTCCTGAGTCGGTCTTACCTTCGTGCTTCCCAGGCCCACTTGTGGAGTGCCTAGCGTGTAGCGTCGGTCGGTCCGTTGCATCCTGGATGCATGCCGACAACTCCATGCTAATCACATCCCCCTTCCTACAGCCCGGGGATGGTGTGAACTATGGCCATCCGTAGCCCCACTCGAGGGTACCCTTTCTCTACATCGCTCCGGTCACAATCGTAACTCTTCCTCTCGAGTCGGTCGCGGTTCTCTTGGGACATATTTCAGCGTCCGTTTCACAACGCTTTGGGATGGTACCAGCATGTTGTGCGTGTGGCAGAGCGCGCCCGAAGTCACGCCGCGTGTTGGCCAAGGTGTCAGGTTTCGGACCGTTTGTCGTTACAACGAATTGGACATACTGTGCCGGAGAGTTCGCCGCCTCCCGGTGGGTTTCCGCTTTTTCGCACCGTCTCGGTCGGTCGGTCGGTTGCGCAACTTGGAGTTGTTTATTGTTGTGCACGCGGACTACGCGGAGGGACGAGACACACTTTCCCGCCACGTTGTATGGCCCTTTTTCGGGTGGGAGATGGGGAGTAGGGAGAGTCGGTAGATTTCATTAGCTAATTTACCGACCGCGGCATGCGCACGCCGCCACTAATCATCACATGCGGTGCAGTGCGTCGTGCTGCGTTGGTGCATTAGGCAGACCGGGGGATGTGACAGTAAACAATTCACTTTTACTCTCGGATCCCCGGGAACTACCGCTGCGTAGGATTTCCTCCCGTTTCGAGATGTCGACATGGGGAAAATATGGAGCATCATTCATTTTGGGTCATCAACAAAAATTGGAAAATTGGGAGAAGTGTGCCATTGCAGCTAGGAGACAAATGTTAATGGTACAGGTGTCTTTTATTGTACTTAAATTCCATTTGAAATGTGTTTCATCTTACAAAATCAAACCTGCTTTACCTTTAATCATAACAATATTCATTGGGTACTATACTGTAGTACCCTCGACAAACAATGATTTTGATTTTGCCTTTTAAAGTTGTCATTTTTTGACTAATGAAAGATCTAAATAATCATATTTTGTGTAAAATCTTAATAAAAAAACACACATTGTAGTGTTTAATTACACGATATTCTAGTTTATAACTTTTCAACTGCGTTGCAATCTTGATATACATGATATAATGACGGATATTTAATATACGGATATTTCGTGTTACACTGCGTTTGGGCGCATTTTAGGTCCTAAATGAAGTTGTATATCAAGGATAGTCTGTACCCATGATGTTGGTAAAATGCTCATACGGTATGTTTATTGTCTTGAAAGTTGAGAAAATCTGTATGAATTTAAGTTTACTGGAATGCTAAACAGAGTTTTGATGGCTGTTGCTATGAAAATAGTGAAAATTCATTGAATGTCATTAGTTTATGACATAGATAGATTGATAGATTGATGGATTTGATGAACATATTGAATCAATTCTTTGATGAACAGAAAAACAAACTTTGATTTGAACTTCAAACGTCGGTTTTTGTACCCAAGTAAAAGTGATATGTAAATTTGGGCATTTTTATGAGAAAATATTAGTTTAAGTGACTTTTATTACTGAATTTTCAAT
Source organism: Anopheles merus (assembly GCF_017562075.2). Lineage (NCBI taxonomy): Eukaryota > Metazoa > Arthropoda > Insecta > Diptera > Culicidae > Anopheles > Anopheles merus. The sequence continues at coordinate 18,804,680 of NC_054085.1, forward strand.
GCATCATAGTAGTTACATTCCCAAATATTGGTTTTCGACAATTGTGAACTTGAACAACTATAGCTAACCTGCATTCTGTTTCCGTTTTTTTGTTTGAAATGATTGATAATACTTTAAATACATTGTAAACATCGTTTTGAACTATGTTTAACTGTGTTCTTGACAAAATTTGAGCAAAACCTGTTGGAGCCTGCGAAGAATCGTTGTCTTTTAACTATTTTTTCAGGCAAGAATAATATAGGCTGAAAACATAAGGCTTTCGTTTGACGTTTTGAAATGATTTCAATCGCCAACTGTCAAATTCCACATAAAAACTGTTACTATAGGCACTATGAAGGCACAGGCTTATAAAAGGCACTATCTATACATTTGCTGTATTTGTCATGACAATTTCCTCCGAGTTTTAACACCCAACTGCTGTTTTCTTACTTTAAAGCGTTCCATATTTCAGATCAAATTTCAATACGCTTCAAAAGTCGCACGAAATTCAAATCCAACTTTTCCTGCTCCATCCATCCCCAATTATTGTTTAACATTCATATTCTACCCCGGCCCCCCGGATAAAGCTCCATTTTACAGTGCGGCAGCAGCATTGGCTGCTAACTTTATTTATCCTACGCGAAGAGAGGAGAACGAGGCGGTACGATACGCTTTACGGTGGCGGAGCAGCTTGTACGCAGCTTTTCCGACGATCACGAAAGTTTTATTTTCGTTCCCCTTTCCAGTTTTTTTGTGTGTTGCTGCTCCAGGATCTCTGCTATCGCGTTTGTTTGCTGTCACACATGTGTGCGGCCAACTCTTCGCTTCCCCCGTGCGCTGGCCCTGCCTTTGCTTCGGTTGGCAGAGGGAAAAAGTTTATGACAACCCGATCTCCCGAGGCTTTTCGCGTGTGTCCTCCCTGTGCGCTGCTTGGACAAGCGGTGGAAAAGTTCAGCCGTTTCCCTGAACGCCCGAGCTCAACCCCGTAATTGCAGCGCTATTTGCACATCCAGCTAATTACTTTCTGCCCGGTCGGACCAGGGCGCGAGCGTGAGCGCGCGCGCGCTCGTCACGAGAGGAAATTGTTTTTCTCTGTCGCAAAAAAGGATTTCCACCGTTCCCTGCCTCGCGCTAGTTGGATCTTTCGGGCGAAGGAGTTATTTCCACTTTCCAACTGCTACCCCCCTTCCTCGGGAGTAGGGGAGCGTTTCCTTCTGTAAATGGTGCCCTCCAGCACATTCGGGAAACCAAAGCGACACAAGACAAACAAAATCTCGACAAAAGATGAATGCTACCACCAACGGGGGCATTAAAGGATTTGGAAGCGATTTTTTGTTGTTGCTGTTGTTGTTTGAGAAAGAAGCGAAAAAAAAGGCGAGATTCAAACGGAGATGAGGGATGGGACACATCCTCTGTCTCTCATCGTTTAGTGAAAACTTTGCAGCTTCATTAACATAACATCCGGAGGAACGGCTGTTTCGTGATTTCTGTGCAGTGGCGTCCTGCGAGCCTTAGCCGAGAGGTTTTGATGTTCACTGTTTGCTCCAAGTCCAAGTCGGACAGAGAGACAGAGAGAGAGAGAGCGGGGAGCATCCTTATTAGATGATAGACATCCTTTTACGGCCGTATCGTCAAAGGACGAATTGGACCGGAGGAAGTGGGTATAATAAAGAGCGACCGAGTGAAAGAGAGCTAATGCTGGTGGTCGGTCGGTAGACTTTCATAAATAACCCGCAACGAGCAACCATCACGTACCAACCGTTTGGTGGAGCTTTTATTTCCCCCCGTTTCATGCTTTTGATTTGACCTTCAGCTTCGCTGAGTGAAGGCTGTGTTATCATCGCTGTGCCGATTCCTGAAGTCCTACTCCCGTTGGTGTGCTTGTATCCTGATGGTCCCCGTTCTGACAGCGTGTGGGGTAATGCGCCGGGTGCTAAAATTAACCGCCATAAACCATCGGTCTCCCCGCGTCTTTCTGTGTAGTGTGTAGTACTGCTGCAGTCGAGAAATGCATTTAAGCGTAACGATTCGTTCCGAGCGTGCGGTGGAGATGTTGAGCGGGACGAGCATTACGGTCAACATTTCGTTGCTTGCTGGAGTTCTCCCCGTTGTGTGTTTGCATCGTTTCATTTCTGCACTTTCTGGCTCAGCGTGGAGAGCAAACGCTAGTAGTAGCAGCAGCAGCAGCATCAGACAGCCGTCGTCATCGTCGTCGTCCTCGGCCAAACCGGAAGCAGTGGAAAACGCAAATACTTTTGCCCATTTTTCGCACCGAACACTCCACCCGTGCGAAGAGATGGAAGGCACGGGCCCGTGCAAAGGTCAGAATGGGTGAATTTTCCTATTTCCAAATGTTGTTTTTGTGTGCGGGGCTAACATGGGGAGAAAAATGGAAAGCCAGCAAGCAACACCACATCACGGACGTTCATTCTGGGAAATGTTGCTCCCCCGAAAGTGGGATCCGCGTGGCAGGGAGAAAGAAAAAGGACCGAAAAAACCCTCCTAACAACCGTCGTAATCCTTTCCGGAGTTCTTGTAAGAGGTGTTCAACCGTGGCAAGAGTATTGTTTTGGGGGGGAGAATGAAAGCAGCTTTGGAGCGCGAGGCGAAAACTTGCCTTCGTGGTAGACAGGAACTTCTTCTCAGCAAAAAAAAAACTCACACACTACTCCACTACCAGTTTTCATTTTACCGTGCTGTGGAGGAAATATTCCAAACGGCCGCGCGACTGAGAATGTGCGGCATGTAGAAAGGGGTTGAGGTGAGCAGCAAAGGACCACAGTGGCATTAGTCAGCGTGTCGAATTCTCCAAAAGTGCTCTCCACCGGGCGAGGCGAGGATCGCCCAAAAAGGATGGAGAGGTACGAAAGCAGATCCTGACCCATAAATCCGTCAGTTTTGTCTTATATCTCATTTGCAAATGGGTTTCCCAGCGGCTCCCAAGTCTCCGCTTTAGTGACCCCACAGTTCCCTTTCGCCGATAGTTCTGTGTGTGTGTGTTTCCGGTGGATCCAAGCATTTCTTTGCGCAAAAATGCTGCTCCAAATAGAGGCCGGCGATGGCGGTAGAGGGCGGGAAAATCCTTTTAAGGGTGGTAAGCATTTCGGCTCACTATTTACGACACAGCAGCAGCAGGGCAGGCAATGCTGGACCAGAAAGGCGGCGGGTGGTCACAACTTTTCGGTGCAGATTTCGTCGGTGCCAGCGAGTTTTACGATTTATACGTGCGGGCAGCAGACGGGCGAAATGATGGTGCTACAGGAAAGGAGGGCTTAATTTGATGTGCCTCGGCAAATTGTGCCTTAAATGCAGAAATGTGTGCCACTCTCTTGGGTTTCGCTGGTTGGGGGTTGGGATAGGGATAGCACGACGTTAGCCTATGCAGAGGTTCTGTTGTTTTTGCTCGCTGTATCTGTGTGTGTGGTTTAGCGCGAGCTGTGGCTCGAGTGATAAGGTTTTGGAGTTGGTTTTTAATGTAGATTCACTTTCCAAGATAGGCCTTGTGCTCGCTCGGCGGAAGGTAATTGTTTCGGTTTGATCATTTGGTGTGACGACGGTGGGGTGTGACGAACGGTTGGGCTGTGTGGATCGGGAACTACGATTTTGAATTAGATAAGTTGTCAGATAGGTTGGAGGTGACGACATGCTTAGCGCTGTCTTCGAGAAAACCTTGAAAGAAGTTAGCTTGTGTTGGTTACATTGAAGAGTGACGGGGATCTTTTACGGATAATCGATCAGTTCTCGTCAGAACTGGATCAGAGCAAAGTATTTCAAAGATCTTGCATCATAGATATTTCATGCTCAATGCTGACCTCTATTTTAATATTACGAAGAATTACGGCTTTGATATATTCAAATTTCTTAGGGAATAGAAAACTGTTTGAGTAGTTGAGTATTTTTTTAATTTTAAAGTTTTGACTGGATTTGCTTTAGGTACCTTTGGGCCTAATTTTCTTGCCGATCTTTCATCCACAACTAAAGCACTGTAAAGCTAGATCTAAAAACATTATTCAGAAATCAGAAATATACATAAATTCTACGTGGTTATCACCTCGACACTTTTCTGTCGATATCTCTTCAGTTCCTAATGATATATAATGTGAATTTTATCTTTGTTATGAAACATGGTCATTGTTAGTCAGTTAAACAAGAGACTTTAAGTTTCTTTAATGTAAATTACAAGTTGGTCCTAATAGCTCCTTGCTTGGATTTATTACCCAAGGCGCTTAGGGCCTATGAAATGGGAAAATATGGAGAGTTATAGGAAGGATTCTGTTCATTACAGGGTTTTTCAAGCCAGCTCAACATCGTGACACTATTTTTCGAACACGTTAAGCGACTGTCAACATCGTACTTACAATTCGAATCCGTAAACTCTTTTCGATTTGGTAACACTAGGTTTCGGACCCGTAAAATCCCAACTCGAATCTGGAAAATGTATGTTGGCTGTCTTGTCATCCATTATACATTTTCCAGATTCGAGTTGGGATTTTACGCGTTAAAAACCTAGTGTTACCAAATCGAAAAGAGTTTACGGATTCGAATTGTATGTACGATGTTGACAATCGCTTAACGTGTTCGAAAAATAGTGTCACGATGTTGAGCTGACTTGAAAAACCCTGTAAAGATAGCCTGAACAACTCTGGATGAGCCAGATAGGTCACATGGCTAATATTTATACTCAAAATCGGTTTAGTTGCATAATGCATTGCATCAGCATCATTTATCAGAACTTCTCTTTAAAAAAATTGGAAAAGTTAAAAAAAGCTCTAGATATCATAGTTTGCTCTTCTTTACATTTACACGGATTTCACTAAGTCTGCGAGTTCTTCTGCGACGTGCTCCAAACACCCTCGGTGAGTTCCAGAACTGTTGAAGAAGTGCTCTGACCGGAACCTCTTCGTTATAGCCTCTCGCAGCACTGAAACGATTCGATGAACAGCTAAAATACATGATAACACAAATATTCCATTTCCTTTGCATGTAAATAACAAAATTCTAGCGGCAAGCAAAATCACTGTGTGATCGATAAACCATTTCCAATCAGCCCGGGATGGCCCACTGCACACTTCATTACGTGAGGAGGCCAGGGAAACTGTGGGGACTGTGAAATCTAATATTCATTACTGCAAATAAAAGTTAACGCCGGGCAAATTTCAACCTGCTGACAATGAAAATCCGTTTGCATTTGCTTGCACCACGTAAAATCGTACTCACATTTCACTTTTGCCCCGTGAACACACCGGAACGCCAATGCGAATAAAGGTCAGTCGGTGAAAAAATGGGGAAACCCTTACCAAACCTTACCACGGCCATGGCTTCTTTTTGTACAATCAAAGTTTCTGTTCAATTTAAGGTCTTCACACGGTGAACTCCCCATACCTCAAATGGGTCCTACCGTATCGTGTGGAGGACGACCAAAAAAAAGCCGTGAAAGATGTGCTTTTTTCGGGGTGCTGCTTTTCTACACTCCCACCACCAAAAGGACATACAAACTCACACCGGAACACATGCACACACAGTCACCCAAGTACAGCGGTTATGGTTCAACTGCTCATGACCCGGTGCCGTCAGAAAACAAAACACACACACACACAAAAAAGAACCCTTGGAATGAAGATTGTCGGGTGGGTGGGATGTGGTGCGCCTTTTTATTCGATTTCAGTACGGTGTTATTCAATTTATCCTGGTTGGAGCTACATTTTTCATGAGCGCCCGGGGGGGGGGGGGGGTGGTTTGGCGCATACCGTACCACGGTTATCATGCCCGGTACCTTCCAGAATCCAGTGCCACGATGGCGTGGTGGTGTGGTGCACATTATGGGGCAAGGTCAGCCCGCCGACCATCACGTTATATTTCACGGATTCTCCGATCGTGCCTTTGGGGCGCCTTCTGTTCACAAGTTTAAGCTGCTCGTGCTCGGGTAACAGCGCACACAGCGTTGGAGTTTTGCCCTATACTTAGCTGTGTGCGTGTGTGTGTTTGCATGGAAAATCCGCCCGGACGTATCTGAAAGACCTCACACAGCGGTGCCACCACCAGTCCCAGACGATGCGGGTGGAAGACACAAATTCCGGATGCAGAAGTCGGCAAGAAATCAGGAAAAAAGGGAGAGTCAAAACCGCGAAGGCGAGAACTCGTGCGCTCTGCTGGCACTGATTCATCACATTCCATCCCTTCTTCCCATCCCCTTATGTGGTCGGCGAGAGTCAGGCAGGCAGGCGGGCATCGAAGGCGATTACGACGCGTTCCAAAACGCGGGCGAGTCTGAGCAACATTTTGACACAAATCCTGACCATCCATAAAGTACAATATAATCTGTCTCGCGCCTCCCTCGGTGTCTCTGTTTGGAGCTGTCTGCCACTTCACGCCCAACACACACACACACACACTGGGCCAGTTCTTTGCCTGACTGATGAACCATTGGCTTTAACGCCAGTGTTAATGGCATTCGCGCCGGTTGACGGCCGCTTGTCGCATTTGGCGTGGAGGCCGCCAAGCACTAAGCTCTTGCCATCTCCAGTACCACACACACATTCACAGCCGCTCGGCTCAACCGGCACGAATCACAAGTGCACTGGCCACCGCGCACCATCGTGGGTGAGAATTCGGTTTCGCCGTACGGCGTGTGGAGGATCTGGAATCGATCGGACAAACGTGATGTAAAGTGTGGCAGCCTTTTATAGTACCGAGTGGAAGATATATTTATTCGCACGGTCGCCACCAGAACCAGATTTCCTGTTGCTTCGATGTTTGCATGGTTTTGGCGTGACACGCACACACACACTGAACTAATCCGCCCGGGTCCGTTGCGAAGCGGGTGAAACATGTGTTTTACGATAGCTTGCGCCTCGAAGGAGAATTGAACGGAGGGTTTTTATTTTGCATGATTGTTTTGCGTCGTTTGGTAATGGTAAATGGCACTCTTTGTCCGGAGGCAGCCCACCAACGGTGTGACACACCGCGCGGCGTCATATGGCGAAGGTGCACTCCCTTTTGGTTTTGTGATCCCGGCTGGGGTTGCATTAATCGCGCTCCGTGTCTCCGGGACAGCGGCGTGATTGTAAATCCGTCTCGTTTCGCTTGGCGTTTTTATTTACCTTCTTTAATTACCTTTGTTTTTACTGTTCGGTGTGTTTACAATCGCTTTGCGATCGCTCTGCGTGTGTTTGTTACGATCAGGCACAGGCAATGGTATGATTCCCCCCCCCCCCCCCAGCTTGAATGAAGCGTAATTCGTCTGATGAAGCATAAACTGCCGGAAAGCGCACTGCAAATCGCCAATCACACGAGATGGAATTTCTGGTCGCTGGACCACCATGGTTAGTTACCATTCATGTGCGGCATGCGTGTGTGTGTGTGTATAATACTCACATTATCTTTAGCAGTGATAAACCGTTGGCATAATCGTTTTGTGATAAGTTCGAAGGAGGTAGAAAATTAGCCCCCACCCAACTAGCCGACGCAAGCTAATGGAACGAGCTAGTTTATCAATGAAGCACAAGAAATTGCACCGCTAAACAGAGCGCACTGAAATCGCATTAAGTTGATAAATGGTCTTTGTATCGGATTCTGGATTGGGTTTGGAATCGTAGTGTGGTAGGGGCTGGACCAACCGTAATCGCATGTTCGGTTCATCGAACTCCACGGATTTCGAACCTTTCGCTCGCTCGCTCAAGTGTGCACTCAAGACGCGATCTTCTTGCCAACGCAAAGTGCATTTGTGTGTAATAGAGCTTTCGCAGGGTGTGGCGAACGGTCAAGTGGGTCGCGTACGGGGAATACAGTGAGCCATCATACCCTGGACAAGTGGCTGTGTGGAATAGTGTCTTTAAAAGCGCCAAGAGCTAAATGGAAATTGGAAAGAGGGAGCATTAGCAATCATGAGAAATGCAATAAGAAATCAAGTCTGGACATCGTTGCGATGTCGCCCTTCATCCAACACAAAATCGATTCCCAACTCCGCACCGATTGCCCTTCGATATCTGAAACAGCAATTTAAAAGTCACCTTGTAACGTCGTCGAAAATTGTTGATGCAGGCTCCAAAAAACTAGACACCATAATCTTAATCTCATTGTCACTTTCCGAGCCCCGGCACATGGTGGTAATTGCGAAACGCCAAACCGTCATTGGAGGCAGATTCCACGAGCGATTCGAAATCGACGCTCACAGGCAGTCCGTTCCCTGCGTCCGACTGCGTGAATATATTCACCGGCACATGGTGAACGCTTACGCAACCGAAAGCATAGTAAAATGCTACTAGTGAGAAGCATTTAGACGTTATTAGGCTGTGTGTGTGGGGCTTAGTGTCTATCGGGCTCTACCCTACCCGGTGGCCTTTTGCCACCGGGCTTTAGCTCCACACGGTAGAAGGTAGCTTTTAGCCTTTTGCGGTGGCAACAGAGCGACGGATTAAATCGAAAGAAATACGCCGCCCCACACATGTGTGTACACACGCACCTTGCCTGCTAGTTTCGCAATCCTAGATCTCTACATCTTCATCGCGATAGTTTGGTGGCAGTTTTGTGGCGCTGATGAGGCAGATATCCATCGGCAGACGCCAGCCATCCATTGCAGAAAACAAATCACTCTTCCTCTTTCAAATCCGAAGCCACAAACATCGGTGGGCTCTCCAGCATCCAATCGAATCGACTGGTCGGGCTTGGTGTCGAATATGCTCATTTTCTAATTGAGGTTAGCCAAAATAATATAAAACCCCGTGGGCTCTATCGGTGGTGGTGGTGCTGGTGCTGGTGAAGGTACACTGTGGTTTCGATGCGGTTGCGGTGGTGTGGTTGCGGGCGATGTAATTACGGATTGGCCACGGATAGGTTCACGGAGACGAGAAGCTGTAGGAGATTATCTTCACTGGGCTGGTGGCCGGTTCAGTGTGGAGTGAGCGATCACAAGGCTCCCACAAGGAGCGGACCCTTTGTGTAGTAGTACAGGGTGGGTAAGGGATAAAGGCAAAAATTGTTTTCACTATGTTTTATGGTGTGTATTTTAAGCGAAGAGTCGTTTTACTATTCCATATTGGCAAACATTTCTATAAACATATGAAGCATCCTGATGCCTGCAAAGATGTTGTTAAAGGTAATCATGCGATTTGGCGACTATTTCTTGTCCAAAAAAACATTCCGACAAGGATCTTTGGATATTTCACTGAGACATAGTCCTCCGTCATCAGGAGCAGGAGCCATTATTCTTAGAATTTCTAGATATAAACTTCCATAAAGGATTTCTCTGGATTCTACCGAGCCAAGATACCATGTGAATGAACTATGAGTAGTTCGTTCAAAGAGACTCTGTTGTCAGGTTTGATTTGTTCAATCAACAAAAAAAATTAATAGGTATTCTCAGGTCAGGTCAGGTCAGGCCAGTCTAAGTGAACTACATCCACTAAGACATGGTCCTGTATTGGAGATACTTGAAAATCCGAAAGAGTCTTGAAGTCACCAGCTGTGATCAAAATCAATACCAAACTGTGAATCGGTGTCTTGAATACGTACCCCAAATACTTGGGATCATAAGGTTTGTTATGATCCAAACTATGTGCTACAGCCGAAAAGAATGATCCTTATTAAAATTTATTTATGAAGACATTCGTTCAAAGACTGTCGTTGATAAAAGTAAGTATCTCATAATCTAGGATCATCTATTATTTATATACCAACACACAAAACAGTTGGTGTAATTGATGAAACATAGATTTTGAAGAAGTTTTCGCCCCTTTTTTCATGTCTCACCCTGTATCGTGCCGATTTAAGAAGATGCAAAATTCAAACTCCTCTTGTAGCAGCCGGTGAGCGATGGTGCTTTCAATTTTTCGGCTCCCTCAAACTCTCTCACACCGATGAGCAGTGTAAGTTCACCGCTTCGCGGGTGAGACGGTGAACAGATTTGTGCACAAGGTGAGATCCTAATTGGAAGTTGCCTCGCTTCGCCAGAACCACTTCACTTCTGTCCACTTCCAACTCGGCTCGGAGCTCCACTGGTACAAATTGGAGGCACAGAGAGAGAGAATGTGTTGGTCGTGTGTTTTCTCACGACATCAAATTATAGGGCTGATGTTGAGGCCACTTCGGCAAACCCTAGCGCGCGTACCCTTCCTTCCCCAAGTTGGAGCAACACCACACCGTCATCGCCGTCGTGCTGGGAGCGCATTTACTCCGGCGTCCTTCAGCACAGGCCCCGTTCGCAATGGGGCGTGCTCTAGTGCAAAAAAGCTCTAATTTATGCACGATTCTCCATTCCCTGCCTGACGATACACCATCCCGTGCCCCCGAATGGACGAGCTTTTTGTTTCAAATTTTCGGCGGGCCTGCTGCAAGCCCCAGAAATTCGTGCATCCTCCAAAATGGTAAGGAACGACGCCCGTTCCACAGACCGCAACACGTTCCCCGAAGCGCCGAAAAGCGTTCCATTAGTGGGTGACCTAAGGAAAACGGGACCTAATTTGCCGTACGCTGACGGGAGGGGGAGAATAAAATAGCAAACGCGAGCTACAGACGATGTTGCAAATTAATCATTTTCGTTGCTTCTTTTCCCTACTGCCTGCTGTTGTCTGTGTGGAAAGGTTTTCGGCTAAATGCAGTTCGTGCAATTGGAGGTTTATTTTTCCGTGGAGTCGCCTCTCCATGCAGCCCCTCTCTCCACACAGGCGAACGGGCGTACCGTCTGGAAGGACCATTCTAATATTTGTGTAATTACCCGTAATTAATGCCACCCGGTCGGTGTGACGGTTATTTAATTACTGGGGAGGGCTGCTTAAATAAAAAACAAACCGGGGAACAAAACAAATCGTGCAAATCACACCTTGAACTACATTTCGGGCATTTTTTGGGGTCTGTGTGTTCTTTTCAAGGGTTTTTTGTTTGCTTCGGGGAAAGAGAGTATAAATAGAGGATAAAAACACGAAGGATAAAGTGAATAATTCACGAGAAAATCGAACGATGAGGTGATTTATTTCTAGCACGCTGTACGGTACCGCCTCACCAAGAACGCTTGGTACAACGCCCCGACCCGAACCTAACCTAACAGACTTGGGTTTAGGTTCTTTGTGAGGTTGTTTTTTTGTGTGAGTTTGAAAATTAACTGAGCACACCCGGAGACCCGCTTTAGCACCTGGGGCATAATGCAAAGGCAAACATATTGCCAACCAACACAACACAGGGATTGTGTGGCTGCACAATGCATAAAAGCGCACATGCATGCAGCAGGTTAGCTGTTCTCCTTGGGCCGTACTTGAGGTACTCAACCAATAATAAGCATACGGTACTGGGCTCATTGTGTGTTTTGTGCCCATTTGCTTCTTCTAAACGGTAAAGATTAAATGTCTTCCTAGAAGTTCTTAGAAACGAAGCCTTGCGAGTCGTCGAGCATCGATGATTAACATAAACATTTAGAGCCTGCCTGAACAAATGCGTGCCGATGGAAGTGTGAAAAAGAACTGCAAACTGCTGAACGGAGCCTGCCGCGCTCTGTATGCGGGTAAAGCAGCGTCTGTTTTCGCAGGACTTATTTGATTATCCTGCAGGCTTAAGCATTCCCGTCTGCCGTTCTCGCACCTTCCAACCGCGGGCCTCTCGGGCAAGAATTTCCAGAACTATGCGCCGGATAATAATTATATTTTCATTTAGATGTCAATCCGAATCCGTTTCTGCTCGTGTACGTTCGGAAATGCCCGGCACCTGAAAGGGATAACCGCCGTCCTGCTAATACCCTTTTTGCCACAGCACGACGGACCGGTCGTACAAAATCGAGCGATTTACGTCTGACTTTCGTCTAGAAACGTTCCATCGCTGGCGGTGGCGCGTGTGGTGGCAGACGACGCGCTAGCACTGCTAGCGCGGGAAGCATAATAAATTTGGATCCAATCTACGAAAATTTGCTGGCAGATTGATTTGGCTCTTACGATGATAATCACATTAAAATGCTAATAACTCTCGGCGCGCCGAGGAATGCTGCGTTTATGCTTCGGTCACGGCACGGAAATCAGACACACACACAGAGAGACGACGACCACACCGTTCTATCGCTTTGTTGGCACGTACCTTTTGCAATGGAATGGTGTTGGGAGATTGTAGTACCGATTCCGCGCTTCCGATGCGATACCATTCCGGCTGGCTGGCATTGGTTTCGTTTCGGATTGGCCGTGTCCATTTCTCGTGTGTGCGCGCAAAAGCCCGGGCTCGGAAATCCTGCTGCTCTTCGTCTGACAGCCTGGGCCAGCGGTCGGTGGGGGAGGCGGGATGAGCGACTAAATTTAGACAGCTTTCGGACGGGCGTGACGTGACAGGATTCCGAGATTGGCCGAGCTAGCACGTCAGTCAGCAATTATAGAGAGCTGATAGGCGACTCGGAGCAGGACGAGGAGTTTGGAGCGAAGACTCAGAAGCGTTTGAGCGTGCATGCAGGCGTAATAATTGTAGCGACTGTGGTTTTTACACAGTCCGTTGGAGATCGGTGGCGTGCGCTTTTTCTTTATTTCTTATTTTTATTTCACAGGCTAACCCTTTTTTTAAACTCATATCTATTTCATTTCTCGAACTGTTCGTTGCAGATGATTTGATGAGCTGCGGTAGCAGTGTTGTTCGTGCGGAGCAAATTTTGGCGTGAGCTTTTTCTGGTAGTTGTCGATTCAGGTGAGTTGCTAGATGGGAAGCTAGATTTAAATATGGGAGGCAAATATATTCATGAAACCGTTCGGTTGAAATGTAGCCTTTTGGATGTGTTTTTGGAACTTGGGGTGAGGCTATTTGACCGGGAATGTTTGGGTTGTGGGTTTCTGTTCTGAAATGCTCAGTTCTGCCAAGAATTCAAAGAAATCTTTGAAAATAGAAGGCTTTGTGTGGAAGGTTTCTGGTGAATTCTGGTCCAAGCTATGAACCAAGTCCCAAACATTTATGCCTTGAAGAGACGTCATGGATGACCGTAGAAACAAAATGTCGTATTAAGGATATCAATTTAGTTATGCAGTTTCAGTATAGGAAAGTCCTTTAGTTCTAATTCCCAGTAGAACCAGACAGTGATTACAAATATCATCTGAATCTTACTGAAAATGTCCTGGATTTTATAGTTTGCCATTTTGCTATTGAGCTATCTTTGTGGACGATATTGATTACTTGAATAGATGTTGTTGCAGATATCAGATGTTAGGACTATGATGACTTTGCTCCTAATCCAGTTATCCTACTCCAGCGTTTAGGACAACTTCTTAGGTTCTATATCTGATAGAAATATATACTTATTACAATTATCATCCGGATCTATCTTCGATACACAACACCCAGAATTGTTGTAATTCCCAACTTCCCAACATTCATTGCTTCAATAGATAATTTCAACCTCAGATATTAGGACATTTTTTAAAATTGTCTTCAATGTTTTCTAAAACTTCTTCGACTCCCATTCCGTGTAGCATTGGCTATTAACATAATCAGGTCCTTGCCCCAAATTTCTCACCCCGACTATCTGGCCATCCGGAGCCCAATTAATCACTGCTAGTCATTCTGCAAGTGCGCAATCTTCGCAGGGTCAATAGTAGTTGCAGCACGAAATAATTTTAAAAGTAACCTATACCGTACCGAATTGAAACAAACGATAGTAAAAATGTATGTTACATCACTGTCCTCGCTCCGACTTCGCTCCGTCAAAGCAAATAACGATACGTCCGTCCGTCCGATTATGATAATGGATTGCATCATGTGCATTTGATCGTACGAGAATTGAATTTCGTCGTTTATCTTAACGCCCAACCGTTGCCAGCCACAGTCACACATTCCACCCGGGGGTAAATAATTGTCCTCGCTCGTGACAGCACACAGCTACACTGTGTCGCCTGGGAAGAGGAAAAAACACACAGGAACATCGAGGTGTTTGCACGTTTTGACTCCCATACCCGGGGAGCGGGGGAGCACCAAGAAAACCCTCGCCCGTAAACGCACACAATCCCTTCAGAGCTAGTGTAAAGGAAAGGAACCTTCGATCTCTTCAGCTTAATCCATCAGCCACGAACGAGGGAAGACGGTACCGATGGTGTGTGTGTGTCAGAGAGTTTTTTGCGCCCCTTAAGTAAAAAAAACGGCAGCAAGGGGCAAGGCATCAGACAGCGGGGACGCAACAATGAAAAAAGAACCATAAATCACTCGCCATCTCGCGGCGTTCGCAGCTGAGCTGCATAATCATTTAACTGTCTCGCGTCGATCGGACTGCGATGCGGGGGGAGCCAATGGGAAGAGGAAGGGTCCCGCTTGCCAGCCGACCGCACTTATGAGTACCGCTAAATGTTATTTTAATTTGAGCAAATCCGTCAGTTTGCTTTGTTTGGGTGAGATTTAGGGACATAAGGGCGGAGGGATTGGTCGGTTGCTCGTGGTTCGTTTGTCACTCCTTCTGCTGTTGTACGAAGTCAGCTGCGAGCTAACCCTCTCCCCCTTCTCCCCACGAGGGGGAGCCTTCTCAAAGGGTCACAGGAAGTCGCGTACAGACACACAGGTAATAATAAAACAGCGGACAGAGTGTGTTTACCGTGTGTACAATGCATTGTGATCGCACATGCACCACGGGGGCTTTGGGCGCTACCACAGAGCCGTTTGTCTACTGTGTGCTGTATGTGTTACGTTAGGTGAAGATAGAAGAAAACGGCAAGCACAAGACCATAGCACACAGCAGCAAATGGTATGGTACGTCCTACCGTGTGTGTGTATGTGTGTGTGTACACGGGTGCAGCAAAACCCATTCCCTTTCGGCGGCGGGTGCCGTGCATTCCCATTGAGCAATAATAACGGTTGCCATTTGTTTTGCTGCTGCGGCTCGTTGTTGATGATATAAAATGATTAACCATTTGCCAGCCAGCCAGCCAGCCACCATCACCACCGCAGAAGCCATGATAAATAGTAGCAGGAATGTTGGTGTTCTTTCCCCCCGTATTCCCGCTTCCGCCCCGTTCGACCCCCGGAATCCTTCCGAAACGGATAACGATGTTGACCTGCTTTTTTTTTTCGTTGCTGTTGGTGTGGTTTGCTGTGGCCAGTAAGGTGTGAGGGGGTGGTAGTTCTTGCTGCTGCTGTGGTTCCGTTTTGTATTGTGAGCATTTTTTGTTGTTGTTGTTGGTGGGGCTGCTGCATACTTCTACACCGGGAAGGACAACACAACCTGGCACGGAGAGTAACCTGCGAACAGGCCGCGAGACACCATTGCGCTGACCTTTCCGTTTCGAAATATTAGTTAGTGTGTGTGTGTGTTTTTCCCCTTTTTTTCTTCGCCTACACCCCCATTGCTATCTTCCTTGAGGATTGTTTGGTGGGCTAAGGTGTGGCAGATTCTGTTGCCATTTGCTGGTACTGGCTGTGCTGGCGCACCGTTTGGTTTCCGCTTCTTTTTTTCGTATTTTGGTTGTGTGGTGCGAACACAGAAAACATGTGCACGACGACGGGGTGACGAGAGTGAAGGGTGGTGTGAAGTACAATGGAGTTTGCAACGATCTTGACATCCCACTTTCCCGACGAACACACTCTGCTTGGAGGGAGTAGGGTTCCTTGCAGAGAAAAACCTTGGTGGCGGTTTGGTTCGAGGGGAAACTGGGAGGGATGGCTTTTCCGCCGACAGCTCGATGCTCCCCTCCTCCCCCACGCAGCCCGACAGCTGTTGTGGACTGTTGCTGATCTTGGATTGTTAGACGAAATAAATATTAGAGCAGCGTGTATTTAACGGTGAGGTTTTTGATGGGTTGGTGGAAAAGTTGCAGGGAATTGATGAAAACGTTATGCATAATATATTTACGACGAGAATCGATTCCTTTCATGCTTTCCGTACGCTGTGTGGTGGAGTATGATGTGAGAAAAATTGTGTTACCATTTATGTATGTAAATATGCATGTCAAATCGGCAGCCGTTGTCTTTTCTGCAGAACATGCAAACTGATAATATTTTAATAATCTGTTTTTATTGCTACAAAACAGATACTTGAATAGCAATCAACATAGTATAAATAAATTAATAAGTAAAATAATCGATAACGAAACAAATCAAACAAATAATATCAAAAATAAATAAATGAGGCAATGAAGAGAAGGAAGGAGAGTAATTGAAACAACTATGAAAATAAAACCAAACAAATAAATAATGCTACATAAATAAATTAAGCTGTGACGAGAAGATAGAAGAGCAATTTAAACAGATAAAAAACAAACAAATGAAGCGATGAAAAAAGGGAGAAGATCGATTTAAAGAAATAAAGACACAAATAACCAGATGATGCCAAATAAAGAATTAAGCAGATACATTCATACAAATAAGTAAAAGAAAGTGAATAAATGAAGAAATTAGAAGATGAGGCAAGACCAATTAAAATAAATAAATAACAAAAATGGATTAGTGAAGCTATAAAGAAAAAATAGGAGAGCAATTTAAAAAAAAATGAAAATAGATGATGGCAAATAAATAATAAGTAGATAAAATCATACAAACAAGTAAAAGTACATGTATAAATGTAACAATGAGGAGACGAGGCAAAAGCAATCAAAAGTAATAAGAACAATAATAAATAAGCAATAACGAAAAGCGAGGAGAGCTATTTAACCAAGTAACGACAATACGAAATAGTTGATACTATGAAGAGCAGCGACAAGGTATAAACATTCGAAAATCATGAATATATTCACAAATGAGAGTGAATAGTTGAGAATTCTTAATTTGCATAAACATGATCTAATGGTCTATTAGATCTTATTAAAACTGCAAACTGCTTGTTTTATTCTATTTCAAAATAATCGTGAATGTGTTGTTTTTACAATTGCAACAATTTCCATCAGAATACTGTGCAAAATTCGATCCTTTAAACAGAAGAAAAAGTTGGTGCGGATAGAAAACATATTGCCAAAACTCAAAAATGTTTCAATTAAATATCTCCGAACCTCACTCCCTTACCAAAGTGTATTTTCCGAGCCCCAGCTCGATAAACCGACATTTCCCTCATGCGCATCTGCTTGAGATTTTTCCCTCCTACTTGAGGTGCGACCGGTGCTTGAGAGAGTAGCAACTACCTCAACAACCCAATAAAACACCACTTTTCGAACCAACCGAACGGAACGAATAGTCTTCATTTGGCAAAAAAAAACCGGGGGACGGAAAAATTGGCAAACCACTCACACACACATACGGTGTGTGTGGAGCCCGTGAAAAAGAAAAAGAGGTAGGAAAAAACAGCAGCAGCAAACGAAACAGATATAAAAAAGGCATAGAAATATTCACTCGGTACAGCTCGGTGTACTTCTCTCCTTGACTTCACTTGGACCGTGAAGACGCTGGCGCGCTACTGGAATACACGCCGGAGGAGGACGGCCAAAAACGGCCAAGCAATTCGCAGCAAAGGGATCATGAGCGGGCGGGAACAAAAACAGAAGAAAAAAGAGGAAGAAACAGAAGAAAAACGCGCAACAAACCATAACCAACGAGTCGAGCGTACGTACAACAGCACTGGTGACAAACGATATTTAGGTCTGAAACTAATTTTATTGCATACCCAACAGGCAAGGAAAATCCAATAATTCACCATCTCATCGTGTCACACAAAAAGCAAAGCGGCCCCGGGAGCGAGAAGACAGAGGGCGAGTTTGCTCGCGCAAAAAGCCAGACGGCGACGGTGTTCTACGGCGACCGTTGTGTGCGCTCGTGAGGCGGAAAGGGGCCAGCTGGTCCCCGGCCCAAGGGAGGGGAGAATAGCGAAAACTCGAGGTGTTAAGTCGTTGTGTTCGGCGAGCTGAGCGGAGTATGCAGATGTGCAGCGAAGTGTGGAATGCAATTGCGATGCTGTCTGCTCTGTATGCTTCGGCGGTGCTGGCGGGCTGGGACGGGACAGCGCGCAGGTCCTTTCGGGCAGGGCAGGGCTCGCTGCCGGCAGGTTGGTGACCGTTCTTCTGAAGCGAGACGAAATTCATTCTCATCTGCAACAGCGTCTGCAGTCGGCCGGGAGGATAATGAATTTGGCACCGGAGCATCGGGACGGGACGACTGCGTGACGTGGCGAAGATTGCGGACCAAGCGCGGCTGACTGTATTGCTCCGCCTGGAGTCTGTAGGTAGCGCTTTACCTTTACGCTTCATCGTTCACTGTGCTCGTTGCTCGTTTTTTCTTTACTTACCTCAACGCAGTTTACTTTTGCTGCGAATGGCGCAAATCTCTGGGCGTCTGGCAAGACGACGCATATTTACCGATGTTTCCCCCCCAGTCATTGGAGCGTGTGCGAAGTTTGTTACTGACACTTCGCATCTGGTTGCACGCCCGCGAGAAGACGGGCCTCGCCGAAACTAATCTTTAATTGTGTGCCGCTTTGGAAATGATCACTGCAGCGTACTCACAAAATGCTTCTATTATTTGCTCCAGCCAGCCAGTTCGTTCGAACCAACCGAGCAGATTGATTCAAAGTGTTTTGTTGTGGTCATTGCTGTGTTCCTAGCTTCATCTCCCGGATCAGTACCGGATTGTAAAACGTTTCTATCTCCAGCGAGAGGGGGTTTTGAAGTGTGCGAAAATGAAAGGCAATCAGAAAATAAAAAATCCCCTTGCTTGCTTGTTTGCCGCCACCAAACGGAAGGTTGGGTTGGGCCGCTCTTTGATGGCAATGGATCACTTCGTTCGCTGTCCTCACGCCGGGGCTCTTGTGGCATATTTGGGCGCCTGGGAACGCAACGCAGCGGCGTGGCAGACATTCGGCAGGATGATTGAAAGTGTCCGCTCGCCCGGTCCGCGGCCCGGGCGGCGAGGCTAATGAACGTCTAATGTTCATAATTATGATCTGTCATTCGCTTCGCGCACGATTCCCGTCTGTAACGGGCCCGTGTGCGGCCTCGACCGACGGCCGGAATGGCATTGAGAGAGAAGCTTGAGGGCAGCGAGCAAACTTTTTACATCCCATAATCATTCCATTCGGGATGGCTTTCTTTCCTCCTGCCCTGAGAGACATATGGGGCCGGTAAGGTGTGGCGCGCATTCCCATGGCTGCGGCAGGTGAGAGGACACACAAAAGCGCGCTCGTGGTGGGTTTGTGGTGTTTGGCAAACGAGGTGTAAGTGCGAACGGACGGACGGACGGATGGACGTAGGATTATGATGTCACCTAATCCTTCTCTTGCCGTTCGTGATTTTCCTTCTCGTGTTCTCGCGATCTGGGTGGGCTTCTCGCGAACCAGGCCAAATAGATCAAGCCCTGGTCGTGTGTGCTGTACTTTTTGAACCCTTCCATAATCGGGTTTGTTGGGATTATTAAGTTTAAAGTTTTGTTTCCTGCATCAAAAGCAAATTGCAAACTGGTGTGATTTGGCTTTTGTTTGCTAGGAACATATGAACATTATGTGATATGGTATGATTAAATTGTAAGTTATTAAATTTGTTGATACACGATTTATTTTTTCTTGTTCTTCTTTTTTACTTGGTTCTCCAACCGAACCTTTCTATAGCTCTTACTACTACTTACCCTTATACGAGATGCTACGAGATAACGCGCGTTACAAGATGAGAATCGAACAACGTCCTTTCTTGTTCAAGCCGTCGCACCTTACATTAGACCACCAAGCCTTCGGCGCTTTGATCATGCTATTCCACGTATATAAAGCGTAAGGCACAAATCCCTCAAAGAATGTACGCCTCGTAGACGCAAGATAACAAATTGCAATGATTAAAAAACAATACGAATCAATGCTGGGCGGAAACGGAACGGTACGGCGATTAGTGCCCGTTTCGAGGTGTGTCGAATCGTACCGAACCATAAAGACAGCTCTCGCTTCAAGGATTAAAACCGCCCCGCTGTGTCTCTCTGTGAGTGTGTGTTTGTTTTGGGGCCCGGCAATCCTGGTTCGGCGGTGGTTGTGGGAAGCAAAAATCAAACCATAAATTTCGCTTTCCAGCACAAAGCAGCGCCGATCCGATAAACACTACCCGCCCCAGACGCGCACACAACACTCTTTCGACCCTGGCCATAATCACCCCCGGTGTGCGAGCAAACCGCACACACTCAGACACCCTTCTTTGATCGTCTTGCGCGGTGTGACTTACGAGTTTGTTTTTTTTTTGTGTCCAAGCCGCGCTTAGGTTTGTGTAGCTGGTGACGAATGCAGTTTCTGCTGACGCACCACCTTGGAATGGCTGGGCACAGGCACAGCGAAAACCTTGCGCTAGGTGCCAATCGATGTTCACGGGGATTGCGGTGCCGCACAAAGAGGTGTATTAGGGCTTCTTGGAGTTGTTTCGAGTGTTTTGGAGCTGGAGACAACAAAAACGGCCCCGGGACGGGAAGGAAGGTGTCGGGTGATCTTCACTGTCGGAATGGGGGTACGGTATACTTAACTCGCCAACTTCCCCGAGCTACCAGCGCGAGCGGCGGTTAAAAGCTTCTTGCAAACTAGCCTAGGAAGCTGCCCTCCCCCCTCAGGGGAACGCGGCGCCGCGATGCATAATTGCTGAAACGCCTCGAGGTAGGTCTGGTGAACGCTTGGGTTCTTGTACCATTGTAGGTCGCAGGGAGGCCGCGTAAGCGCTATTCCGCTCGAAGAGGCTAAGATGCAGCGGGCAGGCACAAGCAGTTCAAATGTATTCATGTTACGGCGCGGGCACCGGGTGTGTGAATCGGTGTATTAGGCAGTTTCGGCTCACAGCGCGGCCTCGATTTCCAACCGCATGCCCCCGAACGTCGTGGAGCGGTTGGCGGGCTGACGGAGGGCAGCTTAAAAGCTTAAATATATGCGCACGGCTGGGTTGGTTCGCTTTTGTTTGCCGTCTTTAAAACACTGCGCGAGCTCAGGCACAGATTGGAAAGCCGCCGACTCAAGCTGTGCTGGCTCGGACGGCTGTGTGGCAGGGAAAGATAGGCTTTATCCAAATACTGCACCGTGCGGAGTCCACTACCGGAACTCCCTGTCTCTCTCTCTCTCGTGCCCTGTGCCCTTGGTATAGTGGATGGGAAGTGGGCATAACGGAGTCAATGCGCAGGCAGAAAAGGGTATCACACGATCGATTTGGTCGGTTCGCCTTTCGCCCGCTGCTCATCGGACGTCAATCGACGCCATTGATCCAACCGGGGAGAGGAGGATGTATGATGATCAACCGATGAGAAGAAGGGCCAAGCGGCGTATGGCGTTAAGCGAAAGCACTTCAAGGTGTCGATTGAAGATTGAGTGGTGGATGAATTAGTGCGCCTCGCAGCGCAGAGTGAAGTGATGCAAATAGGCGGTTCCGGTGTCGGCGATGTGTTTTTTTTTCGCTTTGCTCTGTTGCCTGAGGCCGCGACGCGATCTGCACGCTCGTTTCAGTCGTTCGGCTCAACCTGCCTTTCCGATGCTCTTCTGATACTTAATCGGTATTTGATGATTGTTATTATTTCTTCCAGTCTTTTTTTGCGGCTGTTGTTGCTGTGCATGTTCGACATTCACAGGGCACGGTATCTATTTGTGTGGTGCCTTCACGCGGGTGAATGGTTCGGTGCCTGTGAATGGTGGGTCTTCTCAGTGTGTGAGACCTGGTGCGACGTGGAGGTAAGCATTACGTTTCACCTCCAAAACCCTTTTAGCTACACGGAACTTAACGAAATCTACTTACACACACACCTTGAGTCACAGGTTGAGTGTTGATTTTTTGCTGCCTTTTGCTGTTTCTTCTTTTACTGGTCTTGTCTCTTCTCCACCAAACCCATCACTCACGCAAGTTTGCCCATCGGACTAGAAGCCGGAACACGTCTGTGTTGCTTGATTTTCGAGTCCATGTGGAGAAGTAAAAAAGTCGAACGGGACGGGAGATCGCGGCGCTCTCCAACAGTAATCGGCTTGTCTGTGGACCCGCTCGAGAAGGGGGTCAAACGGGAACCGTTTTGTAGTGACCCCCTTCACGTCCTTCCTTAGTAGCCTCTCTCTCTCTCTCTCCAGTAACCCTCGCCGCATGCCGGTGATGACCTTAGTGAAAGCGAAATCTAAATTATTCATTGAACGTCAGGCTCCGATCGATCGGTAAAAGGGAATTGTGTAGCGCACAACGTTGGGCGGTCAATGGACTTCTTGAGTGAGCATTTTTCCATTTTTTTTCTTCTTTGAAGTAACAGGAAATAATTACTTTCGTAGGATGAAAGTAGAGCTCATTTGTTTAGCTTCCCTAGAAGGATTCGGTCTAGATTTGTTTGGAAAGTTGACTTTGGTCTCGGTGCTTTGGACAACATAGATTCAAACTAAGTCCTGGATCGCCTAACAAAGCTTAGAGTTTATGCGTACACTACGGAGTTAATACAAACGTGGTGCTCTATTATTTGTTTGTACGATACTTAATTAAATGTCATTAAAGTTAATGGGGCCAGTTAAAGGTATTTCCTTTAGTTCACAGTTGCAAAACTTAGCTTTTCAGACATCAATTTTTGAATCTGATCATACTTGTTTGACTCCAGGACACCAAGTGCTGACAGTTTGCATCGACTTTTGTAAATAAACCTTGGTTGTGTTTGTCACTGCACAACAAAACACTAAGTAAAACAAAGATAGGCTTACTGTTCAAATTTCTGTAATCTATTGACAAAAAATGATGACCGATTGAGCTAAAATGTGAGATATACTATCGGAAATTAGTGCCTTGAAGTCAGAATTTTGCGGCAAACAAGGTAAATATTTTGGAAAAGGTTTAATAACCCAACATTGTAAGTTTCGATGCATTACAAATAGCTTTATAATGGCACTATTTACGTTGCAGCAATGTGAAGATTTGAAGACGCATAATTTAACGGCACCGGATTATGTTCTCTCCAAAATGCTTGTTTAATTTGATAAAATATAAATCCTTCATTACAATAAATCATCAAAACCCCCGAAGTCAGCAGTTCTCTAGACAATGTTCTGTGAATAGTTAAGGTTAATATCTTTTTGAAGAATTCCTCAAAATCTCAGAAATCAGCTGTTCACCAGACAATGTTCTGTGAAGAGTTAAGTTTAGTAAACAGAATTCCCAGAATTGGTTCCAATTTTCCACCCCAGCTGACATTTAAACATTTGTTTTGGATTTCAGAGAGAGATTTCAGCCCATGACGAAACATGACGCTCAATATGCATGGTAGAGATCTTCAACCACAGTTTCACATGTTTCGATTGAACATCGTACGCATTATCGAAAACAAAAATTGATGTGTTTGATTTTGATTTGTTTTGAACGGTGAAGGTTGGGATGCTGATCCAACCGGTGGATCCAAACGCCATGAACGTGTGCCCGGGTAACTGTGTTATGCTTTCTTCCCCCGCTCCCCAACCAAAGCAGTCGACCCTCCGTGTTGATCTGCCCGCAGGCGAGGATGGGGCACCGTTCTCGACGATGATGCTATTGACGGGTTTCGCTTCCCCGTTTGATGATGATGTTATTGATTTGCTCTGACTCCTCCGTGGGTTCCGGCCGCCCGTTCCGTGCTACCCCGTGCTTGGCCAAGCTGCAACCAAGGGTCCCAACCGCCGCCCTAACAATCTCGCCGCCGGGGGACATCTACCACTATCTGCTGGGATGTATCGGGTAACGGCGTAACCTCTTGACAGCACACGGCGCGCGGCCGCTTTAATGCGGTGATGCGTGATTTTTCCTCGATTTTACAACGGCCAATAGGGAGGTGGTATGGGAAGGTTTTTTTCCTCGGTTCAATGGGCCCTTCCCCCCCCCCTCCCTTTGCGGTTTGTCTAGATAGTGTATCCTTAACCCCCGGTAACACACTGTGCCGCCGAACGTGCTAATGTTTATCGGAGTCAATTTATCAAATCAATCGAACGCCGGCACGTAGCGTGCGGTGCGGCCAGAGGTTTTCCTCGCCTTTTGGTCTCGGGTGCCACATGACTGCGGGGTTTCTTCCTTTTTTCCCTTACTTACTCGCTGCTCCGGTTTTGTCTGCTGGTTTCTGTCAGCAAGCTTCCCCCGACCTCTTTAGCGCTACCGCCACTTTTCCCACCAATCATCCATTACGTTCGATTACGGTGCACAATTTTTGCCCGCTATCTTTGCAGCGATTGTTTAAAAGTAAAATAACAAGAAAAAAAGCCCCCACAACCTCCCAGTGGCTTTTCGTTCTTTCGAGCGCGCGTTTAGGCTGCCTTTTTGTCTGCCCTTTTGTGTTGTGTGTGGCTTGAGGAAGAAAAAAGCTCAATCGTTTTGTGCTACTTTATATTTTTATCCTCCCATCGATGATACTCATCCGGCAGAGGAGGAGGGAGAGCATTGGCGTTTGCGCTGCGTCAGTGCGAAGCGCATCTGAATGGAACCGTTGACGTCATAGGCGAGTGGGTATCGAAAAGCATCCACTATCGCGGTGCCGGCGCCTTCGATTAATTCCGGTGTCTTTTTCAAACTGTCCTAGAAATAGAGAACGGCGAAGGGAGCTTCAATAGCACACGAAGGACACGGGGAGAGAGCTTTGAGGGGGGCAAAGTTTGGTGCTGAGTAAAGTTTATTCTTTTGTCGGTGACGACTAATGTGTTTTTGTAGCGTTAAAGATACATTGTTCGGGTGGTGTGTTTGTACAACGTCTCAGTAAAGTTTGGTAATGTCCGTGTCGTTGCCCAAGTCTAAAACTTTGCGAAATGTTCCAGAAATATTCGAAAGTTCAAACGAGGTCGTAGTTGCTTCGAAAGGGAATATCTTTTATTGGACGTTCACTAAGAAATGTCTAACATAAAAGAAGACACCTTTAGTAACCACAACAGAGCTTCCAATGGAACCACTTGGGCTCTTTAATAATAGATAATAATATCCCAAAATAGTAAACTATTTTCGTTGCCTTACTGTTGAGTGTGTCCTAGCATTATCTAAACGAAGCTCTTTAGAGCGCAGAGACTCCCCTTCGGAGAGTAAGAAGAACGCGCTTGTGTCCTTCGCAGGGCTATTTTCCATTGTCTGCGGTTTTAGCCCCGCACGACAGCAAGCCCCGTTGTGTTGGCGCTCTTGGTGGCTCGCTTACACAGTTCAAAGGACATATTTAAAGCCCGCTGCAGCTGGCGGGCTTTGTGGTGAGATTTGATTATTTTCGGGAGCAGCGTTTCTACGTCTTTGCCGGTCTGCTGGAACTTTTTGAAGTCACTGACACGTCCTGCTACACTGCCACCACCTCTCCCTGTATCTCTTAACGACCCTGTGGTAAATGCTTTTCAACAAGTCAATAACCTTACTGTTTATTGTTGCAAAATGCTCGGACCAAAAGCTATGGGCTACGGGTTTCCACCTAGCGCAACCATTTTCCATTTCCACCGCGTGTGTTCGGCACGGGAGAAGAGAAGCAATTACAAGTACTACTGAAGGCTCATTCCAGTTACATCATGTCCCGACAGCTTACCGACACAAGGGAGGTATGGATTCCATAATTAATTTTTGTAATGACCTGCATGAAAATTTGAACCAACGTGTGTGTGTGTGCACTATACTGAAGCCCATTTGTTTTTTGTACATGCTCAGACTTCAGGCTTACATAAGTCCAGCATAAGAGCTACAGTTGCTACACTCGGGAAACAAATGGGAATCTCCAAACCCCAATCGTTTCGGAACATGGAGGAAACAGACCCGTTCAAGCTGTGTATGTGTGTGTGTCTGTATTTCAGTAGCTTCAGGGAATACCTGTACATGTACACACAAATACAGACACACACACACACACACTCACTCACTTACCCGCATGATGGTCCGATCCTGCTGTCGCTGCTAGTACAACCAAAAAAACAAAAAGGATCGTTTCGAAACCCAAAGCCAGCCCGGGGCGAATTAATTTTCCAAGAATGCAAAAGACTGGGGCTTAATTGGAAAACAATTTCGGTTAGGTAATTTTTGGGGATGCTTTTCGCCTCCCCTCACTGGTGGGGTGGGTGGTTGGACGGGGACACCGGCCGGAAAATGCTGCCGGAACGGAATGCCAGGCGAAACGTGGTGATGGCCGCAAAACAACGGGAGACGTTTTTGTTTGGGAAAAACGTTATATATGGTGTATGTGTCGGCTGTGTCTCGTGTATGTGTGTGTGTGTCTGATGGGGGGATGGATGGATGGATGGCTTTGGCAGTCCTGAACGATGGTGTTGTTCTGTTCTGTGTTGGATGGGTTTCGATTCTCTTTGTTTCAGGAAGTGTACGTATTTTGTTTTCTTTCTACTGTCCATTCCTGGCTGCTAGTTTCGCTCCATTCTCATTTCCAACTATAATTAACTCTACTGCGGTTGCTGCTGCTGCTGCTGCTGCTGCTCCACTTTCAATCACATGTGTGCCGTCGAGTGCACAAGCGGCACCAGGCCACATGTTGAGTGCTGGAAAATACACACAGACACACGCGAGACGGACGCGATTAAAGTTAGCTGTAAGCACCCTTACCACAGGCGGGTTTAGGTCTCCTCGCCCCAGCAACGCTCGCTCCAAAAGGTCAGCTGGGAGAAAATTCGTTTGACAGCCATAAAAAAGTACGACGACGATGGCGACGCACACCGAAATTATTCATCCGTTAGCGAAGGCATCTTAATCAGGTTTTACGTCCGTTTTGCGTCCGTTTTGCTTGCTGTTGGTGTACCAAATCGCATTAAACTGCTTCTGGGTTGGGTGGTTCGCCCGCTCTCCCCTCAGTGCTGGTAGGTGGTGGCGCAGGTATAATTCTTGTTAATTTCCACTCGAGGGGATACTGTTTTAAAGCCGGCATTAACCCTTGGCTGTACCGTGCGCGAGCATTGGGGTGGGGTTGTTTGTTTTCCCGCGCGAAAAAACGGGCGCAGTAGGCTCGGGGGGGATGTGCAAGTTTTCATTTTCATACAGATGATTCGACGAATTTGGATGTTTGCCGGTAAAAGTGGTACAACGACGATGTTGAGGACATTTTATTGGAAGAGAGCGGGTCTCGAGAGGAGGAAGCAGCTGTAGACGAGATACGGATCGGTGCAAATCTCAGAATTGAACCTGCGAGAAATAGAAAACTCTTGGAAAATTGGGAAAACTTTACGCAACTTGGATGATTATATTTATTGTGCATTTGATTTCAAAATTACAAAAGTTAAGTGGAAGAAAAAATCGTTACATTCTATTTTTTTCTTCTTGAAAGTTTTCGATGATCGATCCCGAATTGGCCAATTCTTGGAATAAATGCTTGGGATTTGGATTGAATGGTTCCGACACTTTGTTCTTCCGGTTGAAACCATTCCAGGTGTTCGGGCATAATCCTAACCTTAGATATTTAAATGTCTTCCAATTAAAGCATGGTGTCCTACTTACCGCCTAAGGGTTAAACCTATCAAACATCAGAAACGCCGTAGTCAGTTAAAAACGGTAGTCATTTGTCGAAGGTGGTGACTCGGGTAGTGATCCCAGTACATTCGGGCCGTCTCCACTGGCGTTGTTTTACGATGCGATCAGCTTTATTATGTAAAGCTAAGTTTACATACTAAGAAAACCGCTTTCCCGCTCCACTGTTTTTCCATCCGCCCCATTCGGGACACTACCGCGGATGACACCCGAGTGGTGTAGGGGTTAGGGAAGACCTCCCCTCCCCCCCCCCCCCCGCCTGAAAGGAAGCTGGCATCGGACTAAATACGGCGGCTTTCACAACCAAACATCCACAGACACACACACACACACACACACGCACAAAACTATTTTCAGCTCATCATTATGTCACGAGTTGGGTGCGACCGCTGTGCGAAGCAGGGGTACGGCGGCACTGCCCCGGAATCAGGGGGGGGGGGATCGGGTACAGATTAGGCCTAATAAAATCGTGAAAACAACGGAATCCCCCCGAGGTGTACCGAACCGGCCCGGTCCCGAGAGTCGTTTAGTTTGAAATTCAATCCTCTCAACAGGTTGTGGGACTGCCTGGGTCGGGTTTTTTGAGTGCGCTGCCGGTGTTTCACTGTGGCTCTTTGCGCAAAAAAAAAAAAAAAACAACCAGCCAAGCCGCGGACAACAGATCCGATTGCGTTGATCCCTCCCCCAGAGGGTTGGTGGTGGTGGTGGGGTAGGCATAAAAACCCCATCGCCAACATTAACGCCCGGTCAGCCCGTGCTGGGGTGGACCGAGACAACCCGAGGCCCAGAAGTAGTCTCCCAGGAAAACCTTGGCTTGCTCTGCACCGACTGCGCAAAACGCACACAGCGCGGGCGAAAGCCCCCGGGGACCTTCGTTCGTTCGAGTGAAATCCATTTCCAACCATTTGCGTGGAAATGCGTCAGCGTGTGCTCGATTTTTCCGACTGGGCGGACGCACAGTTTGTCATTCGATTCCGATACGAAAATAGAGTCGAATTGAGTGAACGAGAGTATATATATACACATGCGTCGTTTCTTATCCACATGCATAACTATGTGTACGCGGGGATGTGTAAACATACACGCACCGCACGTGTGTGTTTTGCCGAGGAAAAAGTGAAAGAATTATTGCCCCCCATCCATCCTCCCAGGCAGCAGCCATGAAGTGAGCAACAAGAATGAAGCATGAGGCCGGTTGGCGAATTCGTTTGCGCCACGTTCATTATTCATATATCCAGTTTCCGGTTTGCGCTATTAAGTTATGTATGAGCCGGCGCGCACACCGCTGAGGGCTGTAGGGAAAATTAAACTAAAAAAAAGGAGGGAAATTATTTTTCTATCTTCACTCCAAACGTCACCCCAAACCTGTCTCACCCGTTGCTGTGCTGGGCAGAGCTACGAGCTGGAGGGGAACAAGTCTCGAACACCTATCCATCATAATATTGAGATGTGGTACAATGAAAAAGGCACCCATTTGGTCGTTCCCTCCCCCCAGAAACGTTAGGCAAAAGTGGATAAGTTTTTGGATGAGCTCGAACTGACCCCTCCCCTCCCCCCACCTCCCTGGGCCCAAAGAATGGGAAGCGATGGGAACGAACCCATCAACAGTGACTTGATTTTGGCAACTGGAATAAAAACTACACGGCGGTACATGTACACACAAAACCCTCCACGCCCCGGTCCGGCTGGTTAAAAATTCATCACCGAGTGGAGTGGGTGAAAAATTCATCTTACAAAACTGAATAAATGATTTCCCAGTTTGTTATTGCTGGGCTGGTGTGTGTGTGTGGTTTGCCGTTTATTATACATTTTTGCCTTTTTGTTACCCTTTTCTCTTTCCTCGCTTGGGTTTCGTTTTCATCGCCTTCCTGGCATTTTCCTGGAGGCGATGACCAGTTTCCGTGCGATAATTATGCATTCCATAGTGTATGTCAGTGAAAATGTCCTTTGCAAGAATTAAGATATTTCTGTGTGTCTGCGAATGTGAGAATATCGAGCTGAAAATCACAAGGGCCAAATAATAAAATACCTCAACTGGCCACTCGACGATGGTGCGATCTGTTTTACCATGCGTTCCCTCTAGCTGGACCATTATGATTGGAAATGGAATGTAAAGGGAAAAATAAGGACAGTTGTCCAATGGTCTGAGTGTGTTTTTTTCTAGAAAGAATCCAATTTGATTATGCTTTAGATGCGAACAAAAGCATTTGCAATAAAATACGAACAAAACAGATTATTTCATTGCTGTGGAGCATACATTTTCTCTTCTACGAACATTTCAATCACCGAAAATGGTTCGCTATTAATTAATTAATTGCGTTTCAAAATTCTAATTTCCCTTTTTTGCCATTAATGGTGGCGTACATTGGAAAGCGAAAATAAAACATAAAAACGTCAAACGCTCGTCCACGATGAATTTACATAAAGCGTCATTGTTTGTACGAATCATTAGTGGCTGGCAGTGGCTGGTGGGGCCGACACGACAATGCCCGCAACTAATTCGTGCACGGCCGTAACGAATGCCACACTTTTGTTGCCCTGTGTGGGGTCAGGACCCAGGACGGTTCCGTCGTACTCTCTCTCGTACCCTCCCTCTCTCTCTCTCTCGCTTCTTTTCTTCTCTTTCCGGTTCTTAATGAGGCATTAGATAGGGCCCTAGGGGGAAGGACAGACCGACACACACACAGTCATTTACAAAACGAACGCCCGTTGCTCCCGGGAAAGTGCATAGAGGTCAGGTGAAGATGTTGCGTCGGTAAAAGCGTGTTTAACTTCCGTTCCAAAACAAGTGTCAACACACATGCACACACGCACACCTATACGCTCATACACGATCAACCGACCACACCTACCGAGGGACGGTCTGATGACCACATCACAGCCACAATTCGCCCGAACGGCGGCGTGGCTCAGTTGGAGCGAAATTATGTTGTAAAAATAAAACTGCCCACTCGACCTACAGCAAAGCCGTGGTGCAGTTTTTTTTCGCTCCCTTGGGGGATGGCTGAGGGGGAATAGGAAAGCGTCGTGACGAGTGGGCAGTGCGCCGGCATGCGATGGCCTCCGGGGCGCAAGGGCTCCAACCGCCAAGACAAGACAATCGAACATGGCAAAGGTCGAGGACAGTTCGCGAGGGTCCCCCAACCCGGCTCGACGAGAATTAGACGGCTCGGCCACCTTTAGGCCAAATGGGCAACAGCTGAAGAGCGAGAAAGAGAATGAGCTTGATGATTATCGAACGTTCTTAGGTCCGGGGGCCTTTTTCCCTTTTGGGACATTGTTTCCTGTCGAAGCTACAATACACATACACGCACACATGCACATGCACACTAACAAACATTCCCCGTAGGGCCTAAACATGTGGTGGAAAGAAAGTGGATCACATTCCTTGTGCCCCCGGCGGCAAGTTGTGTAGCGATGCAATAAATTATAATTACTTTACGCTGGCATGTGATCAACACCGCACACTCCCCGGATGGGATGCGTATTGTACTGAGAGAGCTGGGGCAATGATTTATGAATTTTGCTATTGAAATTAAATGTTGTTTCTTTGTTTTTGAAGTTGCTCCAATTTCTAGAGCATTCGGATAACTACGTCCAGTCCTCAAGGTTTTATGTTTTGAGTCAATAAGGCCTGGAAGAGCTATTAAACACTGGTAGGCCCGAGGATAGATGATTAGCAGTTTTCTAGATACGAAGGAATTAACATTTTGAATTAAATAACTAGAATTTGTAATCTGATAATCTGATTCATTGGAAATATTTATAAAATTGAAAGCTCCGTTCCGCCATATTGGATTTTGAAATGTGTATACAAACATAGAAACCCTATTCAATGATTAAGTTAGAAGCTAAATCCCTTAATTCAATGAAAACTACACACATATTAAAGGTATTTTTGCTGAAAACACTCATCCGGACATTCGAGATCTGCAGAGTATCTTTGCCGTCTCCAGCAATAGCGGGACCCGGGGACACTCAGATTTGCAGGCTACATTGAAGTAACGGAACAAAAATATTGCAATACATTTTAATGGAATTCCACTTCGACTCATTGCTGATTGACGTTGGGAAAGGATCAACACCCGGGTCCGGCCATTTGGTCATCTGCGCTGACAGTAGCCGATCTCGCTGTGCCCACACCACACCGTGCCCAACTGGGTCATGTGCCGGTGCTACAATTTAAATCATAATCAAAATAATAACATTGTTGCAAGCAAACAATAACTTACCCAACGGTAGCTCCTGCTGTAGCAGCAACATCCTGGGAGTAGTTGCTGCATCCCATCGACGCCGTCACCTCTCGCTGTCACGCGAAATAAGCTGCTGTGCCGTTGTCCTGATTTTCACGCCACCGCGCGCATCAACCCACAGCAGCCATTGCAATTTAAATAGCTCTCTATCTCTCACTCGCTTCCCACCTGGATGACGGTTGCATCTTGTTATGAAAGGCTTTTTGCAGATACGCCAACGTCCGGAGCGCGACGCTCACACGGCGCGCTTCGAGTGGGTGCTTGTGGGCCAAATCCGCATCAACGAAACCAGCACCAGTGTGTCGTAGGGCTTCCACTGTGTGCAGCAGCCGTTCTTTTTTTTTTGGGTGGGGAAGTTACCTTGTATGCTGTACTCCGTGCAATGACTGGCATTTTATTTACAGCGTCGTGGCGCACAGTCAGGTAGAGCACCGTGGAGACGAACCGAACCGTCTAGGGATCTCTTCTGACCGTGGAAGCTGTCGTCGGGAGCGCTCACTCTCGCTCGTTGGAGAAGTAATTAATTCTACAAACATACCCGCTACTTGGCGTAAACATCCGACCATTCCTGTCTGTTTCAACCTTTTCATGATGTCCCACACCATATTGTGCTACCCTATTCTTTTTCGAGATTCTTGTTACCGAACAAAGATGCGGCTCGAGCCACATTTTGTGCAGCACGATACACCTAGCGGGGTTGATATTAGGTGTTTTAGTGTATCCTTCAGCTCGTCGAGCGGCAGTGGGAAGGTTATCTTAATTCTTGCAAAAGCTAAAATGATGATGACGTCTGTCCCAGGGACTGTCCGTTGGCGGTCGGAGGCTTCAAGCGAGCTGTAAAAACATTACGCTTTTACGGAGGTAGGCAGCGGTTTTTGTGGCGGAGTTTCTAATAAAAGGTAGGCCGTTGCCCTCCGGAAGTGAACTCGAGCTAGATAAGAGACGTAGCAGGCAGTTCTTGAACCATGGGAAAGTATTATTATTATTATTATTAATCACCAGCACAATATGGACCAGGTTCCAGTGCGGTGGGCTGAACATCCCTGGGATCTGAAACACTTCGTCCATCGAATTAACATCTGCAATTAATTACTTTCTCTTGCTCTGCAGTCCTCTACAGCTCGCTCGGCTGGTGGATTTTTCAACAAAAAGGACGCCCGACGCCTCCAACGCAAGCGGTGCTATTGTCCTTCGTAGAAACACCTTTTTGTGTGAAACCATCTTCCGGCTAATGTGCTCGTGATGTGCCGCTCCAAACATCAACACTCAACACTCGGGAGGGATAGAAGTGTATCTTTCCGAGTGTAATTAACATGGTTGCGTTTTGAAAAGGTTCATCTTGTAGTGTCTCGTGGAAAGTTCGGGGTCCAGATCCAAGCCGGGTAGTGGCGAAATTGGTTTCACTATTAAGCAATCCTCAGCGCCTACTAATACTGTGGTGAGGTGTTTTGTAATTAAATGATCTCTATTCCGATGACTCGCGCTACCATCAACCAGATGATGGATCGACAGTATATGACGAAGGAGTGTTGAGTTGATGTTTTGCGTGCGATGCGTTGCCTCCACGTGATTTCCTGGGCCGTGACTTAGGGCCTGATAGTGGAATTGAATTTGAAGCTGAGATTACATTTGCGTACCCCGGTCGTGGGTCGTCCTGGCCGATTGATTTTTTTTTGGCTCCTGCGCGTGAAAGACGTGCGAGCGATATTAACTCAAGCACCCAATTACTGATAGCATCGATAAGGCACACATGCGGCAGAGTCGTAGGAATGGGGGCATCATTTTTCGCATGGTAAGCGCCAAGCTCGAGGGTCGTCCCGGTTGATAACGCCCGGACGGGCATTGTGTGTCTGTGAGGTACTTCTAATCATATAAATAACCCCATCAAATCGTGCACCAACGCCATACTGTTTGGTTGTTTGTTTTGTTAGGCAAAACACTTGGGAGCGTTATTCTCTATCTCGTCAGTGACATACTAGACCCGTGGGTTGTGGAGTGGGCAACCAAAAAAAAAAAGCACACAACAACATAGTTTTGCAATCACTGCTGCGGGCGTTCGCGCTATCTTAGGCAAATATAATACATGATCCGTGGACCTTACCGATGTGTTTGTGTGTGTGTGTGTGTGTGCAAAAGGTTAGGCAATTGGTTAGGTTTTTCTATTAAATATCGCACCCCGGCGCCGGGATCGGCCTAATGATTGCCCGATGCAATCAATCATCGCCAGTTGACGGACGGAGCGTTGAGATTGAGTCAATCGCACCGTGCTGAGGTGTCTAATAACGCCGCAGACTAGTCGGAAGAGATGCAATGCAATTACGTGAGGTGAGGGAAAGGAGATACAGTGAGAGAGCGAGCTCTTTCTGGATAGAAATTGGGGTGCAATCAGCGTCAAAGATGGGATGGGAAAGTGTGAGTTTTTGTGTGGATGGTTTAGGTACTGACCTTCCTATTGATATATGGGCATGCGAAATCGTTTATGGCATTCCTGGCGCGATAAAGAAGGTGTGAACCGCACGTCAAATGAGTGTCCAATGATTTGCTGGCCGACTGGAACGGTATTTTTGTTTTATTTCCTAAGGTCCGCTAGAGCAGGGCTACAGGGCAATGCGTTTAAAACAGTATTAGCCTTGCTGCCTGGTAATTATTTTGCAGTTAAGGTAAAATTTCAGGGTTCAAGCCTTCAAAATTGGAGTACATTAGAGACTTCCAATTCGAATGATGATTCCTCTTTGGTCTGATGTGTTCCAATTCCAATTGGATTTAGCGTCAACTTCAAACTGAGAGAAAAACCTTAAAACATTGATTTCCCTTTTACAAGACCAACATGAATCACAACTCTTGTATTGGCTAAACCCCCGCGTGTACACACACAAACTAGCAACGCATAACGCGACAGAACCTCTCTGAGACTCTTTCCGTGGGTCGTCCTCTTCATCCAAATCACCTCGGAAAGAACAAAAAAAAACACCCGAAAGTGGTTTTCGGGTCACTTGAAATTGATTACAAGATCGCTTCGTGCTCGGCGGCGAAAGATCTTGTACCCAGCCGTCCTCCCCCCTTTCCACACACCCACGGCACTTTCGACAAAAGTCTCTTTTCTTTGCCCATTAGGAAATTAAACACAATTTATCCAACTAAACCGGCAAAAACCGACGGGGCTTAAGCATTGTTCACTTTTTGCTGCTGCTGTTGCTGCTGCCTTGTCGTTGTAACCAATAGTGCGCGACTGAGCACTGGAAACTTCAACAACTTCACCCCCTCCCCCCCCTTTCACCCGACAAGACTTTCGGAAGCAGCATCCTTCATTACCCGAAGAAAAGAAACCGTTCACCGCTGTTGTGATGGTGGCGTGGTGGAGCAAACGCCGGGGTACGTGAAGTTGCTCGTCCGTCATATTCGAGCGCTCACTTTAAAATTAGACTCCATTCAATCAATCAACCAATTCAAACACAAGCAAAGAGTGGGACACAGACACAGGCACACACACACAAACGGCACGAGTGTGGGGCTCTGTTCTATGTTTCAAATCACCCGGGCTGCGCCCGCAACATCGTCGGAAAGTTTCCAAGTTTTGTCATCGTTCGTGCCGCGTCGAATCAACTTGTCCGGAACGCGGCGGCAGACCCGAGAGATATCCGAGAATGGGAAGAGAAATTGTTGGAAGCGCGAGCGGGATTGTTTTTATTATTTTTCCCTCCCGATCGTCCCGGCCTTCCCGCGGATGTTATGTGTGTGCCCCGAGTGCCCCCAACGTTGAAGTGGGTAGTGCCTTTTTCCGAGGCCATCAAAATTGGTAGAGACGGCAGTACCGCAGCTCTACGCACATTCCAACCCATGTGCATGACAATGTGCTGCGCGGCCGTTTAGGGCTCGTC
Organism: Anopheles merus; assembly: GCF_017562075.2. NCBI lineage: Eukaryota > Metazoa > Arthropoda > Insecta > Diptera > Culicidae > Anopheles > Anopheles merus. The sequence continues at coordinate 18,840,053 of NC_054085.1, forward strand.
GTAATGCTGCCAATGTGACACGAGCACTGCCCTAGAACAGCAACGCGCTTTTGGGGACGGCGAGGACGGGTGCACGGGGAAATGCTTTCGATTTGGAAAACACTCAAACGCGACCGACCCGAAGTTAAACGTCACATTTGCGGGGCTGTGTTTTTCCGCCATTCTCGCTCGGTTGGTTGATGAGTTTGTAGGTTTGTGTGCTGTGTTTGTGTGTTTAGTTTATGAGCAACAAAAATGGGATGGTGGATCCCGCGTGTGTTTGAATATTTCAAGAATTTTCAAATTGTAGAACAAGGCCAGACAAGGTGAGAGCATTTCAATTGCATGCATTTGATTTATGACTAAAATAAAGCGTAAAAGTGTTATGCTTTTTTTTTGCCTCCGGAAATTCGTCACAAAAATGACTTTTTATTTACACATAATGTTTCCAGCATTTATAAATACTGCGAGCGGCCATAAAAAAAAACAGGGAGATCTGCAGCGACGTTAGCGCACAAATTCGAAAGCATTCAATTGCAACAATGTTTATGCAGCGGGCCGTTTAGAATGGCGCGCCTTTACGATGTGACTATTTTACGATTCCACAAGTGCCCAACTTCCTGGCCGTCCTATTCTTCAAACCTTTCAATCCGCGCACAGTGATGCGTTTGCTTTGCGTGTACGGTCCAGCTGCCGCAGCAGCGGCGTACACAAAATCGTGTTGCGCACAAATCAATTCCGTGCCGAATCGTGTGCTGTTCAACTAGGGAGGACGAAGTCACCGCAATCTATGCACGGCTACGGAGCAAATACACATGTGCCACGCAGAGAAAGCGAGTGTGTGTTTCAGTTGCAACCAGGGGCGCACCCGGAGGTACGTGGCTTCGTGATGTTTATTTCGGTTGGAAAATTTTTACTACCGCAGCTAAACATGACACGAACAAATAGATGTGTGCGAGCCTATGAGAGGTCCGGCACCGTTCTCGTGTTGCTCGGTTGATTGCTGCCAGAGTTATCCGGCATCCGGAGGCATGAAACCCTGAAGTAGTAGAAGTGATGGAGTTTTATGGACGCTTCTTCTCGGGAAGCGAGTTCGGGAAGAAATTCTTCTGAAGAAAAAAGGAAAACAGTCTCCAACGAGCATATCATGTGGACGTGATTTAAAGAGTATCTTTCAGTAAAGACACAGCTCTCCTACCCGGACACCCTAACGATGACGTCTGGAAATAGTAGATGTCCATTCTTCCGGACGGTGTGACCTACTTTCCGGATATTCAGCAGCAGTTCTGCAGCAGTCAGTCAGCGGGCAAAAAGCAGTCTAGGGCCTGCAGAGTAGGTTGGCAAGGGTGAAAAAGGAATAATTAGCACAAAATAACTTCCCTACTGTGTGTGTGTGTGTGTGTGTCTGTGTGTCCGATAGGACCTGACAGATCTGCATTGATGTGAGTACGTTTTGACGCATCGATCTGCAGCGGTTTTCCGCCCTCTGCGCTCCTGTTGGGTAGTGTGATTGTATTCCTGGGGTTTGCAGGTTTATGCCGCTAGGACAATTCCATTTCTACGCGTGTATGTTATCTCACTTGTCTTCTCGTGTTGTACATCCACACACAGCTGTGTGTGTGTGTGCTTGTGTGTAGCAGAGCTCATCACGCTCCAGATGCCAACCACCGTTGACAGATAATTAATTTGTCCCGCATATGCAAATGCAGCAAACGCGTTTTTCTGCCATTCCCCGTACACACAGACGACGCCGTTCTGGAGTACATGGAGGAGGATCAGACGCAACAAAAAAACCGACGAAATATCTATCACTAGCACTGCCACTGCAATGTGAGGTACGCTTCGGAATTCACTTTTTCACAGGATGTGTGCCTGTGTGTGTCGGGTTGGAAAAGTGCAGTCTGGTGGATGGCAGGACATGCCGGATGCCACAATATGTTATCCTTCGCTGCTGTGTGTTACCGTCGATCGCCGACATCGAGCGGGCTGGAGTAGTTTTTCCTGGTAGGATGGACTTTTATACCCCAGCGTCGCTCTATCCTGGTCTCACTCTGTTATCCCCCTCCAACCAGGAGCGACGACTTCCTGTTAGCGCGTTCGCTCAGTAGTGCGACGCTAGTCTGGGAACGCATCATAACCGCCAACGGTGCAACGGAACGAATCCAAGCGCTTCTGCGATTGACTTCATTAGTATGCGCAGCTCACACACGAGTTCTGGGAAAACCCCCCTACACCAGCGTGTGCGTGTGCTTTTAAATATCCTTCACGGAAGCTGATATCCTTTTTCCGCTCTCGCCCGAAAGCCACCTCCCCCACGTTGGAGTTGGCAAACTAGCGAGGAAACGGTTATTAAACCGTCCTGAAAGCTTCCGAGATTTTGTGCCCCCCCCCCCCCTCCCAAGTCGTCCGCCACCGTTGTGTGTGTGTGTTTGTCCGCCAGGCAGTTTAGAGATCCTGTCTCTGGGATGTCTGGGATTTGCACAGTGACACATATGCGCTCGTTCCTATTACTTTGCTAAAGCCCTAGTTTAGCAGTCTGACAGGTGCTGTTTGTTAAGGGAAGTCAAAGCACGCGAAAGGTTCCAAACTTTGATACCATATGGATGCGAATTAAAACGCGTCCTTAAACTTAAACACACACCACACAACGCCGAGTTTCGCCGATTTCAAGTGATTCAAGCTGCTGTTTGTCGTAGCATTGCTTTGTGTGCAAGGGTTTGGTGTCGCGGAGGGAGCACTGGGGAGCATCTATTGCGTTTCTCCCCATCCACCGCAAACAATGGGAAAGTTTTAATGAACACTCAGCGTTCTGCAACAAGAAGAACGCGAAAGAGACAGAGTCGAGTATAGTCTCTGGAATGCAAGATTTATGATTGTTCGCTTGGCAAGAGTTTTAAGAGAGGTTACAGTGAAGAAGCATCTTCAGAAGTCAGGCTCGCCCCCGCCAGCTCGTGTGGTTTCTGCAGCAGCACAAAACAACAATACTCCCCAGCGAGTATGCCGGGAGTTTAATGGAGCGACTCGTAAATGAGATTGTTTTGTTTGGTGGTTTTAATTTCTTTCCCTTAACTTTTCGCTTTGCATCCTGCCCCTAAAAAAAGGGAAGAAAGCACGCGCGTCTCAGTGTGTGCTGCTGGTGTTTGGCGTACGGGGGAAAAGTTATTACGCTTCACGTTCGACAGTAGCGTCCCCCGAAACTAATGCCTGTGATTGTGAATTAGCCTGCCGTATGCAGCGTGATTATATGCTTCCAGCTCGTAATGTGCTTCCTTTTCAAATTCAAATTCATCGCTTCCTTTCCGGTGTCCCGATGGTGTGTGTGTGTGTGTGTGTCTGTGCTCCCCCACTTGCTTTATTTTCTTATCGTAGCACCATGGCAAACCATGGACAAGGAGAATGAGATTTTTGTATGTGAAAAATAATAACAATAATATGTCGTCATTACTATGGTTTCTCTCCCTCTGGCACCGGAGTTGCGGTCCGGGCCACAAGAACAACACCGAACCCGTAGAGTTGAGGGCTGCTGATCGGTTGGGTTGGGACGCATGAAAGAGACATTGAATATCTTGTCCGGTTTTGTCACCATCGGTCGCCGGTCGACAAGATCATTAGATATTCGGCAAGTGCCTGTTATGTGTGTGTGTCTAGAACATTTAGTTTGAATGTCGTTTTTCGGCGGGGATGGTACAGGACGGTTAGGTTTTTTTATGGGCCATTGTTAACTGGCGCTATTAAACCGATGCTTGGGGTGGGGATGTGTTGGGTAGCAAATTGCTGTTTAGGGTTTCAAGCTTCTTTGTTCGGACACCACCCCACGGTTCCTATGATTCGTCACGGTATCGACAACATCGGTGTACCAACAGGGGACTCGACTCGACCGAGTTAGTGGATAGATTTAGTGATACAATGTAGTTGTGGTTGTTAGGCCGCAATAAACTAGCCGTAATTATTACGCGCGTCGTAATCATGCTTTCATTGTATTTCAAAGTTAATGTTTATCATTTCTTTTTGGGAATATTATTGAAAGCAGACGTTTTGGAGATTCTATCAACAAAAAGAGCAACATGTTTACATCAGTTAGAGCGATAAAAGTATGTAAAAGTTTGATTATATTGAAACATCAAAACTAGTGCCCTGAACTGCGTCCTCAAAGGAATTTCAAATTAATTGTTATTGCAATTTGTTTGACCCTTTTATGAGAATACTTTTGATGTCAAGGGATCACTATAGTTGGGTAGGATTGTGCAAAATTTTAAACTTTTCGATTGTAGGTTCTAAGCACAATTAAATGTTAAGTGATAAAATGTGATAAAAATTGAATACTTAAGAACAACTAGGGTTATTTGATAAAAACTATAAGTACCACGCGTTTTAACCGTTTATGACAAAATTACTTGTATTTGTTTTTTTTTTTGTATGTTTTAATGAGATGATTTTTTGTTAAATTGAATTAGTATCCAAAAAAAGCTAAATTGAAACATAGTCATCTCATGTCATAATATTAGTTGAATTTTAGCATTACTAGTCAAAATTATTGGTCAGGTTGTTGTAGTGTTAACACTGGTCTCATCAATTTTATCAATACAGGGTTTCAAATCATATAAGGGAATAGTTCAATCAGTTAGGGGAATGTTGCAAATCGGTATGGGAATGTTGCATTCAAGCTGTGGAAGATTGCAATCACATAGGGTAATTTTGCAAGCATACTGTGGAGCTGTCATCAGATTGTGAGTGCCAGTGTAAAAAAGCTCCGAATTGATACCGAAGATGTTTTCCAAAAAACAGCATTTGGAGTTGTTTTCGTGTGGAATTCAGCTGTACACATGATAAAATAAATAAATCCTGCTGCGGAGCCGTTAATTAAACATAATGAGATAGTAAAATTAACGAAAATGTTTTGAGGTATTTACAGCGGCACCCACAGTCTGATAACAGCTCCACAATATGCTCTAAGTGATTGAACTATTGCCTTATATGATTAGAAATCCTGTAAGATGGTTTATTGGACAAAATATGTTCATAATATACGTCAACATCGCCGATCCTTGGAGAACAAAACAGAGTGTCTCTTGTCAACTCAAAAAAAAACCCAACTGAACTTTGCCAACTTTTTTAAAATGAATTATTATGCTCAGTTATTTACGTGCTTTTAGCAGAGTGAAATTGAAACCTTTTAGTCAAAAGTTATTGTTTAAAACCTCCCATGTCACCATTCACCTGTGCTGCAATACAGCTAAAATTGGCTGTTGATACGCATGATTTGTAATACAGTCCAACCAATCAATTTATTGGAAAAACAGTTCACTCCAATCCGATAACGAAAATGGTTGGAACTTAACACAGATTTGCATCACAAAAAAGCTCAACCTTCGGCCCGGGCTCGGCGTGCCAGAATCTGCCTCTACCTTTTAGCTATTTATTTAACCAATCAAACGAAGATGGCCCTCAATCGTTTCGAGCCAATCGTTCGTGCGCGGAGCTCTATACCAGCAGGAAAGGTCCGTCCACCCCGTCCAACCTGCCGTCCAAACGCCGGCAGAAAAACCTTCCAATCCTGAAATGTGTTTATTTACGCAACACCGCAGCAGTCGGAAGGTGGTCGCTGCGTTGCCGGCGATAAGCCCCTCTGTGTGTGTGTGTGTGTGTGTGTGTGTGTGTGTGTGTGTGTGTGTGTGTGTGTGTGTGTGTGTGTGTTTGCATTCGCCTCTCGATAAGCGCGACGGGCTCTGTCCCGCACCGAAACCTCGGCGATACGCGCGAGAACAATTCAGCGCATTAAAAGGCTTCTTCGCTATCAAATGCATAACCACCACGACCACCCCTCGCCAAAGTGTTCGGTTCGCTCGGTCGCCGACGAAGAGACAGAGTGCCGATCTAAGGGGGGAAGGTCAAACCGGTGACTAGAATTTCAATGAAATTGTCATCGATTTTCTGGTTGTTTTTTTCCCCCCTCGTGATGGCTTGACTTGTGCATCACGTTCCGCTTGGTTTTTTGGAGAGCGAGTGAGCGAAATGACAAACGAAAAAAAAAGAACACCCCAAAGATGGGGCTGTTTGTGTCGGAATCGTCTCGAACGTACGAATTCCTAAGCTCGCTTTGTGTGTGTGTGTGCTGGCAGCATTAGTGCCGTTTGGTTCGGGGTCATCCCCACTGGGAGGGTTGGCCGAGTCGCGCGAAGCAAAACTTTTCTTTCTCTCACTCCACACTGGTACGTGCGTTGCAATCCTGCCAAGGAACGCTGGGATTGTACCGACGGGAAGGCTCCAACGGCTCGGTAACACGGCACGATTCGCAGCTAAATAAAATAATACCCCACCGTGCCACGGTGCTACTGCTGGAGGAGCTTAAATTAGGTGCTTTTTGGTATCCAATTATTTGCCATTGGCTTGTGGCGCTGTTGGGGGGGGGGGGGGAGTGCACAAACTTCTTGACTTCCCGACCCCGACGAATGTTCGACCGGGGTGAGCGGTTTTTGCGCCCGGGCTTCTTAACGCGGAATTTACATATCATTGTTGTCAAAATGGGGTTATTTCGGTATTGGCAGCGGCAATTGCTCGTCTGCTCCGATAACGCCCAAAACGCCCTGGATCATCACGCACACACACACACACGCACCCAAACACTTCAATCGAGTTCGAGCCAAAGCCCGTGAGAAGAGCAATAAAACCTTTAATTTTGTACTCGAACAGCGGCTGTGCTGATGTGTCTAACGATTCCAAAGTTTCGATAAAATGAAATTCCCTTAAAACGATCTCACGGTGGCGCTAAATAAACATTCGGAAAGCAAGGGAAAGCGGTACGGGGAGGACTGCAATCCAAAAATCGAGCGCAGGTAGGTTCACACTCGAACCACCACACCATACCAAAAAAAAGGATTCATATTCCTTGGGTGTTAGGACGCTCGGACAGTCGGAGGTATTGGAATGTTGACAACACCATATGGTGAGCATTGGCCTTTTTTTCATTTTTTCACGGTTCAGATTGTCCGTTTAGATTCTCTTCCAGTATTCAGGTAGTTCCACATCGAAGGGACTCTATACCATTTCCCAATTCCCCATGTTTCCTCATCCCGGGATGTTGGAGTGTAGAAAACATGTGGCGTAAAACACCTCTCCGGTGCACTCTTCTCCGCAGCCTTTATGGGTTGATAATTGTTTCAGGTTTCACAAAAATTCATAGAAACGAGAACCTGCGGTTCTGGGATTTTATACCGATTAGAATCGAGCGCAATAAGAACCCACGGTAGGAGGAGCTCGCCCGTAAAGGACGAGTTTGCTTTTGTTAGAATTTTCTCACTCTCTCTCGCACACTCTCCCTCCCGACCGGGCAATCCATTCGCCGGGGGCCGCATTAAAAACGGCCACTTATCGACTGGTATTGATTCCTGGGGTTGCCTTTTTTGTTGTGTGTTTCGTTCGTCGCCGTGTAGAGCACTCTGTTTTTAAATATTCATTCTCACCGCTCGGGCGGCGCCCGTACTGCAGCAGCTGCACACGGGATGGCCTAGATTGCCGCCCGAGCTTTCTTTTCCAATTTCCAATATCACACTCCCTGGAAATGGTAGGCAACGCAGTTGCACAGCAACGACACACTGCAATTTGCTTACCCCTTTCGGACAATTGACAAAGTGTAAAGCCTGGAAGCTCGTGTCACTGCAAGCGAAAATACTCGGTGTTCGGGGGGTAATCAAGGGATCGATAATAATTCAAACTCTGAATATTGTGTCCACTTTTTGCGAAATGTAAATTGGAGTGCATGGGGAGGTCACCAGCCAACATCCCCAGCAACAACAGAACAGACTAGCAGAGCGCGTATTGGAAAAGGATGTTACCATGGAAATGGGTTGGAATGGAATACCGCAGCACCGGCAAGCAAAGCCGGACGAGAACTTCTGTCGCCACAAACTTCCTGAACTTCGAAGACCCAAGAATGTCTGGGTCTCGCTGGGAAGCGGACGAGGAATTTGCGGAGGAACGTAATACTACGGCTACAAGATATGCAGGCTCGCCGGAAGACAGCTGACACAATTCATTACTTACGGTTGACCGGTAGAACGGTTCCAGCACTCCCCTGTGCCAGAAGGGCGTATGGAAAATGCCGTGTGCCGATAAATGAGTGGCAATACCGGTGACGTGATTCATATTTATACGTATGCATGGCGTCGTCCTGATAGTGGCGCGGTTGTGGAGACGATGGTTGAGGGTATTATCGTATCATGCCCAAGCATATATACCATCCATTTGCTTCGTGGGGACTGCTCCGGAGCTAGCTGTCAATAGCCCCAACACCACTAGTACGCTCGAGTTTTTTCTGGTGAATCAACGGCACTGTCTATCCAGCAAAAGGTGTCTTCGTCGACGACCCACACGCACGGCGGGGGCATATCTTGTCCGCACAACCGATGTTCTGTGTGTCTCGGATTGTATGTGTGTGCAACACAGGAAAGAGGTGATAAAAACCCTTCATATCGACCGACAGAGCTCCCTATCATGCCATACCCTCCATTCCCGGTAACTTCCTATCATTTCGGTACAGGTCCAAGTCGCGAAATGACACATAATCAAAAATGATTGATTTTGTGCCCGCGTCTAGCGCTCGGCCGTGTCGTCCTCGTTGTGTATGCTTACTGCGGCTCCTCAACCGCATCATGATGTAGCTTATGATCTGACACTATTCCAAGGCCCTCTCGTCTTCCCTCGTCAGCCGCTTATGTAAGCCCTCCCTGGAATCGATGTGTGTACTAATACCGCGTAGTGCTGGCTGGGCGGGTTCGATTATTAGTATGCAATTGTAGTTTGACTGCCTGCGTTATTTTCTTTTTTGCTCACGATAGTTCAATATTGTTGCCTTTTGCTTTATTTTCCATCGGTGCGCAGCTTTTCCTTCGCACGCTTAATTGTGCGCAGTTGCAAATGCGTTGCGGGTGTGGGTTTGGAATAAATTGAAACTCACTCGGAGGAAATAAATTGAAATCCGACGACTGCTGTGCACATACACATACACCCTGGCTGAATGCGAAAAACAAATGCATTAGTCGTGCCGTGGTGGAAAGTTGTCAGATGTTGAGGGAAATTATACTGTCTGCCTGGTTCGCTTCGTGTGGCCCGGGGGGAACTGACCAGGGAGTGTGATGACGGCGGGAGCGGGTGACACTTTTTGTCTTTCGCTCCTGTCCGACAGCAGTAAATTATTCATACGTTCCATTTTGGCTTTTGAAGTGCTTGTGTGACATGTTCGATTAGGTTTTTTTGTTGTTGTTTGGTTTACCGCTGTAATAATGTGTAAAGGCACTCGGGGCAAAGAGATGAACTGGCACATTGGAAGTTGTATGCGCGTATATTACGATCGAAACGTGTACAAATACTATGTTTCAGGAGCGCCATAGACTTTTTTTTGTAGTGATGGGTAAAGTTGGCAAAAATGCGGAGTCCACTCCGATCCGACTCCAATAATTTCGGAATCGACTTCGGAAGATTGACTCCGACGACTTCGAACGACTCTTAACCACTCCGGACGATTCTGACTCCGAATGACTTCGAACGACTCTGGACGACTCCGGACAATTCCGAACGCCTCCGGACGACTCCAACTCCAGGCGGAACTAGTGGTTCGGATTTTCGGAAGTTGGAGTCGGAATCGGGCTAACAACAGCTGGAGTCGGATCGGAGTCGTGGGTGCGCTCTAGTTTTATCACTAGTTTTTTGTCCAAAAATTTCCTAAAAAGCTTAAGAATTAATAAATAACTGCTCTAAATGTTACAGTGTAAAACGCTCTGTAAAAAAATCAGAACACACTCGTTAACATGACCTCTTTGCCCCTTTTTCCCTATCTACATGTAAAATGCATATAACCAGGGGGACTAGAATGAATTTGCGAAACACGTACAGCAGGGCTAATTAGAGCATTAAATCGATTTTTTTATTATTATTTTCTTACGTTCTGATGTTTCCAACAGTTAAACATGACATTTAAATTGAAATGACTTTCTAAAATAAAAATGCATGTCATTAAACTGCAACTCAAATTCCAATAAAAAATCAACACAACACGCTCGCGCGTGTGTATGTGTGTGGGAGCCATTTAACAATCCCAATTTATATCATCCACCAATCGACGTTTATACAATTTTAATCAGTTTCTTATGAGTTATTTCCAGCTCCCCCTGGGAATCTGTTTTATGGCAATCCTTTATATATATATTTTTTATAGCTTTTCGCGAACGAATGATGCGTTTTTTCGCACCGCCGGACCAATGTTTGCACGAAAGTCCGCGCTTTTTACCCGGTTTTATTAGCTCATCCAGAGGGGTGAAGATATTTTACGCAATATTCCACACCAATCCTTACCGATTGCTCATCACTTCCATCCGCGCGTTGGCCACTCTGATTCATCTCCTCTAGGAGCAAACCATCGATTCTACGCGGCGGAGGTACTCTGCTAACGAGAGAAAGAGAGACGGCCATACGAGCGCGAAACGTTCAAGATTATAGCTTTTTTTTCATTTGCTTCTCTTGCTACCCGGCCACACAAACCAACCCACGGGGGCGCACATCTGACACGCGGGATGACTGACCTTCCCCTGGCACTGCTAGGGCTCGTCCCGCACTTTCTCACGCAACCGTCCCACCGGTTGGAGTTGATGGGTTGTTCATAAAATCGCTAATGATTTCCGTTTTGAGTAGGGCGAGCAATCAATTTCTTTCGTACATTCGGTGTCTTTTTTTTTTAGCTGCTACTTCGTCTTTGTGCTTGCGTCGTGCTGGTTAGGACGCTATGCCATCCCTCTGTCACGAACATCTAACACCGGGACCGGGTCTCTGTCCATCTACTACCCCCCCATCATCATCATCGTTGGGGCGCGTGTGCGCGCGCGTCCGTCTGCGGCAGAAGTGACATAGTTGGAGTTTTATTAGGTTGTTAGCTTGATCGATGGTTTATTGATGTTCTCGGGCTCTCCCCGCTCGTATAGCGTAAGTGTGCTAACTCGGATTTCGGTTTTAATTGCACCGGTCCACCTCCCAGACCCAGGCCGGGTCGTGTGTGTACCGTTCGCGTCTAATGTCACCTTGTTCGAACGCTGCGACAGGGAGCTACGGTTTCCTTTCCAATCAATGTTGGAAGTAGAGCAAACGGGATAGCGAGCATTTTTGGAGAAAGCGTTTATTGGAGTGGATGTTGTACTCCAAATACCTACTTTATTACGAGCACAGGAACTTTGTTGCCCAAAGTAGCAGCAACTCTGCAACACTTTAATGGATTGGACGAAATTCTGCAACTGCTCTTCGTTCGCCTTAAGGATTGGTTTGTCAACTTAAATTACCCAATTATAGTTATTGTCCGCTCACAGCCAACTCATCACTGGAACCATCCCTCCCCCCCGAACCCCCGTGTGAATCATCTGCACATGGGGATTGTGCAATAATCTTCGCATTACATCGCACTGTGTACGGTGTGGCGGGAACTCCCGTTGCGGTGTGCCGGCTGACGATAATAAATGCGAGAAATTTGTTAACTTCAACAAGCTGCTGCTTCTGCTGCCGCTCCTCAGTTGTTGTTGGCTCGTCCGCACCGTGTGGAAGCAGAGCATTTGCCATGCCCGAGCAAAACAACGCTTGCACAAACATTGCTCCTTGGATGGATGCGACGAGGATGAAACCCCGTTTTGTAGCCGTTTTTAAGCAAAATCCCCATTTACCATTCTCTCTGTTGGCGCTGGAACAAGATAATCCCTGCCCGAATGGAAAAGGTTCCGAGCCGAAAGGTCCTGCAACCCGAGAGAGAGCCTGTGGAAACGGAATTGAAGGTTGGGTGCGCCGGGAAGCGAAAGATACCCAGATCCGGGACGCCATTATTCAACCTGGACAGTACGTAATAACTGGAGCGCAAACGGTGAGCTTTGACCACCTACCGACGGTGGCAGGGCGCCGGATATGAGTGAGTGACATGGCCTGAGATTGATTTCGCTGCAAGGTGAATCCTCTCGCTGCTGCGGAGCGGACTATATGGCGCCCAGGTGCTGGGTATCTGACCAAGAACTGCTTGGGATCTTGGGGCAAAGGGATGCTAAAGCTATCCTTTTCTGTGGCCGTGCGTTGGTTCTCGGTCGGTCGGTATAGAAGAGATTATATCCCTACTGCAGCCCACACCCTGATATTGACTCCTCTGCCCCTTTTACGGTAATCCTCTCTCTCTCTCGCTGTGCGCCTTCGTATCAATCAAATTAATTCAATTTACGTTCACTGTCGCAGCCGGACACACTTTGGCCACGAGCGTCTGGTTGGCGGCGACGCAGCTCCAATGCTTGGTTTGGCTCCAAAGCTACCCCCAAACCCCCGGGCACGAGTGAGCAGAATTTATTCCGACTGACTGCAACCATTAACACACATGTGGGCATCACCACCCAGCCAGCGCACCAGAATTGCGCACTATAAACGGGCGCGCGTGTTTGTCTGGCTCATGGTGGTACACCACATGGTTATCGTCGGCTACTGGTGGTGTGGTGCTTTCATGCCCTGCGAGAAATCCCGGCACAAATGGTCTTGACACCACCGGATCCGACCGGATCGGTTTTGGCTGGTCGCTGTCGAATATCTCGTAATTACAAAGCACACACACGCATGCACGCAAACACACATTATCGCCTAGTCGGGGCCAGGCTGACGGATGTCTCGAGCAGTCTGACCCGGCTGGCTGGATGAAACCTTCCGAAGATTTCATCTTTCGGGCGGTCCACTTTCTTGCGTGCTGCATGGGCAAACGGTGTCCCCGGGCTTTCGGGACCGGGCCAGAGTTCACGTACGGTACAGCAGCAAACGGAGCAACCGAAAGCGGATGCATCGATCCGCCTGCGGCGGCCTAACGTCGCTTCGGAATTCATTAATTTTATCACACTTCCAGAACCACCATTTTCCGGGTGCTGCTGGTGCTGCTACAGCTAGATGTTGTTTGGGTGAACTTTTTCGATCGACAAAACCCCATCCCAACTCATCCTCACCCGGGTCACGGATGCGTTTGTGTGTGGTTTCTGCAAGAGCGCCTAACCTTGTTGATGTCTGAATTCCTCTTCGCTAGCCACGACTTCTTCACTCCCAAACCACCACCGCCGCCTCGGTCACACAGAACTGTCACACAGTGATGTGTGGCCGATGGCCAAATATTTATTTGTCTGTTTTTGCCCCCGGGGTTTGGCTGCAAACGGTCGGCACTATTCCTCCCGCTTCCTGTTTTTATTTGCCTTTTGAGGCGCATTTTCTAGATCAATGCCAATATTGTCTCACCCCCCCCCCCCCCCCCCCCCCCCCCCCCCGAAACCAGCCACGCCTGGGGTGGTGCGGTTTTTCGTTATGATTTTTGTGCCACCCTGCTACTTGATACCGATCCACAGACCACACACATGCTCTGACACACATACGAATGTGGTTTGTTGTGAAAAACTGTGTGTGTGTGTCTCCAATAGTTAGTGGAAGATTTTTTTCTGGAAAATGAACTGAGCGAGTCTCTGCGTGGAGAAAAAGTGTACCCAATGGCGATTAATTGTTTGTTTCATTAAAAGCGTTTCACAGGAACACACTCTAATTGCTCACAGTTCAATAAATAGTCAGCAAATGTTGCACACAAACAATCAATTCCATGAAATATCAAAATGTAATATCCTAGTTATCCACATTACCAAGAGGTGTAAATTTGGACATGGTTCAATTTGGGCCCAACAGGTTGAGTTGCAAACAGAAAAAGCAATTAAATTGTTACCGAAGATTGCTGGATTGTGATTATAACACAAACGCACGTACATCTCCACACCGACAAATCGCTTCTCTTTACTGTTGGCCATAAATAATTGGCCGTTTTGTGGCGATGCCTCTGCCTCGCTGCCGCGAGCGTACCTTTCCGCGGACATGAGAAAACCGCATCGAATTCCATGCCTCCCCGGGCCTTCCCTTTGTCCTTCCTTTGGCATAAAGGTGAGCTTGGCGCCCACCACCTCCCTCATACCCATCCCATCCGGGGGCGGTGCAACATAGTGCAATACCGAAGTTTAATTAGTTTATTAAATTCTTGTTTTCGTTTGTGCGAGAGAAAATACGCGCGCTCTCGTTATCAGTGGAATGTTAAACCACGCCACCAGGCCACATATACACACACACATATGCGCGAACAAACAAAGTTACACACACACACACACACACACAAACATCCAATAGCAATGGTCGTATTATGAATAGTTGTTACCGTGCCAACAACCGGGAAACCACCTTTATGCTGCCGCCCTCGAGTTGTGTTTCTGGGACGCTTTTGGGAGGGAGTTGGGCGAGGGCGCTTGTGTAGCATAGTTTTGTTCTTCCTCTCCATTATCACTACCGTGTTCGGAGCCCCGGTTCCAAACGACCCCGAGGCCAGAATCAACAACTTCTGACAGCTCGCTGCTGCTTCGCTTCTGTGTGGTGTGGCCTACATCCGATAGCTATATCGTACGCTACTGCTGCCGCCTGCTACCTGCATCATTCCCTTTTCCCGTTTTCGTAACACACATTTTTGGAGCCCAGGCACACCAATTACGGCGCCTGCACGTGGGTCCTCTCCGTCGGGCTTATGCAATAATGCTCTAGCGACCAAGAGAGAGAGAGAGAGAGAGTGAGAGGGAGAGCGCGAGAGAAAGCAAGAAAAGCCACTGCATTCCCAGGTACTACTACTGCTACTACTAGCCGCGATAATTACAGATCCGAGAGCCGGTCGGATTTGCTCCCGGGGGTTATTTATTTTTTCGGGCTACGATCCAGCTCGACCTGGGGAGGTGGAAGGTGAGAAGGAAACAAATTGCACATACACAGACATTCTTCACCCAATCCGCCGTCAGCTTATCGAAAGCCGAACTCCATTATCGATTGCATCGACAGGGAGGAGCGGGCACTGGCTGTGTGTGCAAACGGGAGTGTGGAAAATCTAAATTAATTTATTGCTACTTTGGTGGCTCACACACACACGCGTTCATAACTATCCTCACTATATGTTAGCTCTAACATGTGTAACGCTTTTCTCACTTTTTTCTCCTCCCACATTTTGCAGGTGAGCGCTTCCGGAGGTTCGAGAATTCCAATCCCAGCCCCTCCAATAATGCCCAATATAGTTCTCGCATTGCACGAATTGTTGCTGCTGATGGATGTAGAGAGATGATGTGAAGGAAAATCGGGTAGGTCTGTGTATGGGGAGAGGGGGAAATGGGGGGCATTATGGATTGGTATGCAATATTTTCAACTTATGAACCTCCCACCAATTCTCTGGATATGGAATGCCCTTGGGGGTTGATGTACACACAGTACCATGTAACATCAGAATTGGTAAAAGCGGGTTACAAAGTGTTGCTTCTACGAGGATATTGATTGGGCGGGCGGATCAGTTTAACAGGAACTAATAGACGGTATTTCTTTTATTACCTCTTATATGGAACTGGGATGTAAGCATTGATAAACGCTTGCGAGACACCATCTAGCTCGTGAATATACCTGGATTACCTACTGTTCATCAGAACTTGTGATCTAATGTTCCTGATGTGCTTGGGAAGCTCATCAGGCGCTCATCAGAGGCTGTACATATTGGATTTCAACGAATATTAAAATTTTCATAATCATCATCAGCGTTCTACCCTTTTTTCATATAGATCCCTTTTTCAGGTGTCCAAGGGTCCACACACTTTGTTGATACCATGGTTAGATCCCACGGCCATATTCCTTGAATTTTTGCACCTACACGCAACGCCCCAGTTAATGATAAGCTCGGGTGCTCTCGCCCGCAAATTGAATAATGACTAATCAGGCGAGGGTTATTGAAAATTGTTGCTTTCAACTCTCCAATTCAAATCAAATCGTACCCAGCGCACCCAGAGCTACTCGGAACGGTTGGGATGGGTGCCATGGGTCAGGAGGGGCAAACGATCGATCACCATTGCGCACTAACCCTGTCATATGTATATGTGTGTGTGTCTGTGCTCTTTTGCTTGCCCGACTTGCAAATTCGTTCCGGCTGACCAGGTTTTTGCTCCCACCTCACTCATGATTATGCTCCTGGTGTGCTGTTTGACGCGCATGAAGCACACACAAATTGATAAGCCCTCCCGCGTGTATGTGTTTCAGCACCATCTCCGCGCTCTTTTGCCGGCCTGCGCTGGGAAAAGGTCCCTGGGCGCTGCATCCATCTGATAAAAGCAATCAATCTAAGGTTTTGTGCAAAAGTTTGTTAATTGAAATGACATCGCAGAGCGAGTTCCGCAGCCCGGGATGACTTCATTCCCGGGATTGCGTATTGACCGGTCCGGTGCATACATTTGCCTTTACCATTGTACGCCAGCCACTGGCTCTCGTGTGTTGTCTGACGCACCAAATATTGCGCAGGATTTCCGATTGGGATATTTCCATACCCTACAAAGGGAGGAAATCGGCGAGAGATCAATCACAGTAAGCGGAAAGCATGCAAAACGAGGAACTTTGTGACGGTACAGCTTCTGTCCGGGCGTGGTTGCTTTAAATTGAATCTCAAACATTATCAATAAGGCGTAATGAGTTGAAATGGAAAAAAGGCACAAAGGCTGAATTAATTTCTTCAATGGTAGATGAAGAAGATTAGCACATGATTCGAGTGGCACAGTTATTGATGTGTTGTCATGTCTCGAAAAATACATTTAAAAGGAAACAGTTATTCATCGTTTATTTGACCAGTGGCTTTTCTGGGTACAGCACAGGTGGCTCCATTGTTATCAGATTAATGCCATACGGACAATTTTTGTGATGATTAAGTGTCATGCCATGGGAAGTGTGTTTGATATTTTCATGAATTGAATTGATTTTCATTTGAATTGTGATTTCAATTTTATTCGTTCAATCGTGTGTGTAACGGGGAAATGAAATCGTTATTAATAGGAACTCTTGTAACCATTAATATATTAAACTTTGCCTTAATCGTTTGAGTTTTTTATTAAAATTTCCATGAAACACATATTGAACACGTTCCACGTATTAGAAACGCTTGACTTTGATATGTCTGTAACGCTTTACCTTTCGGTGCAGTTTGACACGCTCACATTTAAACAAATACTAATAAAAACCTGATGTAGTGAAAACCCACAAACAGACATTTACTTTGTCCTGGAAACGTTTGTCTATTTTTGTTGATGTATCTTATTTCTTCCGCATAGTCATGGACATGGTTTTTGTCAAAAAGATCCCTCTAATTCTACATCCGCTTACTGTATTTAGTTAATGCTTCTTCCATTATCGAATTTCAGTACAAATTCATCTGTTAGAGCTATGCTACTGAGCTACTGTGAAACTAAGAGACAATAAGAATTGATTGAATTTGGCCAAATTCATACATGAACACCTAAGGAGGCTCCTGTAGTGATTCATTTATTTATTGTGGCATTTTCTCACATGTACATCCATATTCCTAATCATAACTGATCTGACACTGGTGTGTTTTGGAATAAGAAAGGGGCCTTAACGAAACATTAAGCTTTGATTAGTAAACTTTAAATTTCGGACATTTTTTGAAATTCTCATGTCCTGATTGGTGTATTTAGAGTAATATTTGCGCAACATCGTGTTTAGAGTCTCTAAGAAGCTTTCAAAACAATGTACCTTAAATTCTGATCGTCGGTTACAAACTCTGTCTCTTGAGCCCCCCATTTCCCAACGATTTAGACGCTTCTTGTACGTATCATTATGTTCCGGATCTTACATGAGCAACAAGCACGCATTCTAATTTACCTTAAATGCTTTTTGCTTTGCCTTACCCAATAAAAAAAAGTCAAATCTACGGCCTTAAAACAGGCCTAGTTTTGCATGACCAAATTCATGCCACTAGCAGTAGCAACACGCCACACCGCTGAGTGGTTGTATCCTCCCTTCAGTGTAAAGGAAGTAGCTTACTCTCTCCTTCCCCGAACACCGGACGGGGCAAGTGCCCTAAGATGGTCGAGAATTAGAAAGCTTGTACCACTTTCCGTGCGCGTGCGTGACATGCTGAAACAATACACTCCATAGCTCCATATAGCAGAGATGAGTCTCCGAGTGCCGGGTCGGAGAAGAAATTGCGTGTTTTTGTTTGCCCTTTACCGAGTGCTGTTGAAAGAAGCCGCACTTCGCCGCACTTGTAACTATGCAAAACCCGCTCCTACCATCAAAAAAGGCGCGCGCGCTGCGCTTTTTATCTGTTGTTTTTATTGTGACGGGCCTGCTCGCTGCTGCTCCCCCTTCCGATACTGTGGCCGGGCTGCTCGCACGATAGCATTAAACACCGTCGAATCGATGATTATACCGATTGGCCTGATTATTTGACTGAAATGGATTTTCCTAACGGTACACGTACGTGGGGCGGCAGGATAGAAAAGGGTTTCGGCTCACGGGCACACGGGGTTTTCATCCACTGCCAACAACGAAAGAAGGAAAAAACCCTTCCCTTGCACTCCTGTTGTCTTGTGCGATTTCCATCCTTCAATCGGTGCGTCGTTGATGGATCGACGAGCGCTTTGCGCACACAAATTGCGCACTTTTCCATCACATTGCATCAGTGGGGTAAGCGGGTGCCGCGAGTAGGCGAAACCGATGGCAAAAAAGGCAGCAAAGAACGCACCCAGCTAGGGGAACTTTTCAAAAATTGGCCGCATTCTATGAAGGGACCGGGACCGACTGGAGAAGGGCGATGCTGTTGTTTGAAATCCGTTCAGCTTCCTTTTTTTGTTTCGTTTGCCCCCGATAGGGGTGGTGTCGAACGCGCCGCGATGATCACGCAATTCAATCGCGGTACAGCTTAATTTCAATAAATTGTCTACGATGATTATCGGAAACAGCGCGCGCGGGGGCCGTTTGTGGATGCGCTACGGTGTGCGTGCGTTCCGTTCGCCAAAGAGATTGCCCCTCGGTGCGATGAACCGTCTGCGGCCGATGGGTCATAAATAAACGATTTGTGTTTTGTGCGCCTGAGCAGGGAAAATAAAACCAATTTCGGGAGGCAATGCTTTGGCCATGTTTTAAAGAATAAAATAATTGAAATGTTTGCTTTAAGAAATAATAAAATTATATTTAGAAAATAACTATCTTTAGGCAAAATTTACCATGAACTCGGTAGCGTCTGGTATCATAGTAAAAACATATTTTGACATGTTGCTTTAAATTGATTTACTAAAATTTTGGGTGCTCTGTGATATGCATTCACACGTTCGTTCTGGTCATCCTAAAACTAAACCAAAATTACCAAGAAAGGTGCCTTATAAAATCCTGCACGAATGCCAAATGATTCTTTAAAACCAAATGATTTAGGTTAAGAAACGAAATTTTAAGAACTGTTCCATCGTTGCTCAATCTTTACGATCGTGGACTGTCTTTGTTCCATATAATGTGCATGTGTCAACTAGTGATGTGCTGTCTGGAGCGCACCCATGACTCCGTTGCGAGATTTCCACACTTGCAAAACCGGAACCACTAGTTCCACTCAGAGTCGGAGCCGTGCCGAGATGTCCGAGATCGGAGTTATCTAGAGTCGGAGTCGGTCGAAGTCGTCCTGGGTCGCTCAGAGTCGAAGTCAACCAGAGTCAAAGTCATTCGCAGTCGGAGTCTTACGGAATTGTCCGGAGTTCAAGTTGAAGTCATCCGGATTCGACGTCGAAGTTGGAGTCGTTTGGTGTCGCTCAGAGTTGGAGTCGCCCAGAGTCAAGATCATTCAAAGTCGGAGTCTTACGGAGTTGTCTGGAGTTCAAGTCTGAGTCATCCGGATTCGGAGTTGGAGTTGGAGTCGTTGGTAGTCGAAGTCGTAGTCATCCGGAGGTGAAGTCGAAGAGAGTTAGCCGGAATCAAAATCCAATTGGAGTCGGTATCGCCAGGAGTCGCCTGGACGACTCCGGAAAATGCTTCTGATAATGCTTTCCAAAGACCTTCTTTCCAGAGTCGGTTCCAAAATATTCGGAGTCGGATCGGAGTCGACTCCGGATGTTTGCCAACTTCTCCCCATCACTAGCGTCGACCCCATTATACCCGTCCCGGCGATGATTCGCTCTAAAAACAAATGCGCTTGTGTGTAAACTATGCTCTTTATCGTCAAACATCGTAAAATGCCACTCCGAGGGGGTGGGTGAGATTTTTGGGCGCACCGGTCTGCTACCCCTGAATTGTTTGGGCTGCAAAATTTTGACACTTTATCGACAGCTTTCACACACACACGCGAACATGGTTTTGAACGATTCGTAGCGAGTAAAAATTTAAAGCACACGCGCGCGGTCCCCCGCAAAACAAACAGTTCACAGCACAGGGGATCCCCTCCTCATTGGAAGGAGTGTTGTTTCTCTTTGTGAGAAAGCAAGCAAACGACGACGACAACAACAGAACTGTGCCGGGCAATAATGAACAAAAAAAAAAAAACAACGTACCAGCGCTCACTAAAGAAAGAACCAACGCACGCGAGACGGACGGAAGGAAGGTACAGACAAGAACAACAACAGCAGCAACGAAAATTGTATCAAACGGCCAAAATCACCCCATTTCTGGAGGGGGGCGATAGAGCCGCGTAATGCAATCGAGTGAAAAGGCGCGTATTTGACGTGCGGCGGGTGCAAGGGAAAGGTATGTGTGTGTGTTTGTTTCTAGCCCACGATGGAGGCTGGGTGGAAAAATCCTCAAACATCAAACAGCCGCACGTGCTCCTTCCTGCCCGCACTGTTTGGGGTTTGAGCAACAACAAAGGCGAACCAATTTAAAGGGGGAGGCCCATAGACAGGCGGGGAGGCCAGTATTCTCCCAGTATATCCGATCCGATTCTACCCCCTCCCTACCATTCCATCCCATGATCGGTACACAGCATAATAAAGTTTTCGTCGGGTTCGCCGGTGCGCGAGGTTGCCCCAACGTCTCTTCCCTCTGTGTGTCTTGCACGCTTTTCATTATGCTGCCCTCATAAAGATCGATCGGTCGGCTGTAGTTGTAGCACCGGCACCGGGAGCATCAGCACGGCGCAGGAACGAAGAGGGCAGGGGGTGGTACAAGAACACATCAATGCGCCAGGCAACAAACACAAAACGCCAACGATTTGGTCACGCTTTCACAATCGATATTATGAAAATCAGATAGAAATCATCATTAAGCAAAAATAATGGGCTTTTCCCTCCGTTTGTGTGCGCGCGCGGAGGCTTCCGTGTCGGGAGCGAACGGCGCTGACGATGGGAGGAAGGGGAATGCGAGGAAGCATGAGGAGGAGAAGGTGGAAAACTATGGCTGGGCTTCTTTTTTTTGTGCATTGGATTGGCAAAACCGAAAGGGAAGAAACACGAAAAACACAGCAACAACAACATGCGGCCAAACAACCGATACCGAAACGGAGATTGCGAGACCTTTTTGCGGGCACGTAGGGGTAGGGCAGAAGGGAAGCAAGGAAAGGAGGTATGAGAGGTGGGTGGAAAAGGTCGGAAAGGAATTGCAAAAAGATAGGAGCAACATGAATGGGATCGGGAACACAGGGTCCGCAAGTAGGGAAAAAAGCAACCTCCGGAACGGAAGATATTTGCACAGCACCCCTCCGGAGGTGTACCCTTGCAGGCCCGCTGGGTGCAGCGGATGGTGGAAGAGGGAAGAGTGCGAGCAGGAGCAAAGAGCATAATTGTGAACTATTGACAAGTATAGAGTGCGGCCTTGCAAACATCTGAGCGTCTAAAGAATTCAAATGTAGCGAGAAGTGAAGGGAAATAGCTTCAGCCGTTTCGGAGGAGATTGGCACAAAGCATAAAGAAGCGAACACCGCGCTGAGGCACAAATGCACCTCAGCACGACATAGTGCACCAATGAATGTGTGTGTGTGTGGTTGGTAAGAACAAGCAGGTAGCAGTGCAACACAATCGAAAAACGGACTGGCTTCCAGCAAATGCAAGTCCCGAAATGCAACAAGAATGCAACAACGCGGGCTCGACTGCACTGCACAGCGACGACGCATAAACCACACCGAACAACGACGACGACGACGACGACGGTGTCGCACCCTCCTGCTCCCCATTCGTGCCACCCATTTATGCTTCTCGTAGCTGTTCTCGTTTGTCGGTTCACCCGGAGTTCTGGTCGGTTATTTCTTATTGCGATTGCTCGGGTCGATCTTTCCTCTCTCCTTCGCTGTCGGCGTTTCTCAATTTTTATCATCACAGTTTTTGTCCGCTCCAAACATCACCAAACATTGCGTCTTTGTTGCCCTGACCGTCTTGCGGCACTGCGGTGGTTGAGCATTAGGGGCTCTAATGCTTCCTCGCCCTCGCTTCGCCTCGTTAGTATTTGTACAACAATATACATATTTCGAATTAAAAGCGATTTAGGTAGAACGCGGGGCAGGGTCGCGATCGGCAAGGACATGCTGTCGTCATGCATCGGGGGTACGGTGACGGTACGGTACCAATATAATAAACAAAGCCAACCCTGTGTGTCTCCGTGAAGCCAGCACACAGAGGGGCAGAGAGAGGGCAGCACAGTGTGTTATTGACTGATGTTGAGTTTTCGATGGCATTTAAAGACATGCAACAGCAGCGAGGTCCCCCCTGGTATGATCATAATTTTGCTCCGCTTGCCAATGGTCATGGGGGTTGAGTCGTGCAGCAGCAGCAGCAGCAGCAGTGGTGCTGAATTCTTGTTTGAGGTACCAATTTGGGATGCCAATTTCATGCCGTTTAGGGCCGTAAAATAAGTGCTAATGGATATATTTTTCCTCTCCGCATCGTCGTCGACGAGGCGTGATTGAAAGTTGATTAGGAAGGCATTCACAACAACTATCGAGGTTTCGCAAATCGTGTGCGCCCCCCCTGGCCTGCCGGAGTGTGGAGTGATTAATGATTTGTTTGGTGAAATATGAGACAGAAATAGATAAATGTTTATTTCAAAAAGAAGTATTTTTCTTCGTTTTTTCTTCTTCTTATTTTCCTGTTTGATTTCGCTATCTGGGCGTCATAAGAAAAGTTTTTAAGTTACAGTTTTGGCTGTGAGAAACAGATTGTCAAGTATCATCAAAATGGGGCTCGATCTACGTACGGTAGAAGTAGTAGGCGCTACACTTATCCAATGCACCACGGGGCGTCACAGCGTCGGTGCTGCTAATAAGCGTGCAGTATATTCTGCTTCGTCTGCGGTTCCTTCTTCTAAAAGAGATATTTTGTTTCTATTTTGAAAGAAACGCTAAAAACAATTAATATGCTTTCGCTACAAATGATTGCTTTTTGTTCCTGTACACAGATCAATATCCTTCCCATCATCCTTAAAATGTGTTCAAATCTCGACCTTTAAATGTGTGTTTAAAACATAATCACGTCAAACGTGTTCGGCTTTAAGTACAGTGTGCGTAACACACTGTGGCAACGAGATCGTAAAGAAGTTTCCATCCCTCTTGTTATGAAAAATCAAAATCCCTCAAACGTTTTACGCTTACACACACATACACCCACAGAGAAATACATTTACCGCATGTGTTTTTTTTTCTTTTCATTGCTTATTCCACACAAATCCTTACCGAAAACTCGTTCTGTACAACGCACGGTGCTTGAACCGAAGACAAAAAAAAGCCGTCCGGGTATATTACCGTACGCCCAGATTTCGACCTCCTACACAGAATCCTTGTCAAGAGATGGAAACGAAACCAACCAACAACAACAGCACAAAAAAAGGTTCCTCGTTTGCGTTAACAGTTCAGTTCTGTTAATTTTACGGCAATATTATTACCGTGTCGATGAAGATAATTCCATAGCCCGGGACGGATGCCCATATGCAACGGCAGGGAAGCGTTCGTTTAGGCAGAAGAATGCACAGGATACTCCGGTGCTCTTTGCCCCGAGTGTCTGAGTGCTGGAACGACGAAACCCCGGTGCAATCTATCCTTGTCGAAGGTCGTTTTTGGGAAGCACCAGAACCAGAAATAGATAACAACAACCGGGAGAACCAGATTAACTGAAAATCCGACACAAAAAAGAAACAGACGAAGAGTGGAAGGTGGTGGTCACCGATAGAAGATTTCTCGTCAGTCACTGAGGAGGTCTGAGGTACTGGTATGCGAGCAAGATCCCTCGCTGTCGTCACCTCGCACGGACTCGAAAGCTCAGCAGTAGATTTGCCTCGGTGTAAAACACTCACCCATCAGCTCGTTCGTCCTCGAAGCCGTTCTTCCACACTTTTATTGCCGTTTAACGATGTTAATGTACACACACACACACACACACACTGTCACACACCGTAGTGCCATGCTCGACACAACTGGGACAACTTTATGGTGTGTGCCCAGGGTTTTACAACAAGGAGAGGAAATTGATATTGTACTTTCTCGCCAACTCGCCGTGGCATCATCCCCTTTTCGCTCGGAGTCCGCTTCTGCAACGTGTTAAGTAATTACCGGGTATTTGAAGGATTATTTTCCCTCCGCTTTGCTCGGTGCCATTTACACACGTGTGTGAGCGTGCTCGGGAAGAGAAATGTGCAGCCTTCGACGGTGTTTGTTGTGCAGCTGTGGCTCTGAAGGGTTTTATTTTTTTGCTGCTGCTGCTGTTAGTACTTCTCCGTGCCTCCGCAATGCACTCCCTTTGACGCCTTCTGCACGAAGAAATCCCGTGCGACGTCTTAGGCAATTGTTCAAATTAAAATTGCTTTCGTCGGTGTCGGCTGGCCGCCTTCCCGTTCGGTTGTGCGCGCGCGCGCCCAGGTCCATTTGCACAGGTGGTTCATTTAACTAATAGGGCACGCGATTTGTTATTGGTGTTTTTTTCTTCCCCCTTTTCCTTCGCCTTTCCCGCAACAACTTTCCCGTTCTAGTCCGGAACGGGGGCCTTTCCCCAGGATTAGGCTGTGGAAAATTGTGAAAGCGCACTGCAACCTTTGGGGCGTTAGGAATGGAAATTCCGGAAACAAGCGAAAAAAAAACGAAGGATTTAGGTGAAAAAAACCTCCAACACTCCTCTACAGCACAATAGCTTAACACACACACAAAAAAACACAATCGTCATCTTACTCTCCCATCTACGCTCACTCCTAGAAACGAGTTCCATATGAGCTGGAAAAATGGCCACATAAATAAACAATCAACTAATTGCTTTCATGGCTCGCCAGCCCTCGGCCGCGCCAAGACCGAGCGAGGCAACCCTCTTGAACTTTCGAGTGAGTGTTTTTGCCTTCGGTTCTTCGCTACCCCGGGCATGCTCTCGGTGAATGGATGGAATGGTGAAACAGAAACCCTCCTCTCCCGGGTTTGCCCTCTTGATTCCACATTCATAATTAGCGCAGAGGTTATAATTGTGTTGCATAAATAATCTATAATAACTTCAAATCAAATTGCATTCATTGGAAAATCAACGGCCTCTGGAGGGGCTGCTGTGCGATTGAAGCGTGTTTTTGTGTAGTTGCTGTTGCGTTCTTCTCTCTTTACCAGTGCGCAAAAAAAAAAAACCACTAGCCAAGATCATCATCATCCTTTCCCCCCTCCCTTGGGTGCTTTGTCACTTTGTGGATCTAACGAACAGAGCACCCGTGTGCAGAAGGAATCGTTCACCTACGCGGTGGAAGCATTTTCCTTAAGCATTCTCCGTTCCAAATTTCAAACCTCCGGAATGGTGGAGTGAATGGAGCTTAGAGGGAGGAGCGGTTCGAGAAGGGGATGAATGCCTTTGATTTTCTTCCCTCGATTATTCGAGTTTGTTTTGCTTTGTTTAGCAATTCCGAAGCTCACCTTGCCGTGCTGCAGAGGCCGTACTTTCACTAACCTCTGCGAATTGCGAATGAACCGATTGAGTCTTGCCCTGTCGCTCCTAATTCATTCGCCACTTATTTCCTCCTTCCCGTCCCTCCCTGCAGTGGAGCTGAGCTAGAATATGAAATATCACCGGCTTCCTTCTGCACCAGTGCGCTGTCGAGTTTTTCCACTGGTTTTCTGCTGCCTGCTCTGCCTCATGAACATCACGTGCCGGAGGGAGCGACAGAGGCTGCCTTGCCCGTACGCTTCGCTGACTTCGATCGAGCGCCGATTGCCGGGAAAATGGAGCACACTGGGAAACGGTCGCGGCCGTGGACCGCGTAGGGAACGGGCACGGAGACACCGGGAAAACTCGGAATCGAAAATCTAGGTTAGATGCTACATGCCCGTACGGTTTGGCATGTTTGTTTGTTTGTTTATATGGTGCTTTCGCTTGATGGTTTTGGATGGAGCGGGTGGATCAAGGTAGAGCGTGGTGAGGGTGGTTTATACTTATTTCAATCCAACCTCCCCGCCAGCGGGGATGCCAGTTTTCAAAATCCTCGATCGCGCACTGCTACTGCCACTTTTACGCAAAAAAAAAACGGTAGAAAAGCCCCGGAACCTAGCATTTTATCTTAAAGTCTTTCCGTCTCCTCTGTGTGCGACTTTATAGGGATAAGCCCCTGCGGGATAAGACCCGGTACACCGGTAGCGAACCGGGTCGGGTTGGTGAAACAAAAGCCACCCTCGGCTTCTCTCCCCGGTCTTGATCGAAAGAAAGCGCACCCAAGCGCACGAACGATACAAAGATACGCGGGCGCAAAGGCAAGGCAACATAGCTCAAGTGCGCTTTTTGTTTCTCCCGTTTCTCCCGTGCGCTTTCGCGCATTTCCTTTCTAATGCTCGTTTGTTTGAAGCTAAGATGAAAATATTGTCATAGTTTTGTTTTTTTTCGCTATGTGCCTGCGTCTATGTTTGCTTTGCCTTTTCCCTTGTGTGAGCCGTCTCACGGTGCGCGGACCACGATATCTCCACTTTGTGTGCCCGTCGCAAGTGGGTGTTTGTTTGTTTGTTTGCACTGGGGATGTATGTTTTTATTGTTAATGCTTTGATGAAGCTCAAACTTTATGTGACACACACACACACGTGTTGTTTTTGGGGCCTGATTATGGGTGCGCACTGCAGGGGAAATATTTATGATATCTTGCTTCAAATTTGGGAATGGTATCAAATATTTCAATTTTCTGACCTCAATTGTCGCCCACAATTGTGGTGTGGTTTGTGTGTGTGTGCTACAATCCTTCCTGTTTGGTGAATTTAGTGCCTTTCCTTAAATGCCAAGATGATTTTCTGATACTGTTTACAAATACGAATTAATCCAATATCTATACATGCAAAAGAAAACGAAACCTGGGTAGAATAATGAAAAAGAAAGTTGATTAAAACCTTGTCTCAGTTCATGTCCTAACCTAAAAGTTAAATCCAGACATTCAGAATTTGGGCAGTCACATGACTGAAGACATGAACATAGAGCTGAGTAAGCAAGATTGAAACTAGAGCAGTACCAGAATGAGCGCGAAGAATGAGGACGAGCACAAGGATTTAAATTAAAGTTTGACATTTTACCCATGAGCTGATTATTGTTAGGAACAGATACATACATTGATACAGAGGTTCGTGACACAATTCGTGACTATACCAGAATTGAGATCAACTTTGACAATGTCTGGATTTGGGAGTGCATAAATCCCAAGGTAGTTCATAAACAAAGATACTGGAGGTACTGGCAAGGTACTGGAATCTTATCTCTAAGTTACGCAGGAACAGACATTGAAAGATCTATCATAACATAATTGGAATCAGACAACATATCTACTAGTAATCATCCCGTTTAGATCTTAGGATTGTTACCAAGGATCTAGTTAGATTCTCAAAGAGAAGAATATATCTCTTGAAGTTCGTGTTCCTTTACATATGGTTGTAAGATGTTAGAGTAGATGACCTTATTCTGGGATTCACGCACCATCTGTGAGCTCATATCCTTTTCAAACCCTATTTTTGTGTCCCTCGACAGTTGTTTTAATTCCATACTCATAAAAAAGTACTAAAAATATCACTTGCCTCTGGTGTCATTGAAACAGAGCAAATGCCCTATGTCGGAACTAGTCAATAAAGCATATCATTGCCCCGCTATAACACCAAAACACGAGCATCTTTCAATTTAACATCTCGTTCGGTTGGCCTGAACGAACCTTCCCCGCAGATTTACTGCATTAGCTCTCGCTGCATTAATTACGTGATGTGATGTAAGTAATCTTAATTACATTAAAGCTAATTTCGAACCTACCGAACCAAACCGTACAGCCAGACGTGCAGAGAAAAACATCCACACACATCACCCTTTCTGGTGTGAATTAAAAATGTAACAATTTTCTGCTAATTATGAACCATACATACTGGGAACGTACGCTTTTTCTCTCTACGCCGTTTCAATCCGGCGCACCATCCATGCATTTCCTCATTACGCCGGACACGAAATGATGATGGTGTACTGAGCAGAGAGGCAATGCAGAGAGGGACCTTAAATGCATAATGATGATGCAATAAGCTGCAGCCTTTAGGAATTATCCAATTTCGATACTGCAATCGAATCCGTATGTCCTTGCGAAAGTGATGATGATTTAATTACTTCCTGCACTCGCTCGTAATGCTCAAATAGCAATGGTGATGGTGGTGGTGCTGTTTTTATTCTCATTACATCGTTAGCACCAATATCCTCCACTCCGACGTGTTGGTGGTGTGAAGAAAAAATTGACCATAAAAAAAGGCAAGAAACATCCAAGCGCAATATCGAACGCACGCAGTTTTGTTGCTTCGCTACGGCAAAAGAAAAAGGTCAACTGGCTCATCTCGGAGCCAGTTTTGTTGTGCGTGTGCCGCGAGAGTGCTTCCTTTCACCTCGCCGAGTCGGGGCGGCAAATTTGAATCTGAAAAAAAAGACGCGCTTGCGCTATAGCGGAATCCGACCTAAGCAAACCTGCCCAGTGCCCATTCGCGGCAGTAAATTAGACACTTATGTAAACGAAACACCACCAACCCGTTGCGCGATGCCGTGCCTACCACGGTTGCTTGAGATGGCATTTTCGATACTGCAACCACAAGAGGGATGACCTATCGCACCTTCGCGTTCGCGCCACTACTCCTCGCGCTGCTGGATGCGCATCAATTGGCCCTCGCGCGCGCAGAAACCTTTTGCGATGGTTTAATTGTACATCGTACGGTGCTATCCACATCGAGTTGTTCCTTTATTTGTGGAAAAGAGGCCTCTTGTTTCCTTCCTTATACGGTGTGGGGTGTAGTGTGTGTGTGCTTGTGTATGTGTGCCTTGGGTTTCTATTCGCTCACCTCGCACAAAAGGGATAATTATTAATTACAACTCCCGCGTCAAATGTACTTGACGCGTCGAAGCTGCTCTGTACAAAGAAATTGGCACCTTAACCCCCGCAGCACAGCAACAGCCACCACCCCCTTTCAGGTTAGGATTGTGAAGCGATTTATTAATATTTCACAGCAAGCGGCCGACGGAGGCCATAGCAATGTTTTCGTTTCGTTGTTAGCGCTGGGCATAGCGCTTCACAGTCCCCGGCTGTCCTTGTTCCTTTGTGATGCAAAATGGGTTTGTTTGATGTGTTTACCTTTTGCGCGTGTATGCTCCGCTTATGGGAATGAGAATGGGTGTTTTTTTTTGGTACTCCTCTCTCTCTAATGCCACACACTTTCGTCCACCCAGTGGCAATAGTGTTCGTTTTGTCGTATCATAAAATGCTGATTGGTGAAGCAATAGTTGCCAAAATTGAGTTATAGTTATGGCATTTATAAATTTTAACGATAGCGTGTGTGCGTGCAGAGCCACCACACAATACACTTGGGGGTTTTGTGCTCCCCAGCTGTGTTTCGGTTTGCCATATATTTAACCTTTTGGAAAAGTTGTTGGCCAAATGGGAGGTACAAGTTATACAAAGAGATTTTTTTCGATCTTTTAACATCAATTGATGCATCAAAACTTGCATAAAGGCTTGAAAAATTCGATTTGCGATTTGCATAAATTATTCTCCCCCAATAGTACATCGGATTCAACCCAAGAATCGATCGCACTACCTGCGCTGTGATACACTGTAGATCTTACCACGGCACCGTCCGGCCGCTCTCAGTCGTGCGTGTTTAAACTGCAATATATTTCACCAAAACTTTTTCATGGTTGTATTATTTTTCTGCTCTGAATCCTATTAAAATGACATTTCACTGTGAGCTCTTCTAACTGGCAATAACTCTAGCTCTAGCTGGCCAAAGTATAGTCATTATTGTTTGGTTCACACTGTCCAAACCAACCAGAACGATTTGGACGCCACATATATCGGGGCAATGGATGAGCAGGAGGAGGCCAAATTTCCGATTTTTGATACGATTCCACATCCCCGCACTTTACTTCTTCTTCATCAAGTTTGTTCTTTTTTGTTTTTTTTTATTCTCGGCTACACAATTTTTTCGCTCTCGTTTCTTCATCCGCGCTCATTATGGAATCGATAGACCCATCGCCAGTAAAAAGGGTTTTTGGCTTCAGCTGTTTCGAAATATGGAGCTCCCCGGGGACGAAAGGAAGCAAAAGGAACGCTAGCAAGCAAATGCTATTATTGTAATTATTTCATAATCTGTAATTTGTGCGATCAGCTATCGGAACGCTCGGTCGCGGAAGCACCTCACTCGGGTCCGCCCGTTCCGCGTGCCGTTTTTGTGTTTGTTTGTTCGATTTTTTTGATCTGGAATTATGACACACCACCACCACGGTTCACTCGGCGGCAATTTCGATGCCGCTACAGAGCAGATTGCTTTCTTTCTCTCCGTTTCTGCGGCCCTCTCAACTCCTTCCAACGATCGTTTTGTTGATGGTCGAAATGGAATGATCGCAAACGTCGGTCCGTTCGGTACCGCCAACGATGATGGTTCGTTTCCCTTCGCCGCGACTCACGCTAACGAAGGCAAACGAAGTGGGATTCTTGATGCGTGTGAAGAGGAGAGGCTAGTGGCGGTGGACTGGGGAAAGGTGATCAAACAAATGACAACGATGGACACGCAAACGGTGCGCGAGATTCGCCCGCGGATTCGCCCTGTGGACGCACGGTTGTTGGCGTCCCCTTCCCTGCAGTGGTCGTCGTTCTGGGTTCCTACCCCCCCCCCCCCCTCCCTTGGCCATACCATTTATTTATTCATCGTTGTCATCTGAAGGTTTTAATTTAGTTCGGTTATTTAGTTATTTCTCTCCTTCTCTCCTTGCGCACGGTTCGTTCGGATCGCTTTGCGCTTTCTCAATCGATCGCTTTTCGATCTTTTTCCGCTCTGTGTCGCTTGGTTTTAGTTTTAGTCGCTTTTTTTTTCGTTCATTCGTTCGCTTTGCTATTGTGTTTCGTTGGCGGAGCATTTCGATTTCGAGAACGGACAAGGAACGCAGAAATGTGAAGCTGTGCGACTCATCGATGCGATATGCACGATTTTCTTCCCTTCCCACCCCTTTTGGTTTATCCTTTTTTCTTCTTCTTCTTCTTTTTCCCCCGTCTCTGCAATCGTCTGTGTTTGGTGTTGTTTTAGTTTTGCTTGAAACGTTATTTGTAGGTTTTTATTCGACGTTTAGTGCGGCATAACTTGGCCACTTCCCCCGGAGCCGAGGAGAGCTGTGTTGTGTTCGGCATTTGGCGCGGCGGACCGCGCGCCGGGTGGGTGCATCTTAAGTTGCGATCGGTCCGCGTGTGCTTTTTTTTAAAGGTTTTTTTATTTTCTCTGTAGATTTTCGTGCAACCGGACCGGGGGGAGAGGGTGGGACCGAAACACGGGAGTTTATGTACCGTTTAACTGCCGCAAATCGCGAAACGCCCGCCCGCTGGTGTTGTCATCTTATGGTCCGGTTATCGTTTCCACACACTCACACACACACAACCGCGGGACAGTTCCCGCTGGCCAAACATTCCGAAAAGAGGTTCGATCGTTCGATGTGTGTGTGTTTGTGTATGCGGAGTGAAACGAGATGTCTTTCCCTCTCGTGGTCGATCGGTCGCAATAATCCTCCTTTCCACTCGACACGACGGGACAAAATTACCGGGGAAGTGGTAAAAGCCAGGAGGGGGCTGGGGGGGGGGGGGTGGTACCACATTCCATGCACTTGCACGTATCTCGCTTCGACGGTTCGGATTTGGGATGCAAATGCAAAACCCCGTTCCCCGGGTGCATATGTGCGCTGATCGTATCGTGCGGTTCTGTGTGTCTCCTCTTTCCTGTGGCCTCTCAGGCAGCCCCGGCCCGGTCCAAAAAAAAGTAGAAATGGCTGTAATTCTTAACCGTCCGCCCTGCTGCGCGCGCGCCCTCTTGGCCCGGGCGCCCGGGCGTGAGTCGTGGCCGATCGTAAAAACGTATGCGGAACTCTGGCATAAACCCGTTCGCGCGGCGGGAACCGTCATTTAAGGTGTTATAAAAGACAGGGAAAAGCGATTTGTGGAAGCACACAGGCCAGCAGGACACAGGCCGGCAAATGCTTAAATTTTATGGCCCAGGAGTGCAAGAAGTGGAGAAAGAGAGAGAGAGAGCGAGAGGAAGATAGAAAGCAACAAAAAAGGACAGTATAAATGAAGGTAAAACATGCAACGCAGGTGTAATTGCGAATGAACGTTAGGGAGAAAGAAAGACTTTTTTGTGTTTAAAATTATTATAAAGTCTGCTGGTGATACTTTTTATTTGCAGTAATAAAGTTTTACATTGAAAACGTGAGGTCAAAACAATGAAAGAATGATATAAAATACTGAACACAGTTACCAAAGCTCTGAGAATTTGGAATCTCAATGCAATCAATATGATATTCGCATCCATAAAGATGAATTTGCCAACCTGATAGTATAAACACAGAGTTGTGCGCGACAAGTGTCAAATCGCTTGCATGTGTAATAATGTAAACAAACCAATTTGCCAACAACTTGTGTTGAAAATCATGCAAATGAATACAAACAACACATTAAATAAAGATAATTAGACAAGTACCATAAAGGCCAGTAATTAGCTTTCCTCTAATTTTGTCGCAATAGTTTGAAGTCGACTGCTCCCCGTCTAGGGGCGACCTTTCTTGTCCAGTCTTTTAGCATTAAACTGTCAAATATTGTTTGTGGCCTTTTAGCTCCTTCTATTTTGCAGTCTCGCACGGCCACTTTCAGCAGCGTAATCATTTCTCTATGATGTTTTCGTTTTGTTGCTTTGTTTTTGTTTTACCTAGAGCAGCCTCTTGCCCGCGATTCGGGTCTAATCTTTGCCTCTAGTTTTTTTCTTCTCAATTTGTTTTGCTTACTTCTTCAATCTCCTCAATTGGAGCCGTTGTGGCTCCCTGCGCGGTGCGTGTGCTTAAGCTTTTCCTTTCGAGTGCACAGCCCGGGCTCATTGTGTTGGCCTTCCCTTTTGACGGCGCGTCAATCATTCAATTTTTCTAACGTCGCCCTTGTCTCTCCCTCGCCTGTCCGGTTGATTTGTTTTCCTTTTTGTTGTTTCGCATTTCACATGTTTCGTCGGTACCGCCGACGCATTAAAGGCGCGTTGTTTTTTTTCGTCGTTGTCGCCTAAAGGGGTGAAGTATGCGAACGCTTTTTGCCGAGGGTTTGAAATGTTGTTACTTTGAGCGGACTTATGCTACGGCGAGGTTCGATACGGTCATAGACCTAGCAAGTAGACATTCACACACACACCTACATAGGCTACCGATGGTTTTGCCTAATTTGGGCAGCGAGCATAATGTAGGTTAAACGGGCAAACACAGTTTCGGAGAGGCTCTGGTGTAGTAAGAGTCGTCTCAAATCGGTTTCGGGGCCCGTCGTCGTGACCTTATCATTTACATACATCTCTTTACGGCAGTTGCGTCTCTAATTTGTGTCTCGTGTGTGTTTTTTAACCTTCCTGCCACCCCTCTTGGCCCATTATTCACGTTATGTTTTCACTGTTTTTTTCCCGCTGCCTGGTTTCGTCTGTTGTGATTTGTTTCGTCTTTTTTGCGCTTTCTGTTAATTTTGCTTTTGCTTTGCTGTTACTGTTTAGTCATTTGATGTTTGCATGCAACCGGCATAAAAGCTTACAAATTGCTGCCAACTACACTGCGTGTCGTTGCGCCCCACCACTGCCTTACCTGTCGCCAAGGGGACATGTTATCGCGATCGCGGCCGGTTGGCGTACATTTGACTACCCCCCCCCGGTTTGCCGTTGAAAGGTGCAAATGTTAAAAC